>NW_015544153.1:442123-442751 GCF_001515605.1 Sinocyclocheilus anshuiensis
TTCGGAAGACAAATTAAGATATTTTTGATGAAATCCGAGAGCTTTCTGACCCTGCATAGACAGCAAGGGAACTACCTATACACAAGAAGGAAACTTGTCTCCTGAGACAAAAACTCTAACAATCTCACAATGGTCTCCTTTAAAGCTTTAAAAGAGATCTCAACAATATCACACACTGTGCTCAGACATTTCTCCTTAGCTAGAGACTCTGGATCTCTCAAATTTGTCTCTTGACAATTGATGTTGTTGAGATCTCTTCTAAATTTTTGAGGAGGCAAATTTGAGAGATCCAGAGTCTCTAGCTAAGGATAAAAATCTGAGCACAGTGTTTTATGTTGTCGAGATCTCTTCTAAAGCTTTAAAGGAGACAAATGTGAGACCACCAGAGTCTTTAGCTAAGGAGAAATATCTAAGCACAGTGTGTGATTTTGTTGAAATCTCTTCAAAAGCATTAAAAGAGACAAATGTGAGAGATCCAGTGTCTGTAGCTAAGGAGAAATATTTGAGCAGTGTGTGATTTTGTTGAGATTTCTTCTAAGGCTTTAAAGGAGACAGATGTGAGAGATCCAGAGTCTCTAGCTAAGGAGAAATATCTGAGCACAGTGTGTGATTTTGTTTAGATCTCTTC
>NW_015544153.1:442817-477817 GCF_001515605.1 Sinocyclocheilus anshuiensis
ATCTCTTGTAAAGCTTTAAAGGAGACCATTGTGAGAGTGTTAAGAGTTTTTGTCTCCGGAGACAAGTTTGAGAAGCAGGAGACTCAAACAAAAATCTCAATTCGATCTTAAAGAAACCTAATTTCTGTCTAGGAGAAATATTTGAGATGTTAAAGAGATATTCCAAAAGAAAAGTAAGTAAAACAATACACAAGTTACTAAAGTTACTTGACTTCTGTTGCATGATCTTGATTGCGGTTCACTCCATTAGCACATGCATCATTTGGATTAAAACTAAATTGTAAATATAAAACAAAGAAAAATTATAAGGCCATTCACTATAAACAACATTTATTTTAAACGTCAAGCATACAATTAAAGCGAAAGTGAAACTAGCAGTCTGTGTGAAATGTCTGTCTCTCATTCTGCACCAAGACAAATGTGTGCATGCGTTGGGCATGTTTTGCTTGCTTGACGTTAATTGCATTATATAAGTCACTTTGGAATATAATTGCAGCACATTTCAGATGATAAAAAAACATGACTTATATTTCGGAAAAAATGTTCATCGCTGTTACAAAATTTACTGAGCCACTGCAGTGGAGCAGGTCTAATGTGCACTGTGCTATTATATTAAACATGAAATAGCAATAAACACAGCAATAAAATGAACAATGAAAGTAACAAAAGCTTGTACAATACATTTTAACGGGCATGATTAAGTGTGAAAATAACTGAAGGAAATATCTATTTGCTAAATGAAGCCAGCTAACATGATTCATATTCTTTTGGTTTCTGAATCCAATAATTTTAAAAATAGCAAATGCAGTGAAATTACAGGTAAGTACCCAAAATAAAAGTACTCGGACTCGTTCTGGTGCATCCCTAATTTGCATGATAAAAAAAAAAAACTTTAAAATGTTGCTTTTTTTAGGACATGGCATCAAGTCAAAAAATATGAGTTAATACTACAAATGCTGCATTCTCTTTCATTCCGTCATGTTCTGTCCAGTTGTTTTTGAAAGCAAGGACGCATCTTATATAAATGCTCCCTAAGAAATTATATAATTCTATTATTCGATTAGTTTAAGTTATCTATTCATTAAAGCAACCCAGGGACAAGTCAATTTGAAAAATACAGTTTTGCACGTCTAACAGGTATTTAAAAAGTACAAGACGAAAAAAGACATGGAAGGTGGTAAAGAGGGTGCAAAAGAAAAAAAAAAAGGAACATACTGTACTTTAATGTAGTGTTTAAAAGCGCAGAACTCACACACTATACTCTTTATTGGTCGTGTGACAGAGAACAAGGAATTAAATGACTCCTAATCCCACTCAGACTGGTACCAGTACGTGATTTTGTCTCTACTTTAGGCCTCCTTTATATTATGCTTGACAGGCTGGTGGGTCTGAACCCGTTCCACTTGCCTGTACCTGGCAGCGGTGGTGTTAAAACTCTGCGTAATCTCACTTTGGCTGCCTAAGACCCGCTTGCCTTATCAGTAGGATCACATCTACCAGTCTTCACGTTAAATAATAACTCTTCCACTAAACGTGTTTTATAAACCTACAGAGGGCGTTTTTGAGCTGTTGGCCAATTTTCTGTTAGTGTTGGACTAATTTGATAAGGTCCTGGGTGCCTGTGAAAACATATACTGAAGCAGGCTTACGATGGAAACTGCACATCCCATGAGATTTTTGCTCTGGAAGGGCATAGGTATATTTTTGAGGTGGCTAAAAGAGGGCTTCACTGGAGTGACAGGCGTTTCAAGAGGTTCTGGCGAGAGAGAGTGTACAGCCAAAACATGATGAATTGAATAATGTATCTCACAATATAATGCGCTTGACCTGAACTTCAGCAAAAGTGCTAAAGCATGTTTTTAAGCTTTTCTGGACTCGTTACTTCAAACAGACTGCCAAAAGTTAAGACACAGGCTATATATACAAGCACCCTTATAAATGCAATTAAGGCAGTACTGCAATTAAGTTGGAGCTCATGCAAACAGATCCTTATGATTATGATAGTGTGATTATGATAATAATTAGAGTAACTATAAATCACAGCCTTGGTGAGACTTCGTTCAAAAAAGTTAAAAAATCTTACCAACCCCAAACTTTTCAACAATAGTGTACATGCAAACCATTTTTACACAAAATTTAATTTAAATGCTAAATACTCATATTTATTTCTGAGATGACAACTAGCCGAATGAAACATCAAGCAAAGTCATGTGACCACAATGTAGCATACTATTGTTTGCACTGCATAGTGCTACAGTTACACATATTACTAAAAATATAGTAAATAAAAACAAACTAACTGACTAACAACAAAACAATGACTGAACAAACAGAAGATATCAAAAAGAAATTATTCAGGATAGAGAAAGACAAATCAAGTCAACTAATAATTAAATATGCAACAGAGCAAGATCATGAGACAAAAGCACAGCATACTACTAGGTGAAATGTTTACTGCATATTGTTATTAAAATATACCAGGCAATTTACAGTATACAAACAACACGAAAGGCCCACACAGACAGACAAAACAAAGAAATCAATGCTAGAAGTGAAAAGAAAATCACAAGGAAGATGACCGTGTGAACAGAGAGAGTACAGGTCTATATGCTACCTGACCCTACAGTAGGGTAAAACGGCAGTCTGGCACTTATTTTAACAGCTGCAAGGGATTTCCATTGTAAAATCAGCTGACTTGATGAAAGCAGCGCTTGTAGCCTGCAGTGGGCTTCTCTCTGCAAGCCATTATGTTATTGGAGGGGCAGATTAAAGGCAGTTATGTCCTTGACGTCCAGCTTCACACTCATCAAAAGCAGAAACTTAAACCGGGGTTTCTGGGAAGTTGGCAGTCCGCAGCCCGCCATATGGATGCCAGACTGTTATCTGCAGTTTCTCTCTCTCTCATTATCTCTCTCTCACATCTGTGCTGGACCCGAGCCAGTGCAGAGATTGGTTCTTTGGAGCATGGTGGTCCAGTCCTAATATCTACCACCTTCCAAAGCCCTAAACTCTTGTTGTCTTAAACAACAACAACTGAGCACTTAAACATCCCCATAATCATGAAAGATGTAGGTAGGTAACTAAGAGATCACGTGCTTCTGTTCAGTTCACTTCTATTAGTTCAAGGGATGCACCAATATGATATCATAACTATTTATATTTTGAATCCAACGTTAGATATCAATCTACAGTTTGTGAGAATAATTACAAAAAAAGTCTCCCCTTAATAGTCCAGATCTGTACATTTCAAATTACACCAAAAATATGTACAGCGGAAAACTGCTTTTAATTTTAAAACAGACAACTGCAGAAAATCTTTCTTATCCCACAATCATTTAATATATATATATATGAGCACAAGTAGCAGTTCGCAGCAGTTCGTTTTGAGACCAAAAAATCGCGCAAATATGAACGTGGTTTTGCGCAACTCGTCAGTGAACAACGGCTCTGTGTAGTTAATGCTGCTCAATGTGAAAGCCTGCAGGTGATGGAGATTTACCGCTGATTACAGAACCGTCTTTACTGACAAGATGCGCATTAAATATCGCATGCGATTTATCGTGCAGCCCTACTGTAGGCACAAATGATTCAAAATGATTTAACCGTCATTTTTGCCCGTCCAGTCAAATATTTGAATGTGCATTTGTTGGCTGCGTCTTACAAGGTGTTGTTGAAAGTAAAAATAACTTCCTTGTTTACAACCCTGTTTCAGTCTCTTTCAATATAAAAGTCTCCTTTAAGACAGTCTCTTGTCACCATCTAATGATGGAATAATGTAACTAAAATCACCATTACAAACACATACCATTTCTCAATACTAAATACTATTATTAAATACTACTATAATTTATATAAAATATTATTTATTGAATAATAATATCTAATAAACAACAACAAGAGCCATCATAAAAGTTGATAAGCAATTCAGTCAAAAGTACAAAGGCAGCAATCTAATAGACAGCATTAAAGTTATATAAAATATAACGTGATGAGATTTTGCCCTCAGCCAAAACTATTTGCTCAGGAACAAATAATAGATAAATGAGACCAAAGACTGCCCGTTACATTTACCCAAAACAAATGATATTTCATGTTTAACCACTATAGAGACATCAGAGCAAGTGGAAAATTCCAGAAGAACTGGCCGAGGTGAGGCTGCTCTCGGCGGCTTCATAAGCTCTGAACGGCTGCTGACGCCCTGGAGCTCACATCTCCGAAAATATTGAAGTGAATGTTCAAATAGACATTATCTTTATTAACAAACTGCATATCTGAAGTTTAAACAACTACATTCTCGCCTAAAACAATTCTTAAAACTACATTCTGTGACACATAAACAGCATTATTTATAAAATTATAGTGGATTTGGGTGTCCACCATGACATTTGCTGTGAGAAATACTCACTACTACTACTCTCAAGTATTAATCTTAGTTAATGAAATTTTATTAAAAGCAAAAGTTGTATCTGTTAATATTATTTAATTAATGCATTAACTAACATTAACTAATATGACTGTATTGTAAAGTATTGTAAAAATCATATAGGCTTTGTGTAAACATTTAATTCTATTGTGTTTAACAAAAGGTATGCCAACTAGAAATAATGTAGGGTCCCATGAATATCATTTGAATATAATTTAGTGACCTATTTTACGTATCAGTAAAATAGGTCACATTTATAGGACAATACCAATGTGGTAAGACTTATAGTGCATTTAAGGCAGAACTGTAGCAGTTCAGAGTAAAAACAGGCTAATTGAAGTGACACAAATCAAAGTGACACGACCAGTATGTCTCAGAACAGGTGCTATAAAGGGCTGTGTACTTACCGCCCCTGTATGGCTTCCAGGTGTAGAATTTCCCCCGGAAGGGAACACTGTCAAAGTCCGAGCACTGAATCTCCCGAAAATCCTGAGATCCGGCCGGGCACTCCTAATCCACACACAATTCAGTCAGTCTGAGAATATAGTGGAGCATGGCAACTGTGAATCCTTTTCATCTAATTGGAGTAAGTCTACACATTTAGAGGTTTAATATTTTGCCCAATGCACCAGTCTTTAGTTGTCAACTAATGTAGAGGAGCAGAATCCATCCACAAACAAACCAAAGTTCTAGTAATTATTTGAAGAAACGTCAGACAGATACACACACAAATGGAGTCAGTAAGTGATGTGCAGGTATCAAACTCACATCAATGTTGCAGGATCTAAAACGCTTCCTTTCTCCCAGACAATATTTTCCTCCAACTGTTGGCCTGCATCCACACAAAGACAGGCATAAGATACATCTGAGTGCAATTTCAATGTAACTCTCAATTACTATAATTATTGTTATTAATTATAATCTTTATATGACCCTCTAACTCTAGCACATTCTATCTAGTTGTTTTTCTTGTGTGTGTGTGTGTATTTTACACACACACACACACACACACACACACACACACACAAGAGTAAATAGGATTTTAAAAGCGTCTGCTAAATGACTAAATGTAAATGTAAATTACAAAATCATTCTGCTCAGGTTCATTTCAGCCAGACATCTTCTGTCTTTCTGTTAGTTTTTCCGATTTTCCCTGGCAGGTTGACAGACTAGGTTCATTGAGTACAACAGGCTGAGAGTAAGAACATTATGAATCATCAAATCACTCGTACAGTATACACTAATGTTCAAAAGTTTGGGGTGGGTACGATTTTTTAAATGTTTTTGAAAGATGTATCTTATGTTCACCAAGGCTTCATTTATTTGATCAAAAATACAGAAAAACAGTAATATTGTGAAGCATTATTACAATTTAAAACAACGGTTTTCTAATTTACTATATTTTAAAATGTAATTTATTCCTCTGCTGGAAAAAGCAGCCTTCAGTGTCACATGATTCTTCAGAAACCATTCTAATATGCTGAAGTAGTGCTCAAGAAACATTTCTTATTATTATCAGTGTTGTGCTTTTTTCTGGGTTCTTTGATGAATAGAAAGTTAACAAGAACCTTTATTTGAAATATCAAGCGTAGCGTTAGTTCTGGCAGGTCACGTTAGTCAAGCTCGCATCAGCTGACTCTCAGCTGATCCCCATCAACCTATGGGAATACGACACTTATCTAAGTATTCATATATAAGGTCCCTCAGTATTATCAGCAGTTTTCGCTTTGCTCAATAGCTAATTACCCTCCTCCATCCCCAACTCCTCCTCTGCCAGTCGGGATTCAGCCTTCTGATTCTCCTAGAATCAGACTAATTCTAAAATGTGTACATAAAATGATTGAATTTTTACGATATCTGCAATATATTTATGTTGGTTCTGTTCTGTTTACCCTGGGGGGGGGTTATTGCTGCTCTCCCTGCTCTCATCCATGCTAGGCTGCATGGAGGCGCAGGGAATTCTTGCCCAGAACAGAACCATACCGCCAATCCAAACTGTATGCTAATTGTCAATCATCTTTGACGATAGTGGTCCTGACAGAAATCAATGTTTTGTTAGGTTAACATTTTAAATGTCTTCACTGTCACCTTTAAACCGTTTGCTGTGTCCTTGCTGGGTAAAAGTATTCATTTCTTATTGAAAAAAAAAATGACCGCAAACTTCTGAACAGAATTTTATACTGTATACATAAAATACTTGGATGTACAACTACACTGCACAGAATACTGTATCCCATAATGCAACACGCTTGATTGGCCTTCCATTTCCATTGTGATAAATGAACCATAAGTAATGTCATCTCATTTTTGACCGATTATTTGATTAGTTATATATTAGATATTTTTACACAAAATTAGAATTAAAAATAACAATTTTTACGATGCTTTAACTGGATGCCCCACACATACAACATAATGAGGTAATATGACAATGTAGAAAAATCAAATAATGCCTATTTTTTCCACTTACTATTTTTTTAAAATAGTAGGTAGCATACTGTGCAGTATTCAGTAAATAGCAAGCTGTATTCCATTTTGAACATTGTCATTCACACAATGAAGCATATGACCATTGTCACTGCGTTTCCATTACCCTTCAAATTGCGCAAATTGAAATTGCGAATTGAAAATACGCCTAATGGAAACGCGTCAATTTCGCAAAAACACCCATATATCGCAAAAAAGTTTTTACGCTTGCATGAGGTGGTTTTTCAGGCAATGCGAAAAAGGAATAATTCGCAAAACTGCAATGGAAATGGCTTTTTCGCATGTACAGGTCACATGGCGTATGCAAAAAGTCATATGATCATTCTTCAAATGTACTATAACCTCCAAGAAACACTTCTTACGTGGCCGCTCTCCAGTATAAGGGGCTTTCCCAACCATTAATGCTTAGACGATTTACACTGCACACGTCTGCGGTGCAGTGTGGCTCTGATACGGCCACTGGAGCTGATTGCGGCCACAATGCTTGTGTTTATTCCAGAATCCAGCCGTATAAACATACACGCATACGCCTCCTTTGAATAAATATAGCCAAAATCCCACCAAAATCCGTTGCCATGACTTATCGCGAGAGGCAAAAGGTTACGTTTTAGTCGCATAACATTGGTTAATGGAAACGCCGTCATTTCGCAATACTTTTTTATCGACATTCATAAAATATCGCCAAAGTTTTGCGCAAATCTCAAATGGAAACGCGCCTATATGCCACTAATGATCTGTCCAATCAAACAGTGTTAATCTATCACATGAGCCTGACTCACCTGGGGCTGTCACAATGGCGAATAGAGGACGAGACTCCGCCCCCGCAGGTGCGACTACACTCCTCCCATGGCGACCAGTGGCCCCACCCACCATCTACCCCCTCCGGACGTGTTCCATATGGCACACACACTCTTTTGTAGCACCACTAATGAGAAAATAGCATTAATCAACATAAAACAGTAGACATTGCTGTGTCCTGCTATTCCTGGCATCATGTTCCCAGAATTCCTTGTGCTTACCCCTTTTTCGATGGTGCTGGTCTGACAGATGGTACCCTCGGCGGCAGGGATACTACTGGTGATACAGTAATTCCCTTTACTCATGCACCAAAGCTCACTGCACACTTCCTGAACACACACACACAAGCCACTAAACAAAACTCCAGATAAGGCAGAAAACACTAGGGTGGCCATACGTGCCATTTTTACGGGACACGTCCTGGCCAGGATTTCTATATTATGCTTTGTTTCCTGTTTTCATACTTGCTGAAGGTAATGATCGAAAAGTAGCTTGACCAATAACATGCAGGCATTGTACATAATCGACCAATCGTGGCGCGTGAGAAAGTGGGATCTACAGAGAATGATCAAAGCGATGCAAATGCGCAGATCGATCGGTGTTTGACATCAAAGTACCGCGAGAGCGATCCGAAAGCTAAGGAGCGTCTGCTCTTTATAGCTCTCACGGATGTCATACATACACCGATCGGTCTGTGCAGCGCTAACAGCCAAAACCTGGATATTTTAGGCAATATAGAAATCCTGTCCAGGACGTGTTCCATAAAAATGGCACGTATGGTCACCCTAGGAAAAAACAGACCTTAAGAAACACTCGTGAGACTGAAGAAATGTGTGGAAAGCGCAGAAATGGGACATTCCTTCACCAAACAACTTCTTCCGATGTGGCTATGTGGATGCTAAGGTGTTCTGAGCATTTTTAGCATGTTGTACTTATACCATGGCACTCTTTTTGTTTCTGATGTAGATTAGATGTCCCCTCAAATGTAAAGAACACACTGCACTTCAGACCTACCAAATAACTTCCTGCTTTATTAGACTACATAGTTACAGTGATAGCTGAACTAGTGTGTGTTATCCTCCTACAGATGTTCAGTTTCCTGCACTGGTATCCCATAAAGCAGTCAATACCTAAAGCTTGACTCAACAAGAGCAGATATAGCACACTATACAGACTGAGCTCTGAGCTCCATTGTGGGTCTGTGGAGGTGTAAGGGTCAAGCTTGGCTGGCAGAGAATAGAGCCGCAAACCAAAGAGAACCAAACTTTTGACCAACTTGTGGTTTTGGACAAAAGTGGCAGAATGCCAGTGTCTGAAGTCTTGGGGGAGCAAAAAGATGGAATATTAATACAGCCAGCGAAAGGTAGAACGACTATCTGGTGCAGATTTACAGAGAGAGAGAGCGAGAGAGAGAGATAAAGAGTGCGCTAAATGATTTACTGTGAGGATATAAAGGCAACCTGGATAGGACCATAACCCACAATTCATCTGTACAAAGACTCTACTTGAGCATAGATGTCTTACAGTAGGATGGTTATATACTTCTAAATGAGATATTTTAAAAAGAGTCAATATACAAAAAAATAGATTATTTTACAGATTAAAAAAAAAGAAATATTTTAAACATGTTTTGAATAGTTCACCAAAAAAAAAAAGAAAATGTTCTAGCAAATCATGACTCTAACACAAAAAGTTATCTTATGCCTTTTGAAGACAAAACATTGCGTATGCATAGTATTACCATGGTATTTTTTGTTACTGATACTGTAAACATCGAATATCTATGTTCTAATGTCTAAAACAATGCTGTTCTTGTATGGTGATGTACACTACCATTCAAAAGTTTGGGGTTTTGGATTTTTTTAAATGTTTTTGAAAAATGTCATTAAAATAAAACTGATACATTTTGCAGGATTCTTTGATGAATAGAAAATTTAATCTTACTGACCCCAAACATCTAAAAGGTAGATCAGAAAAAACATGGTATTGTCATGGTACCATTGTCAAAAATCATGCTCATCTGCATTTTTAATAGATGATGATGATGGCATTTTCTTTCTTGGGTGAAGAACTGTTGTCGATTACACTGAGTGATGCAAGTACCCCGTATTTACACTGACGAGACTTCACTCCGTACTGAAAGCGGCACTGTTCGTCTGCATCATAGGCTTGGCCAGGGGCTGTGGTGGGGTAAACAAATTCCTGCTTGGGGGGAACATTGTTCAGGCAGGAACCCATGCCAGAGCTAAGAAACAATCAGAAGGAAAACATAATGGGTGTGTGAGAAGTGATGAACATGTAAAGGCTAGTTCATGCTGCCCTGATGCCAACAAACACTAAATTTCAACAATTGTGTTTTTTTTCAGTGTGTTAACGCTTGTTTACATTTGTTGTGGCAGAGTGAATAAGCCTTAATGGTTAGAAACCTATTTTAATCACCATAGTAAGAAATTTACGCAAAAGTGCCACAGACTATTTTGATACTATTTTAATATAGTTAAAATTTTTATTTATTCCTGTGATAGCAAATATGAATTTTCAGCAGCCATTACTCCAGTCTTCAGTGTGACACAATCCTACAGAAATCATGCTAATATGCTGATTTGGTGCTCAAGAAATAGTTTGAAACCAGTTAAATATTAACAGGTAAATATAAAGTTTATCAAAATAAAACAGCACATATTTGAAATAGATTTTTTGAAACAACAATAAGTCTTTACTGTAGTCTATAAAAATAAACAATATTTAAAATGAAAAGAAATAAAATTGGATTAAAATGTACAACAAATATTCACTAAAATATTTGAAAACAGAAAATGTGAACTAGCTATCAGAAGATTTCAGGCATAGTTTACAATGGCCAAATATTAATTAGCCTGTATATTGGTCTATCATTATTAAGCACCTCATGTAACAAATGCCTCGTAAACACAAACTCAAGACGATCATGTTGTAGTTTAAACAGACATTCACATCAATCATTTTTATAATCCAATCCTTTGGAAATGTATGATACTAAAATTGAGTAATGATACGGTCAGTATTTCACACTAAATCCAATATGTCTCAGTGAAAATACAGATCTCAGACTGAGGCAGCAGACGCACTCGAGGAAGTTGGTGATGTAATCGCGGCTGCAGGCAGACCAGACGAAGGGGTTAGTCTTCATGGTGATGTGGGCAGCCATGAGTTTAGCGGTCTCCTGACTGCGCACCCCACATGCATTGCCAACACCATCATGATTCATCCCAAACCTGAAAGAGAGAGATGAATGATTTTATGGAATTATAAAAATGGAATCCCATGGTCCTGGTTACAGAATGTGAACATACATACCCAAACCTATCAGCACCTCTCACAAACCTATGCAATCCTATACACAGTTAAACATATGCCCCCTTGTCTAGACAGCCCCAGTGTGCAGCGTCATATGGCCATCAGTTCAAAGGTACCTGGATGAACCATAAGGACCAGACCACTAATGACTTCACCACCTATGAAAACAGCTCCGAAGCCCATGAGCATAGCCAAGGCAACAATGTCAGAATCAGAATCAGAATGAGCTTTATTGCCAGGTATGTTTACACATACAAGGAATTTGTTTTAGTGACAGAAGCTCCACAGTGCAACAGAATGACAGTGACAAGACAGGACACAGATAATAAAAAGAATTATATAAAAATATACAAAATATACAATGTACAAAAAAGCAAAAACACAATATATAATATAGACAGGTATGATATGTGCAAATTTGAAATGTAAATAAGTATGTCTGTTAAATAAATAATGTATACTAGTGTTGTGTGTTCCACGATTATTGTTAAGTGTTCATGAGATGGATTGCCTGAGGAAAGAAACTGTTCCTGTGTCTGGTCGTTCTGGTGCTCAGTGCTCTGTAGCGTCGATGAGATGGCAACAGTTCAAAGAGGGAGTGTGCTGGATGTGAGGGGTCTAGAGTGATTTTGCTAGCCCTTTTGCTCACTCTGGATGAGTACAGTTCTTGGAGAGAAGGGAGGGTTATCTAACATAGCCCTCTATAGCTATCCAACATAGCCTATCTAACACAGAGGGTTATCTGGGTCAATGTGCTGAATGACCCAGCACAAACAGAGCTCAGATCCATACAATGATGGGGAAAAATGCTTTTCAACTACCAAAGCAGCAGAAATGACAACACAACTGCCTTTCAGGGAAATATTCCGAAGTGTGATATCAACCAGGCGTGCCCATAAATTCAGATGAAAGTGAAAGTGACGTGTAGCCAAGTATGGTTTCCCATACTCGGAATTTGTGCTCTGCATTTATCCCATCCAAGTGCATACACACACACACACACACACACACACACACACACATACTGTGAACACACACCCGGAGCAGTGGGCAAGATATAAATATTGCAAGACTGAGAGAAAATATTAGTGCAGTTGTTGATAATGAGCATTATTTGTATTTAAAAGGCTCTAGAGGCTTTAGAGATCATCCTTGAATTTAACCCAAGTTTATTTTGGTAGGCCACTCAGAGTAGAGGTCAAATGTTAAGGTCAGAGTTGAGAGGGTATGCCCTGATGACTCAAGTAGGCAAAACTGGAATTTAAGAGAGCTGATGTAATGCTGGCTTATAGTCAGTGTTGGGGAGTAACTAGTTACATGTAACGGCATTACGTAATTTAATTACAAAATAAATGTAACTATTACATTTTCAAAGTAACCTTCCCAACACTGCTTATAGTAGAGCTTCAAAAGGTTTTGGAATATGAACATTTTGGAATATACTATATACTGACATAATTTTGTCACAGTTTAGGTACATCAGGGATTCCCAAACTTTTTTGTCAGCAGAATCCCTTTGAACTAAAATACTTAATGCCTTCTGAGATTTTAAGTTAATATTTCAACAATTTAACAACACATTTGCATGTTCACAGTTCTCTGACTTTGGTTATTGGTCACATTAAATGCTGGTAAAAATTAAATTTTGAATCGTTTTTAGTAAGCATTTCATTTTATTTTACATTTCTGTATTTATTTTCATTTTACATGTTTATCATTTAATGAATTAGCTTTTAATTAATTCACAAACTCCCTGCAGTTCCCTCTTGACCCAAAGTAAACAGCATCAATCATCAAAATTCAGGCCAAAAGACACGCAGGAACAGAGGAACATAAGATGTAAGCAAGGAAGTTGAGGAATTGGAAGAGACTCACGTGTGTCCTATCTCGTGTGCAATGGTGAAAGCAGTGGCCAGACCAATGTCTTCATTGATGCTACAGCTTCTCTCTGGCTCACACAAACCGCCAACAGGTGCCAATCCTGATACGGACACATGTGTGCACACGAGCACAGTGACATGGACACACACATACACATATATGCTACAACACTATCCACCTTATTTTTAACGTAAGAGTGGGCCGGGTCTTTTTAACTTGGCTTACATTGTCAGCCGCTTTCAGTTATTTCATCTGTACAAAAAGAGTACATGTTATGTTGATTGAAATTGCAAACTTGTATATTTGTTATCATATTATCTTATTTTTATCACAATTACAAACACATTTTATTGCACAAATAGTTTTACAATTTACTGTACTGTTTATTCTTATAGTTGTTTACCTGTAGCGGCTAATCGATTGAAAGTTCCACACATTCACAGGAAATAGCTTACTTCCACAATGAAAAATAAGGTGGATATGCAAATACAAATATATGCAAATCCTACTACAGTACTGCTGATTAGTTCATTAATTAATTAGTCTCTACAAACTAATCAAAATTAAAAGACAATACAGTACCAATAAACCTTCGATTAGCTTTGTTATGAACAGAGAAGAAATGAGAATTCAGCAATGAATAAGCAAATACTTAATATATGCAGACAGATAAGGCAATTAATTATGGATGATTGAATGGATTGGTAGGATGGATGGATGGATTGGATAGACTGGTAGAATAGATGGATTGATAGGATGGACAGATTGGATAGATTGGTAGAATGGATGAAATGATAGGATGGATGGATTGGACAACTGAATGGATTGGTTAAATGGATAGATGGATATCTTACCAAGTGTTCCACAGGGTTTGTTCTTGTAGATGCAGATGTCATACCTGAAAACACGCCAGAGAAATATTTATGATGTTTTTTTATTTTTGGGTGAATAAACTGCTTGGGTTTCCACAGAACACACACACACACACACACACAGATACTAGAACTGTGAGACAGGTCACAGACTGGACACTGTCCTGATAAGAGAGTGAAGACAATGAAAGGAAATGCTTGATGCATTCAGCAGACATACCCTCTGATATAAGCCTCGAATATAAAGACTCAACACTTCCCACAATTTCTCTTTCTCTCTGCTTCTCTCTTTCACTCTCTATTTCTTTCTCATACTTCACGTTATCTCTCTCACTCAACTCTGAGGCACAGGAATTCAACCTAACTCCTCATTGTGTAGATTAAAGCTATAGCATGATTTACCATAAATCGCTTGTTCTTCCAAACACACACTTCAAGTACATTACAGCCTTTTTAAAATTATGACCTGTTGCCTTGTGGAACCAATGGAGTGCTACAAAATATTAGACAGATGTTAGTGTGTGTATTGAAAAAGTTTTTAAAAGCGTATACTGAAATATGCTGACCTGGTGATGAGGACTGCTGTATCATGGTGAGCGATTCCATTGTCAGGGATGGCATTCCCATGTCCATTCCGGTGCAGGATGGACTTTTGCCACTTGCAGAAACTGTCTAAAGACTTCCCTGCGTGATGGTTTACCTCTAGTGTGGGCTGGCAAGAGAGGAAAGGAAAAATTTGGATCAGATAAACTTGGATCAGATTTATTGCATATACATCGTACTCTTTGTGTATAATTTGATGAGATAAATGTATGTGCATGCTCATATGTATTTGTAGTACAGTAAGACCCTAAAATAGTTTCCCAACTAGGCTGATACTGGACTTCTTTTTAACAGTTGACAATATGCTGGTTCTTTCAAGCTGAAATATTTCAATTCTGTGCAAAAAAAAAACAGCATAAGTAATGATTGTTTTCAAAAAGGTTTCACCAAACACTTCTTCCATTTGCCATTGGTACAGTATGCATATGGCTCACGTATAGTGTCTACACCTTAAGGTGAGAGCAAATCAGCAAAAATGTCTACCAAAAAATTCACAAGGAAAAACGGTCCATATGTAGTGTAGCAATACATGAAGCAAGCAGCTTTATAACAGTAAATGCAGCAAATTTAGTATTAAATGTTCAACAAACATGAACCTGATGTGAAATTTGCATGGGAATTTCTCCTCACAAGTCATGCAAAATTCCAATCATGTGGATTCCTAAAGAGATCCAATTCACCAGGGGGACTTTTTTCATATGAAAGTAAATGTGGCAGTCTGTGCGGATAGACTTTTGGGCAGCTTGCCGACATATGCGTTGTGATTCAGACACCATGAGTTTGAGTCCCAGCATGCGGACCTTTCTGTAAATGTGACAGCACATTTCAACTGCAATTGGAGAAAATATTTTAACATAAATTCCGCTTTATAATATTTTGAGCTCTTTGAAAAGGAGTCCATAGAGATGCTTTGTTTTAGAGATGCAAGTTACCCGCAATAAGTCTAACTTTTTAAGGTACAACTTATAGCTTCTTTAGCTTTAAACATGCACAGCTCTAAGCCATTTCTCTGCTTTATTGATGGGTTTACAGCTGATGAGGGCTTGTATGATAATACAGACACAACAAAAACACTGCTAGAATGTACAAAAAGACAAATGTACAGTGTTTCCCTATACCACTCTGCCTGGCACCCATCACCCAAGATGGCCACAGCATCGTAACCTAGGAATGCACACACATTGGCATAGTCTATAATTGTATCATCCCACAATCCAGTGCTCAGAATCCTAACTTTCCAGGTTTCCTCTACCACAGGGGGTGGCGGGGTGTTCTCATCTGGAAATTAACCATGTTTGGTTCCACGAAACTTCAGCACGCCACGCAGTAGTTATCTCAACACGGCTAATACTGCTCCTAATGACCGGTCTCCCATCATTTGTCAAATGACATTATGCGGAACAAATTACAGGGGATTTATTTTTAGCTGTCTGCGATTTGGGATCATTAATGCGTCATTAAATACACCGCAAAACCCCACTCCTATCCTTTCCCTGCCCTGCGTCGTCTGTAGGAGCCTGTTTGAGGTCGACGTATTCCAGAGATCCCGCGGAGCGAGCCAACTCGCTCATGTGGTGTCGTCACGCCCCGCTCAGGACAGAGGTGGAAGCCTGAATGCATGACAGAGGCAGATTGATTGCATTTAAAAGCAGGCGGCGAGAACAGTAGCAGTACAGTTTGGCTTCCCCTTAGATTTTTCTCGATTTCTTACACATTTTTTTAAGGCCCTGTACATTCATGAGTGTGGCAAAATGAGAGGTCATAATCAACAATAAGAGCAGTCATGGCAGGTTCTCTAGACACACCCAGCAGAACCAGGTAGCAAACAGTCCAAACTTGTGCGGACTGTCTCAACTGCCTCAGACTAGGACGCTTTTGCCTGTAAATACACAAACAAGGAATTCTTTGACAGGTGAAATAAGCCAGACTAAAGACCTGTTCACACCAAGGATGATAACTATAAAGATAACGATAAAGATATAGTTCTAAAATTCGTTCTCAATATTAAAGAATAGCAGAGTCCACACCACAACTATAACGATAAAGGCACAGAGAAATTATATAGTTGAAATCACTTTCAGAACGATTTTTTCCAGCTGATGAACGATAAAAACATTAACAGCCAATCAGAATCAATCCTGCCATAACAAGCTCGAGAATTTAAAGCAGCAGACGAGTGTGCGCTTGGAATAAACAGACGATATCGTCCGCTGGTGTGGACAGAATCGCAGAATCGGTGTGGACGCTAATATAGTTATCTTTATAGTTATCGTTCTTGGTGTGAACGGGTCGTAAGGCTTATATGTGTATGTGTTGGGCTGTCACAATCATGAAATTTTGTCTGATGAATAATTTGTGTATAAATAATTGCAATAAATATTGCTTATGTTGCTAGTAAACTTAATGCACATGTTCTTGGAATTATACAATAACGTGTACGTTTCATTCAGGATTTTACAAAGTTTTTAAATATTGCACAGGGCTAGAATTGCATGAATAACAATATTTTAAATATATTTTTTTACATTTTAATATGTAGTTTTACATATACATTTACATATAAAACTACATATTAATATAAAACTACTTAATGTTGTGCAGCTTAATATTTTTGTGGAAATTGTAATACATTTCAGGATTCTTTGATGAACAGAAAGTTCAAAAGAACTGTATTTATTTAAATTAGAAATCTTGTCAAACAATCTAAAATCCTTACTGTCATTTTTGTTCAATTTAAAGCATACTGCTGAATTAAAAAAAAAAAAAAAAACCGTACTGACCCCAAACTTTTTAACAATTGTGTATATTTCTATCCTAAATCCTTCAATCAAAATGTAAAAATAATGTATTTATAATTTTTATATTATATTATAATATTTATAATTTTTATATTTTATATTAAAGGGGTGATTGATCAGCTTTTTTCAAAGGCTTGATTGTGTTTTTGGAGTGCAGTATAACATTTTCACATATTTTACCTTCTACACCACTGTTTCCGTTCTTGTCAAAACAGTTCCCGGAGGCAGGGTTTATGTAAACAGCGGGGTTAGTGAATGATGTCACAAGCCCAGGAAGAAGCTCGTTGTAGTCCATACAAGCCTTTTGTTGTAGTCCTTAAACAGCAATTTCTTTAAAGGAAAATATCTCCCTTTGCATTGAACTCTGAGCATCGTAACTTTGCAGACGTTGCTTATGCTCTAACAGCAACATTACACACTAACTAAAATTTAAATAATCAACCACCACTTTAAAATAAAGTGAAGACAGAGCATTGCATTCACAATGCATGTTAAACCATTGTTTATACTTTTCACAAATGATGCATGCACACACCAGAGGTGTTTATATCTCACATAACACACTGCTGCACCAGAAACTGAAACATGCTATCGCATTTCTATGTTCACTTAAAATGTCCCTATTTGAATGGTAATGCGTGACTGGAATTTAAAGTGCACAAATACTGTGATCAGGCAAATGTAATAAATGTAACAGTCCTCTAGGCAAATGTGCTTCAGTAAGAGTACCTGGTCTTCCATCAGTAGAATAAGCCTCGTCACAACGATGTTCACTGCATTCCCCAGGCTAGAATCCTGGAACAGTTTGGCAACCTGACCTCCAGGGAAACAAGAAAAAAACAGTCTTAAAAACGAGCCAGTTGTCTGTTTTTAGACCTT
Source organism: Sinocyclocheilus anshuiensis (assembly GCF_001515605.1). Taxonomy (NCBI): domain Eukaryota; kingdom Metazoa; phylum Chordata; class Actinopteri; order Cypriniformes; family Cyprinidae; genus Sinocyclocheilus; species Sinocyclocheilus anshuiensis. The sequence continues at coordinate 460,895 of NW_015544153.1, forward strand.
TCTAATCCTGCTGTTTACTGTAAAGATGGACAGTTTACAGTCTACTATAAAACCAGTGCTAACTGCTGCGCTGGGGCAGCGAGGTGAGGTAATCCCTTCATTAAACACATTCCACAGGTGTGAAACCATTTGTAACAATGCCACAAATCGCCCATGGGGATTATAAATTGGAGAGAGAAATATGGATCCTCAGAGTGACAGAAGACAGTTACTTGGTTTTCATTTAATCATTATTCTCTGAGCCAAAACAAATGGCCTGGATAGGTCAAACATCCTCTGAAGATTCACTTAGTCTGTGGGACATTGCAGACTGTTCATTTTAGGTCTTTGTAAGGCTCTCAATTAACCGGCGAAGAGTTTAGCACAATGTCCGAACAGCTTTCTTCCATAAAAAGACAGCAACTAGAAACCAGGGGCAGTCAAATCCCAAATAAGCACCAAAAAATGCAGAACCCATATGATAGCTTTGTGAGGAACAGATCAAAATCTAAAATCTTTTGAAAATTTTCATGACTTGATGAATCTTTCACATTCATTGTATGGAAAAGAGCAGCTTGGACATTCTGTTATAAATAACTCCATGTGTCCAAGGAAAAAAGAAAGTGATATGGGTTTTCAAAAAACATGAGGAGTGACAAGATTTTAATTTTTGTGTCAACTATTCCTTTAAGCATGCACACAAGAACAAGGAGAGTTGAAGCTTACAATATTCATGACAGCCAGAATGTACTGTTCGATATCGCGACGGCCGTGATAGCTGACCATCATCTTGTCGGCCACCACGAGGGTTTCGACGTAGCGCTCTCGACTGACAGAACGCTTCAGTGGTAACTGGCCCCGTCCCATCTGGTTGGGTGAGGGCTTTATTGTTCTCTGCCACCATCCATAGCTCTTACCAGGCTTCTCATCTAAAGAGAAACAGCCACAATGAGCAAAACTCTGTAGTTACAGTTTTTATTAAAATCTTGTGATGAAAAAAGTGCCTTCAATCCAGAACTTAATGCTATTTTACAAATACAAAATCCTTCTAGCGTAACTTCAAATTGTGAATGAGCTGACTTTGGATTAATTACTTTCAATAAGGTAGTTATGTTAAGTTTACCTATAAACCTGGCAGTGTCCCAAATAAGTTAGATTTGGTTAGCATGAAATGTAAATTCATCTTTTTTTCTAAATGAATTCTTTGAGCTTCTGATGAAAGGGCAAACTTCTCTCTGGTGACGTATGCCAGACTTCTCCAATCATTTAGTGTGCTTAAACCCCACCTCTTTCTTATAATCGACTACGTACAAGCTCGTCATTCAAATCTGCCTCCATTCAATGCACAACCGATGGACAGAAGCAAATTCCTGCCCATCATTTTTCAACAATCTGTTTCTCTCAGATGTATGTCACAAAATGCGTGAAAATATCAATTTCTACTTCCATTATAATGACTTTAATGTTATGATTAAAACGGGATACCATACATACTGAAAGACCCCATGAAATGGGTTGGCGAACACAATTTTCTCTTGTGAGTTGATGCTTAAAATGTTTAAAAAACATCTTCATGGCCTTTTTAGTTCTTACCAATGACTCCACAGGACTGGTCCATGTTTTGGTATCTTAGAGATGACCGTTTGTACACCACATGGGGGTGCCCTTCTCTGCCATCCTCATTAGTGATGTTTTTAGCAGAAACCAAGGGTTCGATAAGGTACTCCTCACCTCCAGCCACAATGACCCCTTGCTGAAAAAACACAAGAAACCATAGATTCAGATTAGCATGAAGGGTCTGACATTGAAATGTATGATATACTTTTGCTTGCATGTGAAAAAACAAAACAGTTGGCTTCCCTGGGCAATCTGATTTTACACGCTAGATACATTGAAGTCCCTGACAAGATCAAATCATCCCATCATTAGTCTCCCCTATAAAATAATGAGCTTGTGCTAGGCTAATAATCCTGGATGAAATGGGAACTCATGGAGGCTGGCCAAAGGATCTTAGAATGTTTCATTGTTTCCTCTCTTCATCTCTCTCGGTCACACTTTTCAAGTCCACATAATCCTGTAATGTGCTTAGTGATGCTCTTGTGGACACACTGAGCATTCCCTGGTGAATTTAGTCATGCTACTCTGATCACCAATAATTAACCTGGAAGTTTCTTACCGCCTTCATGAGCAAGCTTAATCCTCCATTGTATTTACTTGTGTTGGTGCACACACGATTAAAAATGGATAAATTATCGACCAGGCCGGTCATGTATTAGCACCTGTGATGCCAGGTAGTTGAATCGCCCAATACTGTATCCAGGATGTCAGATGGCATTTATCAGAGAGATTTAACAGTATACTCAAAGGGTCTGGATAAACAAGCATTGGTCTTGACTTTGCAATCTGTTTACGCAGGTGTATTACCAGCTCAGGCAAGTAATGAGCAAGCCACAGCATGCTGCTTGAAACTAAATCCATCATTATTCTCCAAAACACCTGTTTTTAGAGTTGAGCTTTACACCAGCTGGGAGAGACAGACTTTAGATACACCTGCCCATTTCTAATGTACAGGGGAGCCACGACAACTCACTCGAGTATAGAAAGAAAGTGATTATGTTGTATAATACATCAAAGTTTGATTAAAAGAGTCAATTTAAAGGCACAATATGTACGATTTTTTAATTAAAATATCCAAAAACCACTAGAACAGTGTTCCTGCTTCATTCTACTACGGTAATAAACCATTAGCTCATCCATCCTAGCTCATGATTTCTGACCGAGTCCCATGATTCCACGCATCATCAAACTACGCCTTTGTCTATTTGTTTATTTTGAATACGTGCCCTCTAGCGGCGAAAATTACATATTGTGCCTTTAAGTGAGAATCCGTTTGCAGTGCAGTCCGTGTGCGTGCGGTATGCAGTGCAGAAGCAGAACGGGCTCATTGTGCTTTCACAGGTTTGTAGTGCGCTATGATCCGCGGCTATTTACCACAATTATTTTGATTTCAAATCATACCAGTAGCCTAAAATTTTTATTTAACTTGAAGATCACTTCATGGGGGCTGCCATACTGAGGTCACATGACCAGGCCTAGATGAAATCGGCACACTCTTTCCACATTTTCTGCACCGATTTTAGGGGAAAATGTCTGAGGAATTCTGCAAATTGGATTTAAATATGGAAATCTGTGGGAGTAAAGAGGAACTAAGAGTATACAAGACACTTATTGCTAGCAGAAAGCATAAATAAAAAAGCCTAAATATGTAATGAATACTAAACAACGTTTTAAACTAACACGCAAGGCATGAGGGATGTGAAGGAATTTATGCCTCTAGTTGTCGGTATCACTCCAAGACCATAAAAAATTACTAAATGCATTTTTAAGATCCAAACAAGTGAGAATTGTTAACTCAAATCAACAATACATACGTAAACAAAAATTTTAAGCAGATCACTGTCCCTTGGGGCCCATGTAAAGAGCCTCTGGTTACTAACAAGGATTTTATTCAGTTGCAGTTATGTACTCTGACCGTGTCAATTGCCGAACAAAAGAGTTCACAGTGAAACCATTGAATAGACCACAGAGAAGAAAAGCAAGTTAGTAGCCCAAAGACCAAGGGCTGCCTGTTGCTATGGAAATCCTGAAATTGTATACTTCTTGTTCCCAACAGTGGGCCTAGAGATTAATTGTTTAAATTCGGCATTTGAAAAACTACACCCAAGGGGCGGAGATTGGCAAAGAGACAAACATCCTGAAACCAAACCAAACCCTTTTATACATTCAGATGTGAAACAAGGTTTGTTCCATTGGTTTGTATACTCCATCCTGCCAGTTCAAACACTGTGAGCGGGGCAACAGCAATGTCTCATTTGTTTGGGTCCAGCGGCATGAAGATGAGACTTGTATGTGACCTTGATTCAGCTTGTCTTACTACTTTCCGTAATCTCTCAGAGCTGTAGAAAATTTACATCAGCAGACGCACCATATGACTTATATTAACTGTGGCATTGTGTATGGCAAGAGAAGGACAAGTAACCTTAGAGAATACAGTCCATTTGATTAAGCCTTCCATAAGGAGGGAATAAAGGCTCAAACCAAGTGCTGAAATGATAAAAGATCACATCTTTCCCTCCTCACAGCAGTTACTCAGACTGGGCCACTTAATAAGACTGTCTAATTAGTGAAAGAGCTGCTGCTTCTGAGCCCCATATGTGTTTGCATGGGGCTTTTAAAACCTGCGCAGACTTAAGATAATCACCGGACCAACAGAAGAGCTCAACAGATGAGGTCCGTCCTTTTGATTAAATTTAAGCTCACTTCTGGTTTTATACACCCTATCCAACAGTAAATGCTCTCTGGGTTTAAAAATTACAATCAATTGTAAAAGCAATCAGTGGTTGAGTGGTTTGGAAGTAAAAAGGAAAAAGAAAAGTAAAAAGTTCAGGATTACTTTTAGGACTGAACATGCAAAATAATGTACTTTTTACAATTTACACCATAAGTCATTACTTATTTTGTTACTTTATTTAATAACAAATACGATTGAAATCATTCTCACAATTAGAGTTTATGCATTATGTGTGACAATGGTTCTACAAGTAAGCGACATGAAGTGACAAAACTAGATTGCTTCTATTATAAACAACGAAGATGTTTAAACTGCAAGAAGGACACATATATTCAGGTGTAAAAGTAAAACATACTACTCTAAATAACAGCCTAATAACTACAAAAAAAAGAATGAAAATAAAAAATTAACTAATAAAACACTTGCAAGGCATAAAGAGAGAGCCTAAGCCAAATAACAACATGTAATTTTTATTATTATTATTATTTTCATTATTATTAAGCATAAAACAACGATGTAACGTATTCACATGCTAGGATCAATCTGACATTAGAAGTCATTTTTAATGCAAATTTTGGAAATTTTATCTCAGTGTTTCCATTGAGAATTTTTATGTGATCTTCCAAAATTCACATAAACACACAGGGATATAAACTCTTAACTACAGTGATAAAAATTCAGCTAGTTTGAACGATTTTAAGTAACACAATTGGCCTCAAGTTGCTCTAGAGGGGCCATCCGTGTACTAAAACTGTACTTTAAGTTTCTGCGAATTAGCCAAGCATAAAGGTAATCTAGCCTTTCTCTATAACTTGAATCCAGACAGTCTCAATAACTGGAGTCAGGGGCACAGCTGGGTTTTATGTCAAAGCATGAAAGCAGAGCTCAAACTGTACCACACGCCTAGCCCTCTGACCGCCATCAACCGGCACCATCTTAAATAAACATAAGGCCCACAATTGATGGAAGGGTACTCCCTGCCCTTACACCTACAGGGTGCACCGATCCTCCAGAGCCTTTGATGTGTCTTTAATCTCAACAAGGAACCTGAGAGGAGGAGGATGCCTGTGTTACTTCCCCATAAACTCCTTCACCATGGACAGAGCCCCATTAAAAGAATAAAGACTTCACTTTTGATTCAAACAAACCACCGTCAGGAGCCGCCCAGGGTTTGAAAGTTTATTTTCGAAGGTTAAGGAGAACAACCTTTAATTAGGACCGTGCGGGAAACTAAAGTGAACCCCTCCCCCTTTTTTAACCAAAGTTTTCCTGTGGAAACCGGGCTGGAGAAAGAGAGAGAGAAGTCTCTCCACCTTTCCCAGATGTGCAACAGCTGCATCAAGTCAACGAGTGCACCCAGACTTGCAGAGGAGAAAACTCTTCCCTATGCCAGGCTGAGAAGTCAGTCTTTCTTGAACGGAGGCCCTGTCAGCGACTCAAAACCCATCCATATCCTGTTTGTGTACCGTCTGCCACACTGCTATTTGGACTACAAGAATTAATTATATGCCTGTGGTGACCGTTCACTGCATGTGGTGAGATTATACATAAACTCAGTGCTCTGCTTTAATAACTGTACGCTACATGATGTAACACTGGTTATGGGAGGGAAAAGTGTGTTATTAAGCTATTCATAGGCCAAAAAAATTACGTTTTATAGCAACTACGGCTGGTCTGCAAATTTGTCCCATCCGCCTTTTGAATAAACACACAGAAACTCAGCCAGACACGCTCATACGCTCGTCCTGAACTGGACAGACAATGAAATTATGTCAAATCTACATGCTTGAACATGTTCTTATTATGTAACTTTTTTTCTCTTTAAATCTTATATATTTGAAATGACTTAACAGGATTAGTATGTTGCAGGAATGTACATTTTGATGTAGGATGTCTAAAAGGTGCCTCATGTGTCACTAATTGTATGAAAGGAGACAGTGGCCGGTTTCATGGAAAGATGGGTCATCGAGTCTGGCTGGCTCTTGTGATGGCTAACTGACGTCACAGTGCATCTGTTCCTGGTTGTCTAAATGGTTTGTTACTGTTCAAGGCTCGAGACTAACAATTCATTCTGTTTTACGCTTTGATGATCTGCTGCATCCATTGTGCAACATGAAACGGAAAGTTTATCAGGTAACTTCTACTGCAACAATACGTGTGTTTAAATGCACTTTAAAAGTTGATTTCAGTCTTACTAAAGTAATAATTCGTCTTTATTAGTAAAATTGAAATAGTAGTCCATTTTGCTAATTATGAGATATTGCTAATTATGTTCAATATAGTTTTTCAGTGGCCGATACAGGCACGTTACCATTCAGAAATATTTTTTTTTAATACTTTTATTTAGCCAGGATGCATTAACTTGATCAAAAGTGATCAATTTCAAAGTAATTTTATTTCAAATAAATGTTTATTTTTTTCATCTTTCATTTCATCAAAACATCTTGAAAAATACATCAGTATCACCATTCAGTGTCATCAGTATCATGGCACAGCATCATGGTTTCCACAAAATATTAGGCAGCACAACTGTTTTCAACATTGATAATAATAAGAAACTGAGCAGCAAATCAGAATATCAGAATGTTTTCTAAAGGGTCATGTGACAAATATTCAGATAAATTCAGCTTTGCTGACACGGGAATAAATTCAATTTTAAAATATATTAGAAAAGAAAACATCTATTTTAAAGTGTAAGAATATTTCACAATATTACTGTTTTTACTGTATCTTTGAGCAAATAAATGCAGCTTTGGTGCGCATTAGAGACTTCTTTCAAAACTTTTGAACGATACACGAAGCAGGATGGCAGCAGCCCCCTTTAATGCACTTTATCGGCAGCAAATGGTGGCCAAAACGAAATGAACACTTATTTTTCACACCATTTACTTAAACTTCATTACAATTAAACAATCAGGAATCTCACCTTGAGACTGAGCAAACTCCTCAGGACTCCAACTTTCTGCCACTCCACGGGCAACCATGGCGATGATGCCAACGAAGGCCAAACTCCTCCACACCGTTTCCATGGTTACTACAGCAAGCTTCAATGCGGTGCCCAGCCCTCTGTCCCAACATGTCTTCTGCCCTCTGACGGCCCCACGCTCACCAAAGTGACGCACAGAATTCTGGAGCCATGGGGGCTTCACTTCTATGTGGATCCTGACACTTCGCCTCTTGGGGTTGGAGGTGGAGGATGGGCAGTTCTAAGATGTGTACAACCGGGGATCATAAATATGAAGAGCCTCCCTACTGAAAAACAAACATGTTAGATAGATGCAAAAGAAAAGAAGAACAGCGAGTTTCTTGGCTAAATGGTTCCTCTCTGACTGACCGGTCAAACATATTGCCTTGGGAGGCTGTTGTTTGCATCCTGTTGCTAGAGCTAATCAATCATTCCTCCTTTCACATTCAAGAGGAAAGGGGAAAAGTGCTTTCTAAACTGCGGGCCGCTGTTTCTCTTCACTCTGTCCTTCACCAGAAGAGTGCAAAAGAAAGGAAAGCATTGTGGGGTCAGGAGGCCAATCTGACGTCTGGGGCCGGCTATAAAACAAAATGTCCTAATTTGAGAAATACTCAGGGACTCGTGTGGCACCACTGTTTCTAATGGGACACAATGTGAGAGAGGCAGCCATAGGCTGTGTTAGGCTATGTAATGCATACTGTTGTTCATACTGTATAATGCCTACTATTTTTGATCGTAGTATGCGAGTGCACACACAACATAGTTGTCATGTTACATATATACACACACACACACACAAAATGTATTTAGATTAGTTACATTTAATTATTTAGCAGATGATTTTACCCAAAATTACTTTTTTTAATCAACTCAGAAAACTGGTTATTTTTGCAATTTACTATAGAAATTAATGTAATAATCACATATAAAGTAAAGAAAATACATTGTTGTAAAAACTGTGGTTGATATTGCCTCTGTCACACTGGAAATGGAAGGTTAATTTTAGGTTAAGTGCATTGCATTGTGGGATAACATCTTCCTTGCAGTGTGATTTGATTGTATACTGCACTTTCATTGGTCTTTCACTTTCCACACTTTCATTCAAATGTCATGCATAAAGAAAAATTGCATATTTTGCTCAGTATATACATTGCATACTGCAAGAATAATATGAGTAGTGTGTTATTATGCCATTTCAAACATGGCAATGCACAAGTTTGAGACATTTTTCCATGTTCTTTATCAGCAAAATGATCAACATCAACAAAAGCTATTCTACCTCCTTTGCACACTCCTTTTTTCTTTCATTATCTATTGATCCCTCACTCCATGCTTTCTGGGAAGAGGTAGAAAGAGATGCCATACAAGCTCCGATGGGTGAAGAGAAACCAAGTGCAGACAAAGGTAATCAAGAACAGATGGGAAATGATTTGGCAGCATAAGGATACAAGTTGCCTCTTGAAGAAAAAAAGGATGAACTCAAACTCAAGAAAGAAAGGGTAAAAAATTTTGGAGGGGTTAAAGGAGGAGGAAAGGGAGAAAATTTGGGAAAGGGTGGGAGAAAGAATATAGAGTTTTTACATTCATTTGTCCATCAAGGATAACTATTTCTGACTAGTACCACAAAAAAAAAGACAATGGCCAAAGAAGTGTGTGTCTGTGTGTGTGAGGGAGCTTTGTCTAATTTCTACGGAAAGACTGTTTTGGAAAGCTATTTGAAACCACTGTGTGAAACTCATCCAAGATTTCTGTTGCCACAAAATAAGCCATGTTAAACTGCCTGACAATATTCTACATTCTCCTCCATTAAAAATCAAACACTCTCTGTCTCCATTGAAAAAATAGCAGCAACAAATAGGTCAGGACCCAAAAGTGGCCTCAGAGGCTGATGCTGGTTTTAAGTTCCCTTCATTTCCTATGGGCTGCATTGAAACAGCTTAAGTGCAGCAAGTAATCTTAAAACACTAAGAGGTCTTTGTCCCCTACAAATAGTGATGGACTACATGCCCCTGTGCTCTCCACACCCTTTCAACCCTCCAGGCTTTTTACTGTTATTTCCTGCTTGGCAAAGCCTCTTTACTTGCATTACCTCTTGTTAGAGTCTTGTTATATTGTGAAGTTACCAGACTGAGATCGGTGGTTTTCATCAAAACACTGTCTTATCTAAATCTTGCCAAAGAAGGTCACGAAGTGTCATGAACTATGTGGCTTTGAGGCTTGATCAACCCAAAAGGCCAACATTATGTTATAATACGTGTTGGGAACTGAAAATTGTTAGTTTCTTTTCTATTTTTAGGGTAAATATTTCTCACAGACTGTATGCGTTCAACAATATATTGTACTAAAATACTTTCTCTGCACTATTTATTCAACCATGCCACAACAACGATACTGAATCTACAGTGCAAAATAGACAGCATGACCAGTGTTGTCTGTTTCCGGAATGAGTAAATCTTTTGAGGCATTTATTTTCAGTGAATCAAAAACCTACAGCACAACCAGTGTAAACCAATTCCCAAACAAATCACTCTAATGATGACTTGGTTCTTTTTGGTAAATCAAATGAATAAATCAACAAAATGGATACATTTTTATTTGCTTAATACACAGTTAAGGCATGACCAGTGTTATATATGTAGTTACAGTGCAACTAGTGTTATCCGATTGTAAAACGAATGAATACTTTGAGCCGTTTCTTTTCAGTGAATCAAAAACAAACAGCACAACTTCCTGAATGAAAGACTCTAATGAGTTGGCTCAAGATAAATAAATAAATGAATAGTTTGCTGGTTATTTGCTATATTTGTTATATCTATGTATAGTCATGGCCAATTGAAAGAGTCATTAATGGAGTCATAAATGGATTCAAAAACATTAAAAGGAATCAGAATCATTAAATTCTTATCCCCATTATATAAAACAATATAACAGAAATTGTGTAAATAAGAGGAAATAACTAAACTTTTCCAGTGAATGATTCACTTGTCCATCTGCAGTCTGTTTTGTGATAAAAAAAAAACACCGGCCTACAAAGCAGGACAAGGAGCTCAAGACACAGGACGACATGACCCCGTAAAGAACATCTTCTCCAAAAAATCAGCTGTGGCCTTGAAGGAGTTGAACTTCATAATTGGCTGCTCTTGGGGCAAATCAAGAACGAGAAGCATCTGCGAGCTACACTAAATGTGACATGAAATTTCAGGAAGGGCCTTGTAAACTGTTAGCGAAGACATGAGGTACAAGAATATGTGTGATCTGAGATGGCAAGAAGCATTTTGTGCTTTCAGACTACTCTTGAGACGGGGCGCCATCAGGCACGAGTAAAACTCTGATAATTAAACCCATATGACAGACTGAATGTGAAGCCCGCTCTGCAATGGAGAAATCTTGGGTCTCAATCCTCAATCCTGGAAACTAGGCAGTCTCTCTCCATCTCCATTTGGATGACATACGAGCAGAAAGCCTCCTCACTTAAGCCTGACACTGCACTGTAACAGTACGAAAGAGCCACAGACCACTGGCCTTCACAAACACTGTCTTACCCACTCACAACAAGACTTGATTTACACAAACCAGAGGATTCAAACTGGGAAAGACCCCAAAAACAAAAAGCTGGTGTATCAAACTTCTCAATTCATTTTCCGCTCGCTCTTTCAAACAAACAAAAGCACAAACAAGAGAATTAAGATAATGATCACCAATGCACTGTCAGCAGAAGTGACTTATGTAACAACCGGTAATGAACTCTGAATCCATCAACGGAGACCACAATGTGAGAGCTATTCATGACCGGCTGTGGAGCATGAACATTTTAGTCAGCTCACAAACCACACACCCCTGAACCAGACAGATTTTACTACACCAGCCCTATAAACCCATTTTGTTTTCCCTTGAAAAAAAACAATATATTGTTTATTTAACAGCCTAAACAATGAGCCTCTTCAGTTTTCTTACGATGTTCATGGTGTTCACCAGTAGAGGGTGGTAGTCTAGTGCAGGGGTTTTCAATCTTTTAGATGTCACAGACCCCCAAATATGATCATCCTTGTGTGAGAGACCCTCATGCTAAAATTCAAAAGGCAGCTATATTTTAATGTATAGACGAATAGTATATTGTGTATAGTATATTACAAATACATGTATAATTTCTATCATTTCTACATTACATTGTTGTTTTTACTCACTATAGTACTGTACTGTTTGTATTATCTGTTAATGTATTATTTGTTTATTTAAATCTTTTGTTATTTATTTATTTAATTTTAACTTACTGATTTTTTTTACACAGTTTTTTTTTTGGTTCAGTTTGAAAACCCCTGGTTTAATGGATCAACCAGTGATAACCCAAAGATTTAACCAAAGCATTTGGCAGCTCCAGGAAGAACAGCAGATTTCCCACACTATTAGACCAATGAATTTCCATGATTTTCATGTATTAATTTCCATTCCAATTTCAAGACCTGGAAACTTTTTTTTCTTTTTCTTTTTTACCTGATATTTACTGATTTTCCATAAGTGTGGGAACCATGGACCAGTTCTTGTTACTTTAGATAAAAAAGTTCTCTGCAAATCAAGACGCTCTGCGAGTAACCATCGTAAATAACAAACATAAGTCTATGTCTGATATCAAAGTCTAAATATAAGACTTGTAGTTTCCAGCAGCTACCCCAAGCTCGCCAAGCTCTCTCCATCACAGGTAGATGCACACGGACAGGCATGGAGTTGCTCCAGGAGAAGCGCTCGCTCTACCTCAGCGGTTCCCAAACCTGTTCCTGGAGGTCCCCCAACAGCACCCATTTTGGATGTCTCATCTGACACACCCATTTCAATTCTTGGAGCCTCCACTAACAAACTGATGAGCTGAATCAGGTGCGTTTGATTAGGGAGACGTCTAAAATGTGTATTGTTGGGGGGCCTCCAGGAACAGAGTTGGGAACCACTGCTCTACCTGACAGGAAGCAGGTCTCCTGGGCGTCCTCGTTGCCAACTTACGCATTCAAACTACATAATTTATCCAACTTTCAAACGGTTATGTCTCGAAAAGCCAAATGGTGGAGTATTATGCTTGTATAATAACTACATATTTCATGGGGGAGACTGTTGATCTATAATTCTTCTTCTTTTTTTGTCTACCAGTCATTCCATTTGATAGCAGCTGTAATCAGGCATTAATGGAAATATTACAAGCGCAGATAATTTATTAAGTAGCCTAGGAAACTGGATGCGTTCCTCAGAGACGCTTGGCAAACCCTTCGACTCTGAACCCCACAGACAAAAGAGAGATTTCTGCTTTCTGCTAGAGTGATCACCAGCTGGTCTGACAGCGGTGCTGCCTGCCTGCATCATTTTAGATTCATATAACTGCATGTAACAAACTGACAGCAGAACAGACATGCATATGTATCCCTAAAAGGTTTGCATAAAAAATTAGAATGATAATAATGCACGGTTGCAATACATTCATTTGCATTCTGCTATAACATAGGTATAAAAAAACAATGACTTGACAACGACCTTACCGTTTAATTTGTCCAGGAACGGGCAATTTGGCGACCCTGAGATTTGGAGACCCTGAGACCACCGTCTGTTTTTTCTCGTCCTCCTTCAACACCACGTAGCTCTCTGCCACATACTGAGATGAGCCGGTGGACTGTGCTCTGGTGCTGCGTGGTTTCTCTGCTTCCTTCTGTCTCACGGCTGAAGAGAGGAACTGAGTTCGGACTGCGCTTTGGTGATGTCCGATTCGTGACCGAATCATTCTTTTGAACAGGTTATTTTTAGGGATTCGATTGAGCCGATTCACACACGGTAAGGTAGACGCGTCTCACACTGGTGATTGATTACCTTAAGTAGGCTAATAATAAACATAATTTAAAATCATAATTATTATCCTTCATTATTCCCAACCTACTTCATTTTGAACAGTTTAAATAAAAGCGACAAAATTAGGACAAACTTTAACAGAAACAAATTGGAAATAATTAATACATTAAAAGTGCAGCAAGCCATTTTTATGGAAAGATGAGCAGAAATAAGTGAAAAATATAACGGACATAGTCTAACTATCCTGAGATATCACGCCTATCTGTGACAGTCGTATGTAACAGTAAAATGTCAGTAGGCTACTCTGAATTCAATGCGGTTTACGTGAGTTTGGAGGGTGCAAAATGCTTACTAGCTAGGCTACTTGGCCTACACGTCCTAAAAGGAAAAGGAAAGCCGAGGAAAACAACGACGAGATTGAATGTCGGTAAAGCTTTTCATCGTTGGAGAGAGTTAAGAACTTTAATGCGGATGAAAGATGACAAACTTGACAGGTAACGCCAAAACATTGTTTTTTAACGGCTCTGGTAACGCTAAAGCGCGAGGTTGTGGAAAAAGAGGCGTGTCTACTTCGGTGCCAGACAGTGTATAAATCCAATTAAAGAGGAAAACCTGCTGATTCAGATAATACCAGTTCTATTAATATGTATTAGCATATTCATTCGTTATTTAATATTCATTAGCATGGTCGCTTATTAAATTACGATCCAATAATGAATATGGTGCTTTCTTACCTCAGAATGTCCTATAAATTATTTATATTTGTAACAAAGGACGTATAATTTTTACTCTCATGGCTCAGGAGGAATGTCAGGAGAAATCTATATTAGCCTAGTAATTTCTCCGTGTGGCTCATTTCTAGTTGTTAAACTAATGGTGTTACAACGAACACTTCCTGCTCTCCCCAAAAAACACAGCATTTGACGCAAATCTTTTCGAATATCTCTACAACTTCCGAACACTTGGTGGCAAACAAGAGCATTACAGAACAAACGTAAAACGCCACGCGGCGACTTATTCTTGGAACAGTTCGAATCTTTTTTGAAAGCTTAATTTGAAACGAACCGTCCGAGCGAATCGATTCTTTTAAATGAATCGGACTTCCCTATGCTGTAGCGCTTTCTGCACAGCGCTCATTTGCAGGAAGACAGCCTCTGAACGCAGGGAGGAGCCACCTCGAAGAACAATCGCGCTCTGTGCGCCGTCGCACCGTTACATTCGTGTCGTCAACAGTTATGAACCCTCAGAGAAACATCTCACATAGAAATTAAGAACAGGGGTGAAATAAAATGTTCTTGTCGGGTTTGGGTCTAAGAGAAGAGGCTCTTTTAATCTAAAATAACATAACATTGAAGTATCAAGTTGATACTTCATGACATTTCTTAATCTTTTGGGAACTTATTATGAACACAATTTTAACTTGTTAAACATTTTCAAAAGGGTTCTGTTTTAGGTCACCAAGACTCTAGGTAAAAACATCAGTAAATGCAAAGTATATTCACATAGCCTACGACATACTCCAACGTACTCCAATAATATTTGTTTTATTTACAACTTAGAAAAATCATGTTTTACAGTGAATATTGGAAAACAGTTACATTTCTTTTAAAAAGTGTATGTTGAGGAGAGAGAAAAAACAATTAAAACCTCAATCATTTCAATCAGTCAAATGTTTTTATTAGGTCCAAAAAAAAAGTATTAAAAAAATTTAATTAGAGAAAATAATTTGGTAATTATTATTAATATTATTATTATTGTTATTATTAATTATTATACACGTAAGACATTAGGGGTCTTCGGGGACCCAAACATAAATACACTAAACAGACTCAACAGAGCATGAGGTAAATTAAGTTCTGGGTCTGGCTTTGATGTTTTCCAATTTCAAGATTTATTTTATTCTTTTTGTGTGCGATGATAAAACCATTTATTGATATTTTCTTCAAGAGAGTTTTCACTGTGCACTGCTCCAAATATATGTCTCAAATGTCTTAATGGGTCCCTAAACCAATTGAATGCAAACATTTCTTCTAACTGTTTTAGGCATTAGTCTGCAGCACAGCTTTTCAAAGCATTCAGCAGTTACATCCCAAGACTTGGGTGAGAAAGTAAGTTACAGTTTCTGAGAAGCCCGAAGGGAATGCAAATTTGAGTGATTCGAGCAGCCCACACAGTTCACCTGTGTGCATATATGAAACACATACAGAGACCCATACTCGCACATAAGTTCACACGTTTTCTCTCAAGCTCACACACAAACACACACACACACAAACTTGGCAAGCAGAAGCCATCTAGCGTACAAGCCAGATCAGAGAGCTTCATCACTTCGGCAGACTAAATACATATAACTCCTTCACCAGAACATCCATGTCGTGTCTCCACTCTTTTTTTCTCACTCTCTCTCTTTTTCTTTCTATCTCTCTCTTCCTGGATTTCAGCTACAGGCCACGGTGAGTGTTTAATAAGATTATTCTGGCTTTTTTTTTTTTTTGGCTCTGGCTGCCAAGAACCGTCTGTTCTTATCTTATCCTGAGGCAAATTCACAACCTTTCAAGGTCGATCAAAATGTCAGACATGTAACGTGCAAATGATAAGACATATTAGCAAATGAATGTTCAGAGGTCAAATACCATACAGACACATAACCATTACATTAAATTAAGATTGTAGATATCAGCCTGATTTGTAACATCTTGCTGGCATATATGTATGAATGTAAAGCAACACTTATGAGGGCTGTCTGAGCAGATGTTGCGTGTTGTAAAGAATGTTCTTAACACGGGAAGTCAAGTGTGCAATTTTCAAATCTTATCTTGAAGTTGCGTAGTCTACATTTATTTAAATAAATGTTAACAATAAAGCACTGCTAATGCTGGTATCATTTTCCCAGGTTGAATTATTATCATAAATTATTGTTTTTGAGTAGAGTTTATGACTGCCAGCATGGATCCAAATTGTAGCCATGTGCAAATATATTATGCATTTGGTCAGTTTATACTTTTTACGTTCATTTTATTTCGCAAATGTATATAAAATGTACATAATATGCAATCGGAAGGTTAATATGTGTCTCTGCAAATATAAAATAGCATCACTAGCACCACAGAGTAGCACAAAATTCATCTGTGGCTTCAGAGACAAAGATAAAATTTATTGAACTGCAGAACAGGTGCAGAAGATCTGCAAAGTTTCAAATGCTGTTCATTTGTTTGAACCAAATGTGCAATTGTAATTTTTAAGTACAGAGCACCATTTTAATACTAAATTAACAGGTAAAGAATTTTAAAAGATTGTATATATATTGTGTTTTTGACAGTTAAATATTCTTACACATTGAGAGTCCCATTATTTTAATCATTTTGCTCAATTTATGTCATAGCACAAAACAGGTGATAATTCTATTAATTCTGCTTGTTTGAAATTAATGTTTACCAGAATTCATTATTTTTGCACTATGTGGTACACTGAATCACAAGTAACTCAAAGGTTTCACTGCTCTAAGTTTGGTGGCAAGAATCCAGACAGTTTCACTGCCCAAATGCCCATGAAA
The DNA here is from genome assembly GCF_001515605.1 of Sinocyclocheilus anshuiensis. Lineage (NCBI taxonomy): Eukaryota > Metazoa > Chordata > Actinopteri > Cypriniformes > Cyprinidae > Sinocyclocheilus > Sinocyclocheilus anshuiensis. The sequence continues at coordinate 477,566 of NW_015544153.1, forward strand.
TTTCAGTGGTCCTTTGAGACCATCTAAATATGGGCACAAAATCATGAAAAGTTGGACAAGAAAAAAAACAAGAAAAAAAACAAAGTGAGCAGTCTCAAAAGGGCAGGGGTCAAATAGCCTTTTACATAGAGGAAAAAGAAGGTTTTCATTTCCGTTGTAGGCTATTTTGCCTGTCTGAACAAAGTTAGTTTCCATTCAAGACAGTTGAGTTTGGGTCTATGGACATAAACACTGTGAATATTTTAGGTGTCA
>NW_015544153.1:479543-483359 GCF_001515605.1 Sinocyclocheilus anshuiensis
AATGAGTGTTAGAACCAAGAAAACTTCATGCAACTCCGTTAACTCATTTCCTTCATTTATTCTGAACTGTATATGTGTGTGTGTATGTGTGTTTTAGCTTAGTTTAATGTAATCTAGAATAGCTAATAAATTCATGTTTCCTTTATAAAGAATCATTGTCTGATGTCGTATAATTTTAAAGTCAAACATTGCCAAGATTACGTTACCTAGCTCGTAGCTTACTTATCAAAGAACGTATTATCCTGTGGCCAAGGAAAATACACAGTCAGATTAAGATACACGGACACTGACGGCTCGCTGGACGACCGTTGATAAGGTGTAAACTATAGAACTGATTTCAAATTTCAAATCAGGTGGACGTCGAATTTTCAGATTTGAGTCCTTTCAAAACCTGAGCTAGAAATAAAATTAATGATTAATTCCCTCATAGAATTAATTAGTTAAATTCCTTACAGTACTTATTACACCCTAAAACAGACAATTAATCACAATAACTGTGACTATTTTTAGACAATTAATCGTCAGCCAAATTTCATAATCGTGACTGCCCTAATGTCCACTGAAGGATTTTCAACTCAGGAGAATGAATATCTTCATTGTCATGTTAAAAAAAATGCCCAACAATGCAGGGAATGAGGGAGGGTAGCATCTTCAGTTTCAGGTTTTTGTATTACATCACACAGTGGTGTGTGAATTCATGACAGTGTTTGATAAAGCACAACTCCCTCATACCTTCAGCACTCATACATCCCTATATAAAATCTTTACTACCACTGAATGCCACTGTGGGAACCAGGCACTTCTCTCTGTACTCCTCCTCTTAGCAACACCAGAACATTTTGGATGCTGTTAGATCCAAAATGACTGAATTGGTCTCATGAGACCAGAGTATGGATTCCCAAAAGTCTATATTTTGTAAATATGGGCCTTGGAAAGAGCTAAATGAGTTTATGATGCTTTGGCTACAGTCGGTAGTTCTGGTGTGGATAAACAACCATGCATGTCACTTCTGCATGCTGCATCATACTCTGTGAGATAAAGTGTCACTCTTTTCACAGCTTTTGCCGGCTCTGAGACACTTTCACAGTGTTTCTCCTGCTCTTTTTCTAGCAAAAAAATCACTCATCACTAAATGAAAACTTAAAGTGAAGACCTGATTATTTCAGGAGCCTTATCACAAGTCCATTGTTTTTGAATGTCGGTGCTACTTCTGCTATATTGTCACACTTAAAACAATAATTTGGTATTCCTCTTGTACCATTGTCCTCTTTTATGCTAAGAAATAAATCTCCTGACAGTTCTCTCTCAAGTGGTTTCATTGTTGTCAGCATTAAGTCTGAGTATGATTCAGTGGGCCATATAACACTTAATTATCAAGAAATTACTTACCTTTAACAGTTTTGGTTCAACATACTTACCTGTTGATCAATACTTATGGTATTTTTTTTAACATTCTTCTTTGGTAAATGATCAAGCAGACTTGTATCTGTATATAATATTATATATATTATATCTCATAACATGTCTTCTAAGCAAAGAGTAATTGCTGAATTTGTTAAGTTTCAGAGGGGGTGTACTCATTTATGCTGTGCACTGTATATGGATGGATGTTGACAATATTTTCTGACTTGATAAAAAGAGACATCCCAAAAAGAAAATTGTAACTAACCTTTTTCAATGTTCAGATTTCTGTTCTCGAAATGTGAGCATATGTAATAGATAACGCCTTATTTGCAAATTTCAGAACATTTTTAATACAAAGCAATTGTCTTAACGTACTGTGATTAATCAACTGGGGAATGTACAGTGATATCTAGTGCTTAAAATTTTGACCCTACAGATTATTCACCTGTAGCGTCTTGCCTTAAATAGCACTGACATGCATATACACAGATATGCTTTAGTCCAGAGCCTCAAAATGCCAAATGAAAGCCTGGAGTACTCTGTCATAACGCATTTAAAAATTAGCAACTCACTATCGCATCAAATTAGTGGAATTCTAAGTCATGTACTCCTAGACTTCTGCATAGAATAGTGCAGAAGGCATCAGTGTGTAATGATTGAAAACACAGATATGAGATTTTTTGAGATCTCCAGGGCCTAATGTGCTGGAAACACAATGATTTGGTTCCGGGCAATATAGTCATAACCCCATTCCTCCAGGAATGCTACAGCACAAACTGAAAAGCTTATTTCATAGTGCACAGAATTTTTCATACAAACTGTTTTCAACATTGATCATAATAAATGTTTCTTGAGCAGCAAATCATCATATTACAATGATTTCTGAAGGATTATGTGACACTGAAGACTGGAGTAATGATGCTCTTGGTGAGCATAAGTGACTTCTTTTTAAAAACATTAAAAACACTTACTGACCCCAACATTTTGAAATGCAGTGTATATGAATCCAGTCAAATGGAAACCGATTTGGTATTCATCATTATTTATTGACACATCTAAGACAGTGGATTCTGGGAAGAACTAGGACTGTGCATGTGCAGACAGTGTGTAATCGCTGCATGTGGGTTGATCGTATTTGTCTAAAGCTTATTTTTATCTTCTTGAGGTGCATCTGAATCCAAACATAAACAAAACGTACGTACTGTACACACACCGTGCATGCTCATTATCCTGATTACTCCATCAATCCATTATACACAACTGTTTCTATGGATTCTTAGTAACAGTTTGGTGGCTTTTGATGTGAAGTGAAGAAAAAGACGGCAGAAAAAAAAGCAAGGGATCAGAGGGATTCATGCACTTCAACTCAACATATTTAAAAGGTAATTTGGTAACACTTTATAATAACTTCCATTAATAAATAATTAACAAACATTATATAATGCTTAATGGGCCATTAGTTAATATATATTCAAATAGTTAGAAACGTTAGATAATGTGCTTGTTAATGTGTGCTAATAAACTTATTAAAAATCATTATTTCATGTAAGTTAAAATGATTACAAATGCCATTAAACTTTCAATTCCATATGATCAAGCACTTATTGAAAATCTACAAATGATTTTAACAGATGTTATAAAATGATTAAAAGCTTGTGTTAATGCACAACACTTTAGCTGCTATTGAGGTGTGATACGGGTAAGGTTAGGGACAGATTTGGTGGTATAGGTAGGTTTAAGGGTTGGTCAAAGGGTCAACAGTGTATAGGGGTCAATTTGATTATTATAAGGGAACACGGTTGATAAATGAACAAGTATTTTCTTTTAAAACATTATTTGTTTACCCCTGTTTATTTATGATTCAAGGAATATCCTGTTTAATGATATACTGTAGAGTATACTAATGTGAGTGTTCAGGCAATAAAAACATTTTTTGCACCAAAATTACAATCTGTTATGTCTTTAGCAAGCACTTAGCTAAACTTAACCAGCCACCCTTTACACAAACCTTGTTACATAAGTCCAATGCACATAAAGATACTAAATGATAAGTAATCGTTTATAAACATTTACAAATGATGAATAGTTTAAACTTTAGATTGACTACTGCAAAAACATGAACAAATAATAAATAAATGATTTGTTAAGATGTGAAAACAGTAGAAGTCTACACAACAAACGAAGACCAAATATATGTTCTTTACAGACTGTGATTATGAGTTAATAAACAATATGTTAACATGAATAGTTCAGTGAATAGTAAAGAGCTTAAAATGACTGATTAAGCTCATTTTTCACAACATTTGTAAATGTGAAAAAGAGCATTAGGTAATATGTGAACTTAAGTTTAATGACATTTGTTAGCATTCAAAAGTACATTAACAAATAATCTTGTCATTGTATAATTTCTGT
>NW_015544153.1:484796-493187 GCF_001515605.1 Sinocyclocheilus anshuiensis
CATCCCTATAGAAGAGCTTTACTACCACTGAACGTCACTGTGGGAACCAGGCACTTCTCTCTGTACTCCTCCTCTAGCAACACCAGAACATTTTGGATGCTGTTAGATCCGAAATGATTGAATTGGTCTCATGAGACCAGAGTATGGATTCCCAGAAGTCTATATTTTGTAAATATGGGCCTTGGAAAAAGCTAAATGAGTTTATTGTGCTTTGGCTACAGTCGGTAGTTCTGGTGTGGATAAACAACCATGCATGTCACTTCTGCATGCTGCATCTTATGTTGTGAGATAAAGTGTCACTCTTTTCACAGCTTTTGCCGGCTCTGAGACACTTTCACAGTGTTTCTCCTGCTCTTTTTCTAGCAAAAACTCACTCATCACTAAATGAAAGCTTAAAGTGAAGACCTGATTATTTCAGGGGCCTTTTCACAAGTCCATTGTTTTTGAATTTCTGTGTTACTTTGGCTATATTTTCACACTTAAAACAATAATTTGGTATTCCTCTTGTACCATTGTCCTCTTTTATGCTAAGAAATAAATCTCCTGACAGTTCTCTCTCAAGTGGTTTCATTGTTGTCAGCATTAAGTCTGAGTATGATTCAGTGGGCCATATAACACTTAATTATCAAGAAATTACTTACCTTTAACAGTTTTGGTTCAACATACTTACCTGTTGATCAATACTTGCCTTAACCTTACACCATAATGTTTTTTTTTTAGTTTTATTTAGTAACTTTTAGGAGGGTGTACTCGTTTTTGCAACACAACATTTTATCACTTTGATAAGAAAATGGTATTATCTTGAATAATTTTAACATTCTTCTTTGGTAAATGATCAAGCAGACTTGTATCTGTATATAATATTATATCTCTAAAAAACCATAACATGTCTTCTAAGCAAAGAGTAATTGCTGAATTTGTTAAGTTTCAGAGGGGGTGTACTCATTTACGCTGTGCACTGTAAATAATAATAGTAAAAAATTGCAACATCACACCTACATTAAGTTCCAAATGTAAAATGGAAAGGATCAAATTGCCTCATGAGTCTCATGTTTCCCCTCAGACAGTGCACTGTCCCCCAGTGTCTTTGCTGTGGCCTGTGGTGGTTTAAGACAAGGTTTGTGTATATGTGTGGCTGTGGGTCTTTATCTGTGTCTTCAACCGTTGTCATCCATGTAAGTGTGGGCAGCTCTGTGTCCAGGAAGCTGTGGTTTAAATCAAAGCTGCCTGTCTAGGGTCTTCCACTTGTTCTCAGTCCATGTGTTGCCACCTCAGGACATGTGCCATTCTGTCTAGAAGTCACTGTCAGATCATTTGCATAAAACGATGGAATCTGACCTGTGAGGCATTGAGAAAAGCAGTAGGGATTTTTTGTTTTTGTGCAGTTTTTGCTTTTTTTTTTTGCTTGATCATTGACCTCCTACTCTCCTACACAGCATTAGCATTCAGTCACTGGAAAATGTTCATAACTACATGAGGAAGTCCGTTACAGATGCTTTTTTCATGGTGCCACAGTTTCATCTTTGTGCCTTATTGGTATCTACAAGTACAGCATTTTTAATCATCTTCTTCATTTTCTTTCAGTCCCAGAGATGCGTTTCAGCAAAGCATGTGTCTGTTGACAAGCTTAGGAACATTCTTGAAGCATCAGCACCTGCGCAGGGTGGAGGGTTGTCATTTAAGGGCTGGCGGGGGCGGGGAAGGATATGTCTGAATTTCCTGTTGTGGTGATTCGATCCGAATGCGAGACTTTGCCGGTTGCAAAGCACTAAAGCTCCAACCACACCACCAACTTTTACATGTTGTCTTATTAACACTATATACCTCTACATACCAATTTTTTTGATTAAATAAAGCCATCAAAAACTACAAATTTCTGTGTTGAGGATACAAAAAAAGAGGGAAACTGAGAAAAAGTGGGAGAGATGCTTTCAGACGGGAAACATCCTCCCACATCCCACATCAGCAGAAACACATGCTCACAACAGTTTGCCCCATTTTGTTAAAGTTATCAGTCACTTCAATCTCTCTCGTCCTCTCTGTTTTTCTCTCTTTCTCTCGCAAACATCATTTTCCGCAGCTTCTGATCTAGAGAGACTCTTCAACCCCTTGTCGCCTCCATCATGTCCGACCCTGCCGCGGACCTCCCGTTCTTCTATGGCAGCATCAGTCGCTCGGAGGCCGAGGAGCACCTGAAGCTGGCCGGCATGGGAGATGGCCACTTCCTCCTGCGGCAGTGCCTCCGCAGCTTGGGCGGCTACGTCCTGTCTTTGGTTTGGAACCTGGAGTTCTACCATTACTCCATTGAAAAACAGCTTAACGGCACATACTGCATCGCAGGTGGGAAGCCTCACTGCGGACCTGCTGAGCTCTGTGAGTACTACAGCAAAGACCCCGATGGGCTCATGTGCACCTTGAGAAAACCCTGCCTGCGAACGGCTGACACACCAATCAAGGCAGGCGTCTTTGACAGCCTGAGGGACAATATGCTCAGGGAATATGTGCGTCAGACTTGGAACCTGGAGGTAAGAGGTTCAAAATGGGTTTGATTCTGATTGACAAGCAAGGTTTTGATTAATATTAGGTAACTGTGTGGCTATTAAATAATTGTAGGTTTGATGACCATGCTACGGTTCCATATAACTTTTTTTCCAACCTAGTAACTGCAGTTTTTGAACAACCTGACTGTGAGTAAATGATGACAGAATTTTCCTTTTTTTACATGGGCTATCCATTTAGTCATAGTTTAAATGGAAACATTTAAGTTCTTGAACCTTAAAAATGAAAAGTGTAACAGACATTCTTACATTTACATTTGCACAATTTTTCAATAAGTCATTCTTTAGAATACATGCTTTTCATTTTTTTTAGTTAACCGTATAATTAACCGTAAAATTGTCTTGCGTACACATTAAAGTCTTTTTCCTGCAAATGAAACCATTATGGCCTATTCCTCTTATTTAAATGTATTTACGCCATATTTTATGCACTTTATTGTTTCTTTAAAAAAAAAAGAAATTTTATTGTCAGTCTCCAACGGTAAGGAAATGTTTGACCATTTTTCATGAGAGATCACAAAAATAGGATATTATGTTCCTTTTTTTTTTAGGGGGAGGCCATGGAACAAGCCGTCATTAGCCAGGCCCCACAGCTAGAGAAACTGATTGCCACCACAGCGCATGAGAAAATGCCCTGGTTCCATGGCAAGATCCCTCGCCAGGAGGGTGAGAGACGACTGTATTCAGGATCTCAGCCAGATGGAAAGTTCCTGTGAGTGAAGAGCTTGAGGAGTCATCAGTCTAAAGTTTTCCTGCAGCGTTATGGTGGAAATGTCATGATGACACATGGGCTGCTTTTAGAGGCAAACCTGATGAACAATATTGTTTGTAGCAGAGATAAAGTTGGGTCTTAGGTGATGTAATGAGTAAAATCAATGCAAAGCGGATGATTACAAAAATTATGTCGGCTATAGATGCTGTATTTGCTCATCTACATTCCCTCAAATAGCTCTGTCTGCATCATGAAAATATGAAATTCAAAAATACACACAGCAGGATTGGTCAAGATGACATATACATGTTACTCCAATAACTAAAGAGAAATAGGAAAGCACAGAAAACAAATATTTGACCTGTGATCTTGTGATTTGTTTTGTTTTCCAGAGTCCGAGAGAGAGAAGAATTTGGCACGTACGCGCTGTCACTGACATACGGAAAAACAGTATACCATTATCAGATTTTACACGACAAATCAGGGAAATGCGCAATGCCAGAGGGAACTAAATTTGACACCGTGTGGCAGGTATGCTTTACCCATCAATGAACCTGTCATCTCATATTCTGCTTTATGAAAGAGTAAAAAAGGATTGAAGGGTAAAAATACCCTTCACACAATGTTACTAGAATGTAATAGCTTTTGCTACATTAGATTTAAACTCATTATATTTAGCTCCATAATGAGTATGACAAGAAAAGAGTATGCCTATGATAGATATTTAAGATTTATGTTTTGTGAAGGTTATATAATATAATTATTTTTATTTGTACATGCTGTGGTGTTTGGCACCACAAAAAGTAAATTAAAATATAATTTAAATAATTTAAAGTATTGCACAATAAATACATGTGCATATTCAATTGTTTTAAAATATTGAAAACGTGTTTTAGTATAACGGCTTGCAAAGCAAACAAAAACATCCAATAGATAATACAATAGTAATTTATGACCATATCAAAATGTATCTGCATATATAAAGACTTTTACCTTTTTAGTTTTGTAGTTGTCATTGATGTTTTTTGTAATAATTATATTCCTCTGGAGGGCAGCTGGTTGAATATTTAAAGATGAAGCCTGATGGTCTTGTGACTGTACTGAGAGAACCGTGTATCAACCAAAGTAATGCAGTTTCAGGTATAAACTTTAATGTTAAAAACATTTTATATAAAACATATATCTCTTCCCCAAAACAACAAATATCTGTATATACCTATGAACAATCAGTCTTGGGGCTTTACATGGTACGACTTCAGATCGTCTAAGATATTTTTCTTCTCTTTTCTTTTCTTCACTTTTAGCTCTTACAAACGGTCCGGTAAGTCTGGCTGACAGAACACATCTACTTTTTGAAGACATTTAATAATATTGTGCATGTGGTTAATCGTAGGGCTTTCCGTTTGTGTGTTTCAGAGGAGGCAGAGAGGTAATGGATACACACCGCCCCCTATGGGTAAGTTTGTATCGGTATAACATTAGAAAGTTGAAACCATCTAACAGCAGTGATAAAATCAACAAATATGCCTAGAAATTTATGTCTACTTGAAATATGTTTAAAACAAAACTAGTCCAAGTCTCAGAGTCTCTGTGCTGTCTTAGTGATAAATGCATCAAGTTTTAGCTATTACTACTAAACCCTCTGGAATCAGACCACATAGTTTTGCACAAAGAACAACAAAAATAAATGGCTTGGATTTACCATAGAGCTGTGCAGTTTGTAGCCCTGAAGAAGAGAATTTGCATTAACCACGTGTTTCTGCTGGCTTTTCTATGGGTTTTCAGAATGCTGGTTTTCAATTCATGAGTAAAATAAGGTCTGTGGTTAGCATTAGCTACATGAAGAGAATTTTCAACAATCATACCTCAAATGTGAATTTTTAACCACTGTGTGCTTAAAAAAATATATGTTGCTAACACGTTGCTACATAAGCACTACAGCTACCACAAGAAAATGTATGTTTACTTGTTAGCAATAAAAATCTGAATGTTTTCAATGTTTTCCTAAAAACACAACTTAAACTAGTTTAAACAAAAGTTATCACTTTCAAAAGTTAATTAGCACACTAATAACATCTGCTGTGATGTTCCCCAGTGCCCAAGCCTTCAGGAGCTGAGCCCCCACGTCCATCTTTGCCTATGGACCATGATGCATTCATCAGTCCTTACGATGATCCAAATGAATGCAAGAAGAAGTCCCTGTTCATCAAGAGAGACAAGCTCATGATCGACGAGGTGGAGCTTGGTTCAGGCAACTTCGGCTGTGTCAAGAAAGGTGTATTCAAAATGGAAAGGTGACTACAAAGAGTGGAAGAATTTGTATTGTAACATTTTCCTAAAATTAAATACGTTTACATCATAAGCTCACGTTTCCTTCTCTTGTGTAGCAAACAGATTGATGTGGCAATTAAAGTTTCCTAAAATGAAATACGTTTACATCATAAGCTCATGTTTCCTTCTCTTGTGTAGCAAACAGATTGATGTGGCAATTAAAGTGCTGAAGAATGAGAATGAAAAATCAGTAAAGGATGAAATGATGCGAGAGGCCCATATTATGCATCAGCTGAGTGATCCGTTCATTGTGCGCATGATTGGAGTCTGTGAGGCTGAAGTGCTCATGTTGGTGATGGAAATGGCCCCCGCTGGCCCACTCAACAAGTTTCTCTCTGGCAAGAAGTGAGTAAATCAGAATACAAATATTTATAACTTGTTCTTTAATTTGTGTTATTAATATATAGTCATATAGTAGTGATTTAATAGTGATTTCTGTTCCAACTTGTGTTAAAGTAAGTGTGAAATCTCTAATCTGTAAGCAATGTGTAAGCAAATATTAAATAGAGTCATCATTTAAAACATTGTTCTGACTAAACCAGAAAATTCCCAAGTTGATCAGTATTGCTCCTTTCAGGGACCAGGTCACTATGGAAAACATTGTGATGTTAATGCATCAGGTCTCGATGGGGATGAAGTATTTAGAAGAAAGGAACTTTGTGCACAGAGACCTGGCAGCCCGTAATGTACTATTAGTCAACCAGCAATATGCCAAGATCAGTGACTTCGGCCTCTCCAAGGCACTGGGTGCTGATGACAACTATTACAAGGTGGGCTGCTCTCAGGTGTACTGTGAGAGAAACACACTTGGAACACAATTACATTCTAATTATAATTAATATCATTTAGTATATTTAATGGGACACATTGTATTCTTGGAGAAATTAAATCCTCTCTATACATTTCTAAATCTTTTACAGTATATTGCACTGTCAGATACTGTATACTTACAATGGGTTTAGTTCCTTGCTCCTGTTTCATGACTAGTCACATGACCATCAGTGGCCCAATAGTCAGATGTTACTGATTGATGCATTGTGCAGGTAAAAGTTAAAAAGCGAATACTCATTCAGAGTGTGGTTTTGTATGTGTGTAGGCCCGTACAGGAGGTAAATGGCCTCTGAAGTGGTACGCACCAGAGTGCATTCAATTTCATAAGTTCTCCAGCAAAAGTGACGTTTGGAGCTTTGGCATTACGATGTGGGAGGCCTTCTCCTATGGAGGAAAGCCTTATAAGGTAAATATTTACACTGTCACGGTGCTTAAAACCAACTTCAGTGAGTTGCTCATGTGACTTTTCATCCGTTTATCTTCCTCATGCAGAAAATGAAAGGCCCAGAGGTAATGAGTTTTATTGAAAGTGGTAGTCGTATGGATTGCCCTGCTGGATGTCCTGAGACCATGCATGAACTGATGAAGGAGTGCTGGACATACAAGTAAATACAATCTAATGCCATTACGTTTCTTACATTGACATTATAAACTACTCATAATATTTGTCTGTTTGCTTGTGTGTGGATGGGGGGCTCAAGGGAATATAAATAACCTCTGATTGACATCTGACTCTTGTCTTCTTCAGGCATGAAGAACGGCCAGGTTTTGTCAAAGTGGAGGAGAAGATGAGAAATTTCTATTACTCCATTTCCAAAAAGATTCCAGACTACATGAAAACAGAGAACGGAGAGCCCCCTAAGTGATCACAGGGGCAAATCTATTATGTATTTTGAATTTTGCATTGTATTGTGTTTTATGGTTAAAGGAAATGTCTGCAAATTTAATGGATAATGTGCTGGCAGAAAATTACCAGAACCTTTTCCATTTTTGTACGGATTTTTTTTCTTCCAGTGGGTCTCTTTGACCTGTGTGTTTTGAGCCAGGACAGAATGAAAACATGTGAAGAACAGTTTTAAAATATTTGCTTTAAGTAACTTTAATATTATGTCCATCATACTATTGACTTAGCAATACAAGTCACCTTTTTTAACTTATTGGCCTGCTATTATCAGTGCTCATACTAATTGCGTTCAGTGCCTATTTACTATTTAAAAATGCCAGGAAATGCTTTTCTTCCTGCAAGTGTTTCAGTTATTGACATCAGATGGATGTATTTTGTCTATCATCCATTAACACTTTCAATACGAGAGGAAATACTTACTTAAACGTCTTGTTTTTTGTTTAATAATTTGATTAAGTTTCCTGCAATTTTCAGTATTCCTTTTAACAATATGTGTTCTCAAATATTTGTATGAAAATTCATTTTGTGACACTTCTGAAGGTTTTTTAAACCTTGCAATAAACTGTAAATGCAATAAAAAAAATTAATGTTAAACAGATGCACTGGAGCTGACTTGCATATGCATAACCTTTCCACTTGAACGTAAAAAGATGAACATAATTATATATTTTTAATGCATCGGAGATATTTATTGCAAATTTATATTTAAAAAAAGTTTAAAAAAGCAGCCTTTTAAAATCACTTAAACTAAATTATTTGTAAATTATTTTTTGGGGGGGATCAGTGTAAGTTTATGGAATCTGTCATAAAGCAGATTTTTATAGGCTTGTCAGCTGAATTATTGCAAATTGCAAAATTTGCAAATTTATATTTAAAAAAAGTTTAAAAAGCAGCCTTTTAAAATCACTTAAACTAAATTATTTGTAAATTATTTTTTTTGGGGGGGGGGGTAAGTGTAAGTTTATGGAATCTGTCATCAAGCAGAATTTTATAGGCTTGTCAGCTGAGTTATTGCAAATTGCAAAATTTGCAAATTTATATAAAAAAAAGTTTTG
>NW_015544153.1:493243-508843 GCF_001515605.1 Sinocyclocheilus anshuiensis
ATTTGGGTGGGGGAGTAAGTGTAAGTTTATGGAATCTGTCATAAAGCAGATTTTTATAGGCTTGTCAGCTGAATTATAACATAAATAGAACAAATGTAATAAAAAATAAAATCATTGTTTTGGCTGATACATATTATAATTAATAATAAATTCGACATTTAAAACAATTGACATCTCGTCCCAGTCTTACATTTATAAAAATAAACCTATTCTGAGAACAGTTTAACCTTAAACTGTTTTTTACCTTACTTTTTTTACCTTACATATATAGTTTAATCTTGAGTGTGTATTAGTGTGGCTTTAGCTGTGGTCTCCTCTATTTATTTATTAAATGTTTTGATGTTAGTGTGTAACCATAGTGTATCCAATGCACTTCCTTCATGTTCAGTGCAGACTGGAGAGGCTCCACTGATGTTTCAATAGAGGAAGTGTACTTTGCTCAGCAGGGAGGGGCTTGTGGTTTCCTTAGAAAGTGTGGACTTAATAATTGTTACAGTACGAAGGCCACGTTCCTTTTAACTCAATAACAATTGTAAATACAATGTAATTACAATAACCAAGCACGTTCTTGAATAACGAACTAAATAGAGGGTGGTGTAAAAAGGCGGTTCACATCAAAGCGGAACAAGAAAGGCGCCCGCTCGGTAAGTTTGCTTCAACTTCACTGTACGCTACAAACACATTTGCTTAACAGCATCGTTATTTTGTACGTTCTGGGTATTCAACTGTCGATTTTACAAAGGTTATTTTGTTATCGCACCTGTGTGTTTTCATGAAAGTTAAATTCGTGTGATTATTCGTGTCCTGGTCACGCCATTAAAAAGACATCGTCATACGGAATTAACATGTTTCGCTTATGATGTTTGCTACTGGCATCCATTCATTTACAAACATGTACATATTTACATGTTTACAATATATAAATATTTCAATTTAAAAGGTAATGTATGTATATGTATATGTATATTTAACGTAAAAATATGTATTACAATTATTTAAAAGTTGTAATTTTAAATGCATAGGCCTACTTTTGAAAAAGATGTGTTCTAAGTTATTAATAAACATACTGTAACTATTATAAACGTTAGTGAAATCCCCCTGCCCTGGCCAGTAAATGCCACCAATGGTGCCCAACAGGAAATTACTCAGTAATTCCCCTAATATTCTAAATATAATACCTCTGTATACAACCTGTTCAGTGGCCGACTTTTCTTTAACATACAGATATGATATTTTGTTTGTTCAGTTGGTTAAACTGAGAAAATCTTAAAAAAAAAAAAAACTCAAAATGCTGTTTCTTGCTACATGTGCCATTCTATCACTTAATGTTGAAGCGCAGCAGATTGGAATTAATCCTTGAGTTTGAGAATATGCTTGTGCAATAATAAAAATGTTGGTCCAAAAATATGAAGTTATTTCAGTGTCACAGCGAGAAGAAAATCTGAAAATCTCAAGCACTCTTTTAATGTTTTGTCTACCAGGGTTCCCATCTGTAAACCTGGAAATATTAGAGAAAGTCCTGGAGAAGTCATGGAAATTAATAAAATCTTCTTATGTTAATATATTTTTAGTCTTGCTCAGCACTAAATAATATAAACATAAAACATTTGCTAGAAACTGCTCTTAATGTGTGTGCTATCGTATAAAATGATGTTCTCGTCTTATGTAATCAAACCCTTATTCAAAAGAACTTGGAACCCTGGAGGAGACTAAGTTTGACCTAGTTTTATTTTCTTTCCCTTTTTCTCATTCAGCATCCGTCCTTCCTCAGTCGGTGATACTGAAAAGCCTCCACACAATATTGTCCTTGTTTATCTGTCCTTTAATTTCAGGCACCCTTGCTATCAAAAGGCTCATTTTAGACACATTACACAACAATCCTGTCCCCTAGCAACCATGTCCACGGCCCTAAAACAAGTCTTCAACAAGGACAGGACATTCCGGCCCAAGCGCAAGTTTGAGCCTGGAACGCAGCGCTTTGAGCTGCACAAGAAAGCACAGGCGTCCCTAAATGCCGGCCTGGACCTGAAGCAGGCGGTGCAGCTGCCGCACGGCGAAGACCTCAATGACTGGGTGGCCGTTCACGTGGTGGACTTCTTTAACCGCATCAACCTCATCTATGGCACCATCAGCGACTCCTGCACAGACCAGACCTGCCCCGTTATGTCAGGTGGGCCTAAGTACGAGTACCGCTGGCAGGATGAACAAAAGTATAAGAAGCCCACCGCTCTCTCTGCACCAAAATACATGAGCCTGCTAATGGACTGGATTGAGGTCCAGATCAACAATGAGCATATCTTCCCCACTAATGTTGGTAAGGACCTAATGATCCAAACAAAACATTTTGTTTTGCACCTAAATTTCCTTGATTTGTTGGATGTGTTTAGTTGTTAATCAAGTTTAAAACCCAAATCCACTCCCTCCCTTTTTGGAAACTTAATTTTTAAGAGTGTAATAAGGAGTGAATTAATTAAATAATTAATTAATAGCCGAAAATGTATTTGATCAACAAAGTCACACTTAAAACAAATGAATTATATTGCTCAGATAGCAAAATACAAAAGTTTTATCCAAGATTTTTTCTCATAACTAACTTTTTGGAGTTATTTGAGCACTTTTAACCAATTGATTCAAAGGATATTTAGTGAACATACAGTATGAAATCAGTCTTTTATTAGTATGTCAATTGTTTTATCATTTAAAACCTAACAAACTGGCTTAAAAAGTGTGCTTATGCTTATAATTCTTTAAAATTAATGCCACTTCATTGCATTTTTTTGCAATGCAGTGACATTCAAACATTCAAAAGTCATCAAAAATGTCCAAATACTGTACCTTTTGACACTGCTGAATTTATTCTCTATTTAGTCTGCCAAACCTAAACCTCTGTAGGTCATCAGAATGAGCTATGCAGACATTTAAAGACACTTCTAGTATAGCACGGCCATCATATAGGTCACCATATAAAAAGTAACTTGTTGACCATTTGCAGCATCATTTAAGATGAATAAACTATGAATCAAGATATAGATAATAAATTATGCAGAAAACTTTGGGGTGGTCAAGTGTAGTGTTTGACTTCCCAGGCTTTGTCTCATTATCCTCAACCTGCCATTGGACATCTGTGGTGCATATCAAATTGGGTCATACAATTTACAGTGGGATATAAATAGACCAAGTCTGCAAACGGAACAGATTCTTAGAATGCAATGAGACAGTCTGAGAATCTGCCATGTATAAGGACATGGTTGTCTGCATCCAGGCCAGATCATGGGGCTTTATTAATAAACCGCACTGAGGAAATATTCTTCTGCGATTTATAATAAGTCGTAGCACGTGTCCCAGAGAGCAACTTATGATGTGAGGACATGCGGATGAGAAAACAAAGTTATAAAGAGTTTCCTCCCATCCAGAGATACAAGGCATTTGTTTCCTCTGATGATATCAGCATGTCGTCTCAGTTCTATCTTTAATCTACAAATAACTAGTTTGATGTTGTTTCAAATGTTAGGACCTGATAAGGATGTAAAGTCACAATGAGAAATTAAAGCTGCAAGCATCGTTGAAAGGGCCCTCGCATCAGGAGCCACTTCCACCCAGTGGCATTAGGAAAACAGCGAACAGTGGGCAATATTCATTTAAAGTGGTAAATATGAGGAATATGTCAAAGTCATTTATATATGTCAAACGTCCTGCTGCCAGCTGGTGGCACCATGACTACAACTGAATATTGGCATGTAGATGTCTTCAGGCCAGGACTTTTATCAAACATGTGAAGTTTAGTGCAGATTGGACATGGTATGTTTGAGTTAGTGTAAAACATGACATTTCCTGTTAACAGTAGGTGGAGCTATGACTATAACTGAATATTGGTATGTAGATGTGTTCAGGCCAGGACTCTTATCAAACGTGAAGTTTGGTGCAGATCGGACATTGCATGGCTGAGTTATAACAACTTCCTTTTCCATGGCACAGCGTCGAACTTTGACATGCCGTCACAGACACGCCCTTTAACGAAAACGTAGCATTGCAAAGGCCTTATGATTACACTCACCAAATCTGAAGATGATCAGATTAAAACTGTAGGAGTTTGTTAAAATATGAGGCCTGAAAATGGCAAAAACTGCACAAAATCGTAGAGGAAACGATATCTGCGTGCACGTGCCTGCATATGATTAACAAAGATTTTGTGTTTTAGTTCTCACTCTTTTGACTGTTTTTCACATTGAAACTTGCAGGTTGTTCATTTTCATATGGTGTTTCTTTTTTAGGTACGCCATTCCCTAAGACCTTCATGCAGGTAGCAAAGAAGATCTTGTCTCGTTTGTTCCGAGTCTTTGTCCATGTCTACATCCACCACTTTGATCGCGTGAGCCAGATGGGAGCAGAGGCCCACGTGAACACCTGTTACAAACATTTCTATTACTTTGTTACTGAATTAAGCCTCATAGACCACAAAGAGCTGGAACCTCTGGTAAGTGTATGGGTTAAAGATAGCAATAGACAAAAATTATATTATATTATAATATATGTGCAGTAAAATGCTACAGGAAACATTTTTATTATTTTATAACTATAGTATTTATATGTGCATGCGTCTCTTTATGTGTGTGTGGATTTAAAAACATGTCAGAGTGATTTTCCATAACCTAATGAGGGCAGAAAGCGAGAAACAAAGAGTGACTGATACAGAAACAAGCGCTAATGCTTCATGTCATGATTAGTAGTTAACAAGCCCATTGTATAATGGCTTTGCTAATTGGTAGGGCCACACTAGGACAGGATGAGTCAGCGGGTTTGATATTCCAGCCTCTTATCATTTAATGAGCGTCTGAGCTCCTAATGCAGAAAAACCCTTCGTCTATAGATGCAGCAGTTCATTATCTCAGTAGTCACAGTTGAATTGGTGCCGTGGGATCAGGTGTCACTCGCAGGTCCTGTTACTGACATCAGGAGCTTGTGGCTGTTTGCATAGTGTTTCCAGATTTTTTGCATCTGTAAAGTATATACAAACACAGGGAAGATGATCTTCATGTATTTCACATTTTAAAACATGTTTCCTTCTATAAATGAAAAAGAAAGGAAATTATTATAATTTAAGAGGCAGCCAGGTTGTTTTTATTTGAAACAAAGTAATGGTTTATGTCATACTGATGCAGTGTTTATTTCTCTTAACAGAAAGAGATGACATCACGGATGTGCCACTGAAAAAGAGAGCGGACCTTTACATTCCAGACAGATCAGAACCATGCAAATTTACAATTTAAAAGCAGATGAAACAGAAAGCTAACTTTTAAAGACTTTATTTTTATACACTTTTAATGTACTGTAATATTCTATTTAGGGAGAGACATGTACATCTCTCCGTATTCTCATGTGTAGGCATATGCAGAGTATTTTTTATTAGAAATCAGTATTATCAATTATTTTTGTTTTTCCAAATTTATTCTGAATCATTCCTTTTGTTCTGTTGAGCTGTTATAATCTTTAATTTACAGATTATATTTGACTATTTATGTATGTGGTTGAGAAATTAAACCCACTTCTGCTTGTCTGTATGTCATTGGTTCTGTTCTCGTTACTGGTCGTGTTCTCATCAACATTAATTCTAACTAAAATCTTGAGGAAGCGGCAGGACTTAATGTCTGACTACTATAAAAGATATTCAGTACATCATCCCTGCCATTTTATTTCACAACATGCTATGTCATGTGGACTTTCTGCTTTTGTTTTAATCTTATCTGTGTCTTAAATGAAAGACACTCCTGTTTCTGTCTTATTTTCTCAGCCTTCTCATGATTTTCACAATTAAATTAGATTGCAGTTAAAGGGCTGACAGAAATGGTGCCCTTTTAGCCTGCTGATTCATAAACATGAAACACATTTGTTTCTGTCCACTAGATGGCAATAAAGGCATTTCACAACACAGACCTGTGGCAAGTTCAAGCTCAAACCGGTGTGCACCGTTTTGCTACGGTTTCCGGTTTGAACGACATGTTTCCTGGAAGCGGTGTGCAACGGGGTTTGAGATGTGTTTTCTCTTGTTTGGTGGGTGTGTCAAAAATGTCAGCCCAATCAGCAGCAGCATGTATATAAACCACACTGCACCGTTTTGCTACGGTTTCCGGTTTGAACGACATGTTTCCTGGAAACTGTGTTTTACAGGGTTTGAGATGCGTTTTCTCTTGTTTGGTGGGTGTCTCAAACATGTCAGCCCAATCAGCAGCAACATGTATGTAAACCACGCGGTATTAAAGAGACAGCTCGCACAATGTAATTAACATCCAAATACTAATATTTACATTAAAGGCAAAATAACTGAAATAATAAGGGCACAAGTATAGATCTGGAACTTCTTTAAGTCTGTCTAAATATCATTTAGTAATTGCAATGTCTTCTGGTCCATATCCTTTCCTTAGGAAGGTGTGCTAGACACTGATTAATGTAACATAAAAATACTATACATATCTATATATTTTGCTATTGTATTATGGAGTGACACTTTCATAAACTTTTCTATACCCCTCTGATTATATAATGGTAAATATTACAATATCATAGCACAACAACAGTGATCAGCAATAATGATAAGCCTAATACAATAAAAATAATAAGGTCATATAGATCATAACACAGTCTTGGAGGTAAGAAGTGGATTATCCTTCAGCTGAAATGTTTGTCTTTTCATCCTGAAATGCGAGGCAAATGTTGGATCACAATAATTAGGAACCACAGTTTCTACAAATCCCTTCATTTGATTGGGATCTTCTCTTTTATTCTGGAGGGCAAGGGCAGTGACTGTACCATCGAGCGGATTTTGCAGTATTAAACACGTATTTATACCGATTTCATCAGGCTCCGAAAATCCTTCAAAAAGAACACAAAGAATGGCCTTCTCAGCTGCCATAGTTGCAACTCTTGCGTCATCAGAACAGTGTGTTCAACGCACCACCGTTTCCGTTTAAAAAACGTTTTGCACCGTTTTCGTCGGGGCTGAACGCAGCCCTGGATGATGCAACGGGTTTTCCTTTTTGGACAAGGCTCTTTTATAATTGTTATTTCTTTAGCGTTTTAACTACGACTAAGCCAGTTTGTAATGAGTTTATAGTTATCTCATTGCTCTGTTGTCTACTATCCTGCATGCTGAATAAGTGCTGAGTTGCACGTTTAGAGGAAATAATTATTCAGCCCCAGTTTGTCTGTTAAACTGTTAATCGCGCTCCACCCTTGACTTCAACATCACATCTCCATGTCGCAATCTTCTTCAGTCTGCCCGCAATTCCAGATTTTTCCAGTAGTCTCTGCATTATAATAAGAGGGCGTGTTTTAGTGTCACGCAACACTTACGTTGAACGCTGCAACAATGTTATGCTAGTTTGTTATGTGCTCGTTAAAGCCCATTTCCAAAGCCAAGTAAAGATCTTAGAGATTCACGCCAATTCAAAAAGCTTTGTTAGCAAAAAGCTTATATGCACTTTAAGTGTTTTCATGCACAAATGTAACAAATACTCAAAATGAAGCCAAGCTACCAGTTGCTCTAAAAAAAAAGTTCAACTGAAAGCTATTGTTCAGAGAACGTATTTATACTACATGCTTAAGCAACGTTTAAGAAATATGAATAAATAATAATATAATTTCATAATAAATTTTTATTAGGGAAAAACACACCCAAAAGAAGATACACTGAAGAACTATTTTGCCAGTTGCCTTTGCATGTGTACATCTTACTTTTTTCAGGACATCACTGTTTTGCCTGTATAGTGGTGCAGTGCAGTCATGATATCAGATGGCAATACATTGGTACTATATATCATCATCTACAGCCGTCATAATACATTAATTAAGGTCCATAAAGGCATCAATGCGCGAGTGTGGTTGTCTGATTCAAAGAAGCGACTCAAAAGAGTAAGTGATTCATTTGACCGAGCATTGCTCTGTAAAACATAAGAAAACAGCTCCGCTAGGCCTACATGAACACCTACAGAATCGCTACATAAAGTGTAAACATAATATATGCTTCCAACTGCAAATGTTGAATATGCGCATGCATACACACAATAAATGTATTAATCTCTAAATATAGTTGTTGGAAAGGGTTACAAATGTCTTGGGTAAGTAGTGAGTTGCATCAGATTAAGCACTGCTGCTGTTCCGTCACATTCCTGCGGCACTGATCAACAGTTCCGCGCCATAACAGGCGTTTTCTTTCGCTTTCAGCAACAAAACGCCTGGCCGACCGTCTGTTATATGTTATTATCTGGATATCGTCGTGTTCTTTCGGAATGTACCAGAACTGGAATGAAGCAGAAACTGCACGTCAGTGGGCGGAGCTTTGACCTCACGCTCCTGGAGTGGTGGATACGTGCAGGACGAGATGAAAACACACGCGAGAGCACGCGCGGTGTAATCAAGCATAGGCGATATCAAGCTGATTCAATGCGGGTAAATGTTGCATAAGGTTGTCTATCTTGGGATTCGAATTTGCTATTTTATACTGTTATCTAGATTCTAGACTACTGAATCCCAGGGACTCTAAAATACTCTGAAACTAAAATAAATATTTGAATAAATGCATACAGTTTAATAATATTGTGAGGAAGAAACGAACAAACAAACGAGTGTTATGATAGAAACATCTGTAGATAAGTGTAATATGCAGACATATCTACAAGTACATACCTAGAGATATATGTAGTACATATCTAGGCTATATCTGTATTTAAATATAAGGAATTGGGATATGCTTTATCTAAAAAAATGTTTCAGTGTGATCCTGTTTAATTTTAAGTTGTTGTTGTTGTTGTTTTTTTACCCTGCATTTACGTCACTGTTATGTTCTTGAAACTCCAACTATTCTGACTCTCACAGGCATGCAAATATTTTTCCATTTGTTCCACTAGTATTTACATTTTCTGGGTTTATTGTTTGGGGCCTGGAGGATTTCCAGTTTCTTGGAGATTAGGAGAAACTGAAAAAAGCACACTTACGCAATAGAGGCCCAGAACACATTGCTTAATCAGAAAAATATTTTAGGGATGGCCAAAATTCTTCATTTAAGAGGAAAGAGGAAGTACATGCTTCCCTCCACAGTTGCTGTTTTTCTACAAAACCTTTCAACTTTATTAGTTTCATAGATTATTTTTTTTATAGCCAGACCTTATGTATACCTATTCTGTGCAGCCAAGCAGTAATATGTAATCCACAATCTCAGGTTGAGCATGTGAGGATGTAATCACATTCAGGTGTATTCTGCTGTCAATGCCTGATGTTTCTGATGACAGTCACCTCATAAGCTGTTCATGCTTTCCTGGCACATGGATTTTGATTCCAGGAAAGGTTTAGGTGCTACAGCAGAAGTGAGAATAAATCTTCATCATGTGTGTATGTACTAGCTGACTCCTCTGAAAACCTACACACCCTTGATGTAACAGAAGAGGACTACAGAATTCCCAAAGAGATCAGTCCAAACACACACACACACACACACTCGTCTGTCTTTATCTCCCTCTCCAAACACACACACTCTCACACTCCACTGTCATCGCACACACAAACACCTCTCTTTTTCACTTTCTCCACTTTCCTCACTTTTCCTCCCCAACAAAAACATCACATATGTTCTTGCACTGTACATTCAAATGCAGATTAGTTCTCTTATACAGAACAACCAGACATTAGCCTACTTTTCCTAACACACCCATCGAACCTCACCAATCAGATCCCACCCTCTTTGGGATGTACATGTGTGTGCTGCTGTTATTGACTCTGTTATGCATTCCTACCCAATGGAGAGTTAGAATACCATTTGGACCCTTTTGCGAAGACCCCACCCTGTCAACCTAGAGTACCCTCTGCTCCTCCTCTATCACGTGGCTTGTTTTCAACATAACTTGGCATTTCATCATGTGTTTCTTTCCTCTGAGCCTCGCTCTGAACCTTGCGTAATCTTTAGGGCTGTTTTCATGGCTGAATATATAGGCCAAAACACACTGAGAGGCCAACCAGAGAGATAGACAGAAGGGAGGGGGAAGTCACAAGATGTCCCTTGGACCCAAATGGCTCTAATTTGCATTGAATTGTTTGATCACCTGAGAAAATTAAGCCACTGAAGAACATTATATATTACTATTGACACAACATGTGAGTTAAGGATAAGAAAGTTTCACTGTTTTTGTGACATTGTACATTGTATGGGAGCTGAAATGACTCGGGTATCAAAACTGCCATGCCTGGGGCTCATAGTTATTTCACTTGGCTCATTTATGGGATCGAAATCATCAAAGCTTTCATTAACACCAGCGTGAGGATACACTCCTGACCGTCTATCTCCGACTCAGCATGTCTGTAAAACGTGCCTGTGTCACGATCGTGTGTGTGTGTGCCAGTGAATCCCAACATTCCCATCCATCCAATTAAGGGAAAGGAATGATGAAATTACAGTTCAGATGAGACAGTTGTGTTTTATAGAGTAACAAATGTTGCTCATGCATTGTTCCTAAATAATCTACAAGAAAATATTGCTGTTCATGAAAGGGTTTCCCAAACTGTTGGTGAAAAGCTAATAATGAATTAAATCATGAAATGTAATATATATATATATTATTATTATTATTATGTATTATAGTTATTGAAATATTTACTTTAAATCTCAGGGAGTACTTTAAGGAAATATTTTAGGTCCAAAAAAAAAAAAAAACAGATGTAGCCTAGATCCCAACTCCATACATTATGAAACTGTAAATTTGCATGTGTAATTGTAATATGAATAAGAAACACATTGTCTTAAATGTTCAAGTTCAATTCAATGTGTTACTGTCGTTTCTTTGTAATTATTTGTGAAATTTACTAGCAGTTTCTGAGTGTAAATTGTTTAGTTGAAAATCCTACACCATTTATATATATATAATCTCGTCACTAATTTTGTAATAAACATTTCAAGTCATCATTAGCTATATTTCCTAAATAGAAATCCAGTTCTTATCAGCTGTTTAAAAACTAACGCATTTGGGGTTTTTGACAGTTAATTTGTCTGTTGCAGAATATTGCATCAGGCAAAATGAATGCTAGTTCGACTAGTGTATACACACGACGTACGATTTGGATTATGAACATTTGAGTCTTCATAATTCTTTTGAGTGGATTCATATTACGGTACCAGTACCAGTTTAAAGGGCTTTTACATTTTTACTGATAAAGAACGAACAGACTTTATTATGCCCATTAGCACAACATTCGTCAGCAGCCCACGTGACTCTCGTGCTCTCTCTCAGTTGATGCGGAGTGTGTGTGGTACATGTTTACAGAGACAAGGGGGCTGGTCTAACTGAAGGAGGTGGGTAGGAAGGGGCGTGAGATTATAAAACCGAGGATCGCCGTGTGTCTTTTTTGTACCTTCCACATAGTCCCTACCGCCCACGGCCACCATCTGCTGCTCCCGAAGCAGAGGCTCATACAACGGCGTCAAGCCTGGAGCTTTAAAGACAACAACGGGGGTAAGGACGAGCTTTACATTCAGCTGATAGATCGGGATTGACAGACGAGTAAACTGAACGTGGCTTTGATTTTAAAGGATGCGGCGCAACGGTTTGATTTGGGTCATTGTTGGCAGATCTTTGGAAATGTCTCGAAATTACTTTATTCATATAGTGCTGTCATTTGTCTTTGGGAGGTTTTCGTTTCTTCACACTGATTTAAGGTGCTGGTGGACTCATTGCAGTCGCTGCGTTGTATATTGTTTTTGAATCATTCATTGTATTCATTCAGTGTGGTGATTCGTTGAACATCACGAGTGCATGTGATTAACGTTCGTCTCACAAAAGAGAATAATTTACCATGTCGTTGAGTGAATAACGGACGGAAATAGCGAGCTTTTTCTACCTGAGTTATTCTTGGCACAAGTCTCAGGGGCATGTAAATGCAAGTCCCTGCTTGTGAAGTGACTTGCTTTTACTGCGCCTGTAACGTTAGTATGTATATCTGTTTAAGGTGACGGTTTAAAGGAGCAGTTCACTCAGAAATAAGAATTCTGTCATTTTGTCTCAAACTCATATCGTTACAAACCCATATCACTTTAATTTTTACGGACACACAACGGGGACATTTTGCAAAAAAAGTCTTTGTATTCATTGACAATGAATGGTGACTGAAAATGTCAAGGCTCTAATTAAACAACTCAAATCAGCATAAAAGTAGTCAACACGACTCGTCTTTTTATTTCAGGTTTTCTGGAGCCACACTATATTTATTTGAATCGATTCTGTTGATTCAGTTTATAACACCAGTCTGGGTTGCGCTGAATGATTCGTTCATAAATCGGACTGATCCTGTTCTCGAGTTCAACTCGCTGACTTGGCGATTCGGTTGTAGATGTTATTCACTGATGATCTTCACCTCCAGTGAGCTAACAACTTATTATTGGTCTATCCTCACACAAACTATAAAGTACATTTGTAATATAGCGCATGAGTCGTTTGGACTACTTTTATGGTGAATCTGCGTCTTATTTTACAGCTTTATAATTATAATTCATAATGGCAAGGGTAATAATAAACAAATGATTCCTTTATATGCCTTTGGTTATTAGAAACTAGTTGTCAGAATTAAGTGCTATAGTGCTTAGTTTGTAATTAAATACATGGCCAGATTTACAATGAAGCTATTATTTCCCCCTCAGGTATCCCATTTAAAGCACCACGGTTCCTAAGACATTGGATTAGCTGAGTGAAATTTATCACTAAAGCTAAGACCACCGTTGTTGACGCCATCCACCAGTCCCACAAATCAGAACAAAATGGTGCAGAACAAGATCACCGAAGTTACCGGATTCCATCACTCTTTTAAGGTGAGAGTGCAGTCTCACTCGTCTCCACTGCTGTTGCATGAACAAATTAATTGTTTTGGCATTAGGCAATAGATCACGTCACATAATAGGCACAAATGTTTT
This sequence comes from Sinocyclocheilus anshuiensis, assembly GCF_001515605.1. NCBI lineage: Eukaryota > Metazoa > Chordata > Actinopteri > Cypriniformes > Cyprinidae > Sinocyclocheilus > Sinocyclocheilus anshuiensis. The sequence goes on from NW_015544153.1 coordinate 506,187, forward strand.
CATTTACCTTATATACTTAGATCAGGCGGATTCCATTGCATAGGGTATCAGAGATCAAACATTAATTAAACATTAAACCAAATGCCAGGAAGCTCTTAGTTGTTCATTAGAATTGATACATTAATAAGTATCTGCAAGGCATTTAACAAATGTGCAACACTGTTCAACTGTTGAAGTCTTGAATAATATATATTTTTATCTCCAGGGCCAAAATCCCTTTGAATCTGAGGAATTTTCCAAAACAGGATCCCATCTCCTTGAATCTGCCTTTGATTTTGATTGTTCCGCCCGACCTGGTAAGTTGATGTTGTTTTTTTATCTAACTGTTATGGAAAAACCAATAGGAAGACGTGTTGACAAAGCACTGCCTGTGATTCGTGACCTTACACCAATGTTAACATATTTTATCTTTACAGATTAGGGATGAATACTATCTGCTTATTTTTTCCTAGTATAATCAAGCTGCTTTCTGTGCATGTTTATATGACAGCGTATCAGGTTTTTACATTTGAATTTTCTTTCTGTTATGATGTGCAGACATGCCATCCAGCCAGCCCATCGACATCCCAGATGCCAAAAAGAGAAACAAGAAGAAAAAGAGATGCCGGGCAACAGACAGCTTCTCAGGGCGATTTGAGGGTAAGTGAATATCTGATGGGGTTTTCTATTTTTCCAAGGTGTTAAAGTTTCTCCAGGGGAATTATTCAAGTATACTTTTACAGTTTGACAGGTCCAAATGGGTTCAGTAGTGTAATAATAACACTTTTGTTTTGATTTCAGATGTATATAAACTGCAAGATGAGGTGCTGGGAGAAGGGGCCTATGCCAGAGTCCAGACCTGCATCAACCAAATCACTCACAAAGAATATGCTGTGAAGGTAATATGCTTTATGGGTTACGTGTGTTAAAGGAGACATATTATGCCCCTTTTTACAAAATGTAATATAAGTCTCTGGTGTCCCCTGAATGTGTCTGTGAAGTTTCAGCTCAAAATACTCCACAGATCATTTATTATAACATTTTGAAAATGCCTATTTTGAGTGGAAGCAGAAACACACTGTTTTTCGGGCCTGTCTCTTTAAATGCAAATGAGCTGCTGCTCCCTGCCCCCTTTTCCAGAATAGAGCTGCACCATTACAGCTCGGACCTGCTAAGAAACATCTGTTTTGGTTCTGATTATAATGTTTATCGTGCTGAAATCATGCGTTTTAAACCATATGAGTTTAAACTTCTGATATACGTTTTTTTGAGTGCGCGCATCCGAAGCACACGGACCGAAAGCGGCTGTCACAGCATATGAGTACTAAACTAAGTTCTCATTCACACACAAGTTTACGTTAAAAACACACACGAGTTACAAAAACAGTCGGTTATGTCTGTGAAGGTAAACTGCTGGGAAATAAATCGCATGTTTATTTTAGATCTGTGTGGCAGCAGCAATATACAGTAAATAAATCAATAAATCCACTGCTCTCTTGTCTCCTCTGAGGCTGGGACTCTAAATAGTGTTCTGTGCTCGTCTGTGCAGCCAAAGACAGAACAGTTAGCATGTTTTGCTCAAACTTTCGCCATGGCATTAGAACTAGTACACCGTTGTTGCTTGTGAAAACAAATGACAGCGCCATGGGTGTAAACTTACAGATTAAGGGGCGGTAATATTATAATGAGATCCCTTTGACACGTCACCAAGGGAGCGAAATCAGACGTGCTCATTTTCTCAGATGCTTGCAGAAAAAGACTTACCAAAACAAAGTTACTGGGTTAATCTTTTTCAAGTTTCCTTAGTTTTTAACTAACCTGAGCTGTGACAATGCAGTGTACCTTAAAATAGCAGTTGCGTTCTGTAAACAGGTATTCCATGTGAAGCATCCGTGTAGAAATGGCATTCAAGAGCTATTGTTAGAAAGGACTTTCCCTTTGAAGCCGTCTCTTGGAAATGGAATCAATTGGGTTACGGGAATGATTTTTCCCTCTTTGGCGAGCAGACGTGACTGTAGTTGTTTTGTGCTGACTGGCACTCTTGCATGTGATTGGAGAGGGCATGCTAGATTTCTGCAAGCAGTGGATGGTGAGGTCACGTTCAGACCATGCTTATGAATTGCACACTTTGGTTTGAAAATGTTTAGATTACTGAATTCATTTTGTAACATATTTTTTAAAATCTGTGAATAGTATTTACTTTGCAAACTGAAGTATTTGCATCTGTCTGTGTAGTTTATCTAAGCCGCTTTCTCTTAACCAAGTGATGTTGTTGTTCACTGGCACGGATGCTTGAACAAACAGTGCCTCTGTTGTGCTACTGTAGTTTTACAAGTTATAGAGCAGGCTTAACGGAAAGACTTCATTGTTTTTGTTAGACTGGATAGAAGGCCAACCAACCAGAAATGTGGAACAGTTACATGCTCTTACCGTTCATCGCTCTCATTGGCTGGTAGGTTGTACTGTGGCGGGAACATAATGTACTGGCAAGTCTGTTGAAACATAAACCTCAAAAGTAGGGGGGGCTTGGGTGGAGTTAAATCCTTAAAGTGTTTACCTACCTTTTTTTGTCTCTCTCACACATTGCAGAATCTAGAACAAAAGTATATTAGGAAATGTACATTGTGTGCCAGAAATATGTCTTGTTTTTACTTATTGATTTGAGGAAGTTGTGACAG
>NW_015544153.1:509416-509650 GCF_001515605.1 Sinocyclocheilus anshuiensis
CAGAATTTAAAATGGTCTTCCTTGTTTTAATTTACACATAAAAGAGGAACAATATAGCATATTTTATTTCAATATAAGGTCCTCGTATAAGCCAGCCAAGCAAAGACAATATAATGATTTAGGGATTAAATCAAATTTAGTTTTAATCCCTGAGGGGGATGGATCATTACAAGCATTAGGTCAGTTTATGCTGGGATGGGTTTCAGACAACTCTCACCAGATGTCCTGCCATCA
>NW_015544153.1:510245-518368 GCF_001515605.1 Sinocyclocheilus anshuiensis
GTAAGGCTGAAAGAAAACAACTCCAGTAGCCATCTCAGCTGGGCCTGGGTGGTGTTTACAAGCGTGGTTTGATTTACAGACAGCGGTCAGACTCTATAGGGCGCCTTTCTAAGCTAACATGGAGATTTATGTGCGCTCTTACTTGCATCGTTTAGCATAATGTATTTGCCAACATATTGTGAAAGCTTTTCTGTGCAGCAAATAACATGTTTAGACTTCAACTAGCTGAAATCTGTCACCACATCCCTTAGGTTCCCTTAGGTAATTTATTTTTGCGGCTTTTGAGTAGATTGATTGCTGACTCAGCCGTGCGGCAGCAGCACTGGGGTTTTTGGGAATGCGCTGGCCTCATTCTTAACCCTGATACGCATTGTGTGCTCGCCTGCACGCTCTCATTAGCACTGCTAATCCAGGGAGCTGGAAGAGCCGAACAGAGTCCGGAAAACACAGAGGCCTTGCATGGGGGGAGGATGTGATTCAGTGTCAACAGTATCTTTTGCTTGTGTATTTGGTCATTGGACTCGGGGATTATATGAATGGTGTGGTGGGTCCCTCGTTTGCAGTTTTTAAAATCTTTTTAATGTTAGTTTTTTGAAGGGATAGTTCACCCAAGAATAAAAATTGTTTTTTCCTCACCCTCATATTGTTCTAAATGTATATGACATTCATTCTTCTATGAAACACAAAAGTGTTTTTTCTCCATACAGTGAAAGTGGGGTCCGAGTCAACATTAAGATCCCATTTGTTTCATTCAATTTTAAAATGTGCACATCAACTTATATGCAACACACATATAACAGTAACATACTTGTATATTCATGCATATAATACAAAAACAACACTTGATTGTTCACTTTTTTTTTTGGTGGGCTATTAATTTAAAGTGGATTAAACGGCTCTCTTTATTGCCTTTAGAAGTTCATTTGTAATCAGATGGTCACTTAGATTAAGGAGCAGTTGTCACCTTAGGATGTTGATTCTCATTTGGCTTTGATCTTAACCTGCCATTTTTTTTTTCACCTTGTAGATAATTGAGAAAAGGCCAGGACACAGCAGGAGTCGTGTTTTCAGAGAGGTGGAAATGCTGTACCAGTGTCAGGGCCACAGGTAACCCATTCATTTGTGACAATCCTTAAATATATGCAATGAAAACTTGTATGTTATGCATTTTAATAACCTGCAATTGTCGACAATGTGGTTTTGACTCCCTTTTGTCCACCCAACAGAAATATTCTGGAGCTGGTGGAGTTCTTTGAGGAGGAGGACAAGTTTTACCTTGTGTTTGAGAAGCTGAGAGGAGGTACGTGTGCTTCTGTAGTGTTATGTTACTTTTGAGAAACATTACCCAGTCTCCCCTGGGCCCAAAGACCAGCCATGAGTAATTAAATTGAGACTCTCTCCACTGGAATGCATAGATCGCATGCCCTGGTGTTAATTTGTAACAATGTGTTTTTTTTTTAGGTTCTGTTTTGGCCCACATTCACAAGAGGAGATACTTCAGCGAGCAGGAAGCCAGCATTGTGGTGCAGGACATTGCGAGTGCGCTGGACTTCCTTCACAATAAAGGTATGAGAACACAGACTTGGAGAGGTGCTTTAGGACTGGAAAGGGGAGATAAGAAGATGGTGTTACACATGGGGGATGGCTTTCTCTGGAGACAGTTGGGGAAGGGAAGGTTATGGGGGTTGTTGGAAATTTAATCAAGTTGAAACTTGATCAGATTTCATCGACTAGCTTGAGGGATGCGCACTGGATTTCTAGGTGAAGTTGTGGGCTTACGTTTTATTCCTGTCAGTACTGTTGGGTGAGGGGATGCTAAGCTAATTTTAGTAGCACTTAGCAACAAGCTGTTTTGGAAACATTCGCCTATCTTTGCCCCGTCGACAATCCTCTCTTAGCCTGAATACCACACAACTAACTCATGACTTGTGTGTGTGCTTTTGTAGGAATGGCCCACAGAGACCTGAAGCCTGAAAACATCTTGTGTGAACACGAGGACAGGGTGAGTCTTTTACAACAGCGTGTTTGCGGAGTCAGAGATTCAGAATATACTTTGCATTTGTGGTAAAAGTTTGATCAGATTATTTGAGGTTTCCAGGCAGACTATAAACACTCAATCATTCCTGTCGGTTGTGGATAGTCAAAGGTTTTTGATCAGATTTTCTGTCGATGTGTTTCTTACAGATTTCGCCTGTGAAGATTTGTGATTTTGATCTGGGCAGTGGAATTAAACTCAATAGTGACAGTTCACCCATCTCCACTCCAGAGCTCCTCACTCCAGTGAGTGTCTTTGTGACCCTTTGACCACAGATTTACCCAAACAATGAATTGCATTTGTCTGAGAAACAAACATGATAAGCTGCTAACGGCCACCTCCCTGTTGTTTTGAAGTCTATGGATAAGATGTGCACATTGTCAATGTCGTTACTTATCAGGAGGACATGCTTTAATGCGATTGGTCGATGTTGAGTAGTGACAGTAGAGTAGCTCATTCTGATTGGCTAATGTAATCATTCTAAAGACAGTGATGAGGTCAAGGAATGGTTTTATTACCACAGTGGAACTTTTAAAGGTCCCATATTGTACACCTTTCTGGAGTTTTATTTGAGGTTTTGATGTCCTTAAGAATATATATTTGCGGTATAAGTAATATATCATCATGACTAGATAGACACGGTGAGTTTGTCTTTTACTATACACGTTAGATGTGATCCACCTCATAGTAACAATCCTGTCAGATCGTCCATCCTTTGAGTGTAACGTTACAGGTCGGCCGATCTGGTTTCGTGGTTAAAGTTAACCTTTTCGACATGTTTCCGTGTTGTCCTTGCTCAGCAAAAGCATGGACGCAATGTTGTCTGGGGGTTTGGCAGAGGGAGAGTGGGACGGTGGGCTGTGACTGAAGGCAGTGACTGTGTAGTTCTGACGTCAACTTTTTACGGAAGTCACAACGGTTCGTGAAAAATAGCTAGAACTTTAAGCAGGCTGTGTGAATTTTACTGTGGACTGACTGTTTTGAAACTTATATGGTAGTTAAATAGCCCCTAGACCTCAGTAATCGTGAAAAAAACCAGGAAATTTCAGTTTTGACAATATGGGACCTTTTAAAGAGGCCAAACTCTGTTGTGACATAGTGGAGCAGCAGTATTGAGCCCATTCTCTACATCCGTGTAGTTATCAACTTCACAAACTTGTGGATAACTTTTGGCTTACAATCTTAAAAATTATACCCAGTTCCTGTTTCTTTCAAAATACTTGAAATGGGGTTTATTATTTTAAGCTTGTGTGTGTCTGTGTGTGTGTGTGTGAGAACAAAGATCTGTCTTCAGCTTCATGGCTTTGAATGATTTGGGGCAAGACAGGCGAGAACAGGTGATATGGCGGGGGTGGACAGTGAGAAATCCTCAGCATGGGGCTTTCAGGGTCAACCTGAGTTGGATCCAACAGCTTGTTGAAAAGACTATTTGTGGACTGAATGGTTAAAGGGTGAAAGGTTCTAGTGTATCTAGTCCGTAAACAATGTGGGGTTTGTCTTTATGCCCTGTGCTTGCTGATGGGCAAGTTATCTCGTGTGATTCTGCAGTAGGGGAGAGGGTTTGATTTAATGCATTGCATGTATTTGAAGGGATAGAAAATTCTGTCATTTTCTCAAGCCCATGTCATTCCAAACCTGTAGAACTTTCTTCTGCAAAACACAAAAGATGTTATTTTGAACAAAATCTCCCTGTGTTCATTTTGTCCATATAATGTAAGTGGGATCCAGTGTTGTTTTTAAAAGTTAAAACGGTTAAAACCATTAAATCATTCTTTAAAATATATCTTCAAAATACTACTTTTGTGTAGGTGAAAAGAAGTCATACAGGTTTTGAACAACATGAAGTTTTAATTTTTTGGGTGAAACCTTTTACAATTCAGTCTTAGTTGCACAGTGAGAAAGACCTAGAAGTAGGAAGCTCAGTTCTTGGCTGCTTTCATTGCTTTCATTTTTTCCAAGAAGCATGCCCTTATTCAGAGTTCCATAAACACAACTCCCTTCATCAGGAAAGGACGGAATATTGATCAGAAAGTTCTTTGTGATTTTTTTTTTTTTTTTACTTTGAGCCAGTGTTTATATAGTTCCAAATTCTCAATTCCCCCCTTGCTACTTCTGGACGGCATGAGGAGGACAAGACTTCAACCCAAACAAACGTTTTGGGTCTTTGTGCTCCAATTTCCTGTCGTACCTTCTCCCTTAAGCACAGTTTAGACTCAATTTCTCATTTGTTTTTGTCTCTGCGGATTTCCTCAAGCCTGTCTGGGCATTAGTCTTTCAGTCAGTGTTACCACCCCACACCTAGCAACTGTTCTGTGATTGGTTTGGTGTGAGGGAGGATGAAAGGGGGAGGAGCATCTAGTGCACTCTCTGGTCATGCACTCAACATGTTTTTCTTGGGCAGGATCCCAGGGATCTTATCAGGGGGGTTTTTTCACCGCTAGCTTGATGATAACTCTTTGTGTATCACTTGATTGCTTTGCTTCTTATAAGATTTTCCCTTTTTAAAATTATTTTCTTTTTATAGTTACAGCAGGCTTTTTGTGTAGTGTGTTTTTTGTAGTGTGATCATATCATAAATGCTTCAAAAAAAGTCGCAATTTCTGAGAAGTGCATGTACTTTACTTCCTGAACTCTCCCTCTTCCTTTCTCTTGACGATCTTGCACTGCATGTACTTTTATACTGTGTGTTAACCTATAACCGCAGTGGAAATTCATACACGTATAGGTGACTCGCTCGCTCCGCTGATGCATGCCTTACTGCCAACCACAAAAACACATGAACCGACCGCGTGACTGCTCAAGCCAGTTTGTCCTTCCTTGGAAAGCCCCATATGTAATCTGCATGTGTTAGATGCTAGTAGCTGCAAGTGACTGATGCAATGCTGTGCTAGTCTTACAGCTGAAGTTTGTCTTGAAAGTGAAAATCGGCTGTACAGTTATCATTCGAGACCCTCTCCCTCTTACCTCAAAGACACCGAGATAGCTCACAAGCGAGCCAGAGGAATATACTTGGGTTTTATGAAACACGTGGAAACTGCTGCAGAACATGAGCCCTCATTTGCTAATTACAGGTCGCTCTGTTTCCCTGGTTTCTAGAAATTGGATGCAGTTGGGTACACAACTGACTAGTTACATACTGTAGCAATGTATATGTAGATCTGGATTGGTTGTTCTTTCTGAAAGTCTTTCGTTCAGGAGTGGGGGTGGTTGTGAAGTGTTCTCTTGAATGTGAGGGTGTTGAGAGGCGGTGAGCCAAAACAGCCGTGTCGATGGGGGTTGGGTGCAACAGTGGAAGCTTTTGTCTGCACTCGGATTCCTGCACTGCGAAATAGCATTACATAAGTGCAAGAAGGCGGAGCAACAACGGCAGCTGGGTTGAGGATAACAAAAGAGACTAGCAGAGCAGACCGACCGCTTCCTTTAACCTCAGAGACACGAACCAAAACATGACCATGTTGCACTTGAACACCTGTGAAAATATACAGAGGGGGGTTGGATTTGCAGCATTATTGGTTTATGCCAACTTTTGAACTTCAACCTCGTGTGATAACGTATTTACGAGTGTATTTTATTGTAAGTTGTTGTATGGGCAAATTATTATACTTTTACGTCATGTAGGGTTCAGATATTGGCCTTGATGCATCAGAACTGAAGTATACAAATTCAGGGAAGTTCTGGCATTTGTAATCTCTTGGAAAAAAACGCTAAAGCAAGTTATTTTGTAACACTGACCTCAGTCTGAGTCGCATAATTATAGGTGCTTAATGCAGCAAGATGGCCCAGCCTGTTGAGGAAAACTAAAAGGAACCCAGTTCTGCAGATCCTTCCAGAAGGGTTTTTTGTCCTGCTGAACTACTGAACTGTTACTTCAGAGAGGTTTTATGCTTTTACATCAAAGATGTGTGGGTCCGTGTGGTGGTGATGTTGCAAACTGAGTGTGTGTTGCTGTTATGTAATAAAGAATGGTATGTGGGTTTTCGGGGACGCACAATCCTTTTTTTTTTTTTTTCCTGTCCCAATGTACGACCTAGTTTTAGGCAGAGGTGGTCGGAGCCCGAACCAACAAAGCAGTCTGCACTTGCAGCTGAGCCCTCAAAACACTCCATGACTCACTTCCCCGCCTCCATCTGTGACATAACAGTCGTTACCCTGGTTACTTCAATTAAGGATCTGTATGCCACCGTCGCATTTTCTATCTGGACTGCGGCAGAAATGCGTTTCATAAGCAAGAATACTTGAATACTTTAGCATTCAACTAGAAAATCTGTCGTCAACCCCCCTTCCCCCCTCCACTCCAACTTGGCGAGATCTGCTGTTTACCATATGATTCTCACGCTTTCGGTTTCAGACGTGCTTAGGGGTCTCACAGAACACATGACATTTGTCAGCTGAATGTGAACAAGGACGTCTACAGTGAGGGGGGAAAAATGTAGAAATTGAAATGCAGCTGTACATAACCAACACATTCACATTTTTTTTTCTTAGTTCTGTGTATGCTTGCCACATTGCATAGCCGATGTGACTGCCATTTCAGTATTTTTGCCTTTAGACTGAAACAACCCATGTGCTAATGATTACTTTCTTCTCACCCCTTCTTGCTCTCACCTTAGTGTGGATCTGCTGAATACATGGCGCCGGAAGTTGTGGAAGCCTTCAATGAGGAGGCGACCATCTACGATAAGCGCTGTGACCTGTGGAGCCTGGGTGTCATCCTCTACATCATGCTGAGCGGTTACCCTCCCTTCGTGGGACGCTGTGGAAGCGACTGTGGATGGGAGAATGGAGAACCTTGTCAAGCGTGTCAGGTACTTCACACACCCTAGTCTATTCAACCACTGTGCACTGTTGTAAACCTACGTCAAAAGTATCATATTTATACTTTATATGAATTCTCTTTTTATATGTTCCCCCCCCAGAACACCTTGTTTGAAAGCATCCAGGAGGGCAAGTATGAGTTTCCAGAGAAAGAGTGGGCTCATATTTCCTCCAGTGCCAAAGACCTCATTTCCAAACTGCTTGTGCGGGACGCCAAGAAACGTCTTAGCGCTGCTCAGGTTCTCCAGCACCCCTGGGTACAAGGGGTAAGGAACCGAATGTTTCATTGTGTTCACTACAGCAAAACTTCTAAGTGTAATTTTAGTAACCTTAGACTGTATCTTCATGATTTTTCTTTACTGTCTTCTTTCTTTCTCCAGGGTGCCTTTGACTGTCTCCCTTCCTCTATCCTGCCACAAAGGTGAGTTGAGTTGGTACTAGCTTTTCTGCTAGTACATGCAGCTTGTAAAATCCTCATCAAGCTAACCTTGTCCTTCCTTCCATGCTCACAGGAACAGCAGCACTAAGGACCTGACGTTCTTTGCGGGCAAGGCTGTTGCCATGAACCGGCAACTAGCTGAGCAAGACGACCTGGAAGAACAGCAGCTGCAGGACTCTCCTCAGGTCGTCACAGCCAGTGCCACGTCCATGCGCCTCTCCCCTCCCTCCAACTCCAAACTTGCCAAGCGCAGACAGAGGAGTAGCCTGCTGAAAGGAGCGCCCGTGTCTGCCTCTGAGCTCAGGCAGCTCCTGGCACCGCTGGTCATTGTGGGAGACTGTGCTTGATCGGTTGAGCTGGGCTCCCCGTGAACAATTTTCCAATTTCAAATGGACAAAGTATCTGCTACCTTTTGTGCAAATCCCTCTACATTTCTTCTGCCCCCTTGAATGGGACCCAGCCCTTTCCTAAATGATGGTTCAGTTTGTGCCTGTTGCAAATCCAGTTTGCTCCCTTAAGCACTGGAGCAAGAGCTCCTACAGCACTTTGATCAACTCGACAGCATGGCAATTACCTTGCGAGCTCAAGGCGAATGAACTGGACTCCATTTAGGATAGAGATTGGGTTACACAAGCCATTCGGAAATTTGTCTAAAGGTAGGGCGTAAAATACCAGCTCCGACACCAAAGGTCTAATACCTCCCACCCCCTTCTTTTTGCTGCTTCCACGTTACAACTGGATCCACTGTGAATTTTCTCTGTGAGAGATACAACTGCATTTGTTTTTCAGGAATGTTCTTCCTGTGTGTGTGTGTGTGTGTGTGTGTGTGTGTGT
>NW_015544153.1:518667-520966 GCF_001515605.1 Sinocyclocheilus anshuiensis
ATATCCCTCTCCCCTTCAGCAGATACTGGTATGTGCTTATGCAACCCTGATGAAGGCTATTATGACTTGCATTACTTTAGCAGAGATCTTGTATAAGTGGAGCGAAGCTCTGATAATAGTGCCTCACCTAATTTAATGCATCGCTGTCCTTCCCCCACAGCCTTTTAATTGCAACAAGAAAATCCCCTGACTGAGCATTAGGAACAACTATTTTTTTCTGTTACTCAAGCATTTCCAGAGTGTGTCCTTGTAGCTAGACTATCCCAGCAGTCTGCTTTCGAGACATGGGTTCCCCTAGTTGAGGAACCGGTAAATGCATTTGATTTAGGGTGTATGTGAGGTTTTCGCCTTGCAAGACTCGAATTGGAATTGCAGCATCAGATGCATCCAAACCGATGTCTGGGAAACTCTAACGTTTCCTGTAAATTTCACTAAAATCTTATCAATAACCGATAAGAGTGACTATAAACATTTCCGAGCACAACTGGAATTGAGTGTATGCTGGGAAGCAACCAGGTGGTTGCACAAGCACACGTTTGCCAGTGTGACTACATGAATGACGATGGTCGGTATCAGAGAGTTGAGGCTTTGAGCTTTTACCCCACTTTAAGGGGGCCATTATGGTACAGAAATATCAATCTGTCAGATTGTGGATGCCACCAAAAAGTAAACTATAAATATTAAGAGGGGAGGGAGAGATTATTTTCAAGTAACATAAAACTACAAAAAAAAAGAAAACAAAAAAAAGTATTCCAGAAAAAAAATATTTAAAAACAAAAACTAAACAAAAAAAGTCTTCCAAGAAAATGTAGCTGTATGAGTGAAATGGTCTAAGAAAGTTTACTTGTGTTTTTTTTTTTTTTTATACGTTAATGGTTGACTCCAGTGCAGAGTGTGCCACACTGATGTTTCAAACGTTGTTGAGCTTTGTTTAACTTTTTATTGAAAGAATATAATTTTTATGCAGGTGCTGTTCAAGTGGAACGTTTTCCTTTTTTATAGTTTTGTTACTTTATTAATGTTGATTTATATGCTGTAAAGAGTGAGAAGAGTGTATGCGAATGTGACTGGAGTTAGGGGGAGAAAGGAAGGAAAAAAGAAAGGGCGTCATATAGTCTGTTCAGATCTGATGTTTTACTGTTTTTGTTCTTGCTTTGGAAATGACTTCAGGGTTGTTTAAACTCCCCTTTTCTCTCAGAAATTATTGGTGGCTTGATCGTTTTAGTAAGACGCATCAATTTTAGCCAAAGTGCGCTCGTTTCTAAAATCGAATGCACTGAGGTATCTGGTAGTGCTGATCTTGAATCAGCTTTAGCCTTTCCTATGCCAATTCATAAGACACAGCATACCTGGTAGAGCTGAGCACAGACCATCATTCACTCTCCGAGGTGCATAAAGCATTTGAGTCCAGACGTCTGGATTCATATTGAGTCTTTATAAATTCTGCAAGCATTAGTGTCACCAATGGGAATTCAAATCACCCAAGCATACGTTGAATGTTTTCAGAGTGTCGCCTGTTCTATCGTGTTGCTCTGAGATGCTTCGAGAACCCTAATGGCAGTCCTTGATTTTGAAGGGCCCATTGTGCTGATTATTATGACACTGATTGTAACCTTTGTTTTGTTTTTTTTCTTTCTTTCTTTAAGAATCTTTTTACAGATGCATCTTTGTGTTTTGTTTTTTTTATGTCTTATAGTAAGACTTGAATTGTATGTGCAGAAGTTTCCTCATGTTTTGTTCAGGAAACTTCTTTTGCTACAATGTACAAATGGCAAACAAAAATGTTCATAAGCTGAGATTTAAAGCAATCTTTGGTCTGGAAAGTACCATTTCCACCACTTCTGTTCAGTATTTTATCTTTCTCCTTGGCTTTGGTATATTGCAGAAATCCCAAGTGTTTTGGGTTTGTTTTTTTCTGAGGAGTCTGTGGCGCTTGGCTGGTCCTCTAAAGTCCCTGTGCCTCTGACAAAAGATTCACCACTCTTTTACCCATATTATAGTTATGGGTTGCCTTCTATTAACATCTGTCTTGGATTCTCAAAAAGGATTTTTTTTGTGTAAATTATCATAATATGAAGTTTCTTTTGTTTTCTTTTCCCCAACTCAAAGATTATTGGGATAATAATATTCAATAGTATACTGATAATAGTATTCAGGTGCACTTTTATATATATATATATATATATTTCATAATATGTTGTTTTCTTTTCCCCAACTCAAAGATTATTGGGATAATAATATTCAATAGTATACTGATTATACTGATAAGGTGCACTTTTATATATATATATATATATAT
>NW_015544153.1:524430-538710 GCF_001515605.1 Sinocyclocheilus anshuiensis
TAAATATATAATATAATATAATATATATCTCTCTCTAATGTGACCCTTTAGTCCGAAGGCTATTGTTTTGGGGGTGTTGTCAGCAACACTTATTAAGAGCACTGTTTGTCCATTTCCAAATTCCAAACTTTTTCCAAAATAATAATTGGGGGGGAAATCTGAAATGGGGTCACATTTAGGGCAACCGGTATTGATTTAATAAAAAGCACTTTACTGTACAATGTGGCTGACTGCAGTTCACACAAAGCTAAATTTATGACTGTTGTGACAGAATTTTGTATCGTTTTGTAGAAACCAAACCAACAAAAACGCAATAAAATGCTTTGAACAGTGTTCTTGTTTTGTCTTCAGTGTTTCTGTAAAGTTGAACTTTATCAATCTCAACCTCTGCCTGTGTTCACACAGAATCACGAGCCTCATATCACATGCTGATACTGCAAACATGACCCTTCTAATAAAGATCAATCTCTTAGAACAGGTTCTCAAAGTGACTGATCCTGTTGACATAATCACACATGTCGCTGTCACCTGAGCATGAGTCACATGGCGCATCACCTTACTAAGTCAACAGGCTAGAGCTGCACTAGAGAAGTGCTGATTTTTCACTTGAACTTTCCAGGGCCGACTACATTACAGAGTCTAGTGCAAACACTGTAAAAGTTAGCCAGCCCACGGCTGCCATGAAGATCTAAGCAGCGTAGCAGCCCACTGTAAAAGTGTGGGTTGGACATGAACTGTCATGAAACATGAACATGAAACTGGATCACACTGCTGTGTCCTCAGATTCACAAGTGTGAGCGTGCATAAATTGAGGGCCATTATAATTTTGCTTGTATATATTAACATTATTGATATTAGCAGAACTTATAGCATATTTATAAAAGTACTAGAATGGATATTTGAAAAATAACTGAAATAAAATAATTTTCTATATCAAGATTTTAGGTTAAATGTTTGATGTGGAATTATTATTATTATTATAAAAATAACCCAAATTCAGGCTCTCATGTTTTGCACTTTGATAACAGGTTCATACCTCTTCATAATTCTTGCTATGGTATGCCTCCCTCTAGTGTTAGATGAGCAGTGAGCACTTTCTTTCGCTGATGACCAATGCTCTCTCATTGGATACTGGAGACTGTTTAGTGGTAATTAAAGGGATAGTTCACCCAAAAATTAAAATTTGATGTTTATCTGCTTACCCCCAGGGCATCCAAGATGTAGGTGACTTTGTTTCTTCAGTAGAACACAAATTATGATTTTTAAGTCCAGCCGTTGCAGTTTATCAGTCGTATAATGCATGGCAATGGTAACAAACATCTTGGATGCCCTGGGGGTAAGCAGATAAACATCAAATTTTCATGTTTGGGTGAACTATCCCTTTAACCTGTTACTTAAGATGTGTTTTAAAATTTGTATAATTTGCCAATGATAAATCAGGATTTCAACTGAATTGAAATTACACCCTGTTTCTAATAGGCTAAGATGTCCTGCTAATTAAAAGTTGAGATTGCATTCAGGTGTGTGCACCTTTATAAAAGTCAGATCAAAAGCATTGTAAGTAGGTTTAGAGTTTCATTTCTGTGTTTGCTAGTGTCTGAATGAGGGGTGTTTATGGTCACACTGGACAAATTGCTTTTGTTACTGGGCTCACTTGCACATGTGTATTTGTATGTATAAGGTGAGGGTTTCACTTAAATTGCTAACAACTGTAATTTGTAAACTTTGTAACACAACCCCCCCCCACACACGCACACACACACCTATTACCCTGCTGAAAAAAAAAAACCTACTTTGACCAGGCTAAGGTTTATTGGCCTTGGATGGTCCCCTGGCTTTGTCTGGTTGCTTTTAAATGGCTGGTCATGTTGCAACTTGCCAACCAGTTTAACGTCTCAAAGTATGTAGAAGTTCTGTGAATTTTGTATACTCAAAAGTATACAGAAGAACATTTTCGTTCTTCTGTGTATGTGGAAGAAAGACAACGCTGAGTATTTGTCAATCGAGTTGTAAACTTACAGTCGGCCATTTGTAAGGCTTCTGGATCATGCAGTTGTCATTTGGAGTAATTACTATTATCCACTCTAGGGGATCTATTACTTTGCTTACAAAATACACCAGTTCCCTTTTCCCTCGCCCAGCTTGCTGCAGCCAGAAGCTCCACCAGGGATGAATAAACTGAATGCCATTTTCGATTTCTAAAATAAAGCATGTTATGTGTCGTGTCAGTTGTTATGAATACTTCTCAATGTGTGCACTCCTTTACACTCTCTTGACCTATAAAGTCGCATTGATACTCCGCCACGTTTATAAACCTTCAGCTTAAATCACAAAAACTCAAATAGTTTATTTAAAAAAATAAAAAAAAAGATGCCAAATGCTTGCAAATACAGCCTAGAGCAACGTATTAACATGTTTTAAGATAAACTACTTTAAAATAAAGCAGCTGCTCGATTGCACAAGCGCGGCGCAGATAGCACGCTAATTCTTACAGGCGGATGATTCGGTCAACTATATTACGTAGAGAGCGCGACGTGCGCTGGGGGCCTTGGGCTCGTCTGTCGCTCATAAAATATGGCGTCTTAGGAAGTCTGTTGTTGTTCGTAAGAAAGTGGCAACATACGGATATGCAAATAACCACGCATGCAGTGGCAAAAACATACCAGTTAAAAGGCATACAAAGTGACACTGGTTATGAACCGCGATGTTGAGGTCTACGGGGTTTTTCCGTGGGATTAACTGTCCGTTTTATTCTGAGAATAATAGTGGAAAAGCCGGTGCAGATGGGTGCAGCAGACCCTACTGTCACTTCAGACACAGCAAACAAAGACGAGCCTCCTCTGGGATATACGACATCAAAAAGACTAAAGCGCTTTCTGCGAGTCCAAACGGTGAATTAAAATGTTTTTATGGCGTCATGTTTTCCTTTTGTTCAAGTACGCTTCGGGTTCATGTACATTTAAATGCACAAAAGACACAAAACAACTCCAGAATAGTGCTGTCATATGTCAGACAGTCCAATTTATGTATTAAAAATAAACCGTTTCTATAGCTTTTACTGTTGTCGGAAAAACCTTTGATGCCTCAAGAATAGGTAGTAACTGGGAAATGTTTGTTTTTGTTTTATGAAATTATTTCTGCAATTAACTGCATATGTGTGTATATATAGGATGCATTATATATTGTTTTGATTCTGTGTTTGATTTTTGTGACTTGTTTACAGATCAAGGATATGATCCATTCAGTCCAGAGGTTGTAAGACCAGGTGAACATTATAATGTGGAGCCACCATCGAGCCTGTTGGCGGGACAGGATGTGGACCTGGGTACTGTGGAGCTGGAGTTGGTCAATCAGGCCATTGAGGCTGTTCGCAATGAGATGGAAAGGGACAAGAAGAAGCTTTCTCAGATCGGCGATCAGGAATATGAGCCGACCACAAACTCTGTTAAGAGACCAAAACCCACTGCATCATCCCATCAGGGCTATGATCCTGGGAGCTATAAAATGGGCCAAGCGAGTGAATACACCCCGTCCCCTCGCTCCAGCAAATACACTTTAGACTCAGACAACAGCAGTACCAATGCACTGGAATATGTGCCCACTGCTGTCTCCAAAACAAGCATTAAAAAGGTGTTACCTCCGCCACCGTCCCGTGTAAAGTGTAAATACACTCTGGATAATTCCAAACCAACCACGGACATGGAGTATGACCCTCTCTCGAATTATTCGGCTAAGCTGGCTGTTAAAGAACAAAAGACCTTGTGTTCAGAGGGAGAGGGGAGAAAGAGGGTTTACCCTGAAAAACAAGGGGAAGATGAGGAATATGTTCCAACGGCAAAGAAACCAAGGTCATGGTCTCCTAAAGCAGATGTCCCGAAGTACACTGCAAGTTTCTCTGAATCCGATGAGGAAAGTTCTGGGACAGAGTATCGTCCAACATCCATTAGTCGAATGCAGCGCAAGGGGATCAACATCAGCTTGAAAAAGGAACGAGAGTCAGGTGCGATGGGACAGCAAGTAAATCGGGTGTCTAAAACTGATGAGGTTTTCTCACAGAGCGGATCGGATGATGTGGACAGGACAAACAAAAAGATAGACAAAAAGACGCCTGTGAGTCAGTCGAAAAATATAAAATCTGATAAACTGAAAAAAGAGAAGGAATCCAGTAAGAAAAGTCAAAAAGAAAGGCAGGAAAGTTCAAGTGCCGACAAGACGTCGAAGAATTCAAGTAAAAAAGACAAGAACCAAAGTAAGAATGAGGACAGAATCAGTAAGTCCAAGGAAAAGGTGCGGAAAGACGGATCTGAGTCAAAAAGTACTGATGAAAAGAACAAGAAGATGGTTAAGATAAAGAGTGAACATAGCCACAAGGAAAAAGATAGAGGGAGTGGCAACATCAAGAAGCCCAAAATGGACAAGCCTGTGAAAACCGATAAAGTGCTGTCCAAATTCAAAGACCAGATGAACGGAAAACTTGAGAGCAGCACAAAGGAGAAGGGCAAAAAGAAAAGCAGCCATGGGAGCAGCAGCAACAGCACTAAAGATAAAAGCAAAAAAAAGAGCTTAGTCCTTGATCACAAAAAGGCAAGTGAGACCAAACAGAGGAATCTGAGCCACATAGACTTGTTCGGTGCTGAGAGTGCTGAAGAGGATGATGAGGAAGACGAGAGGATAGTGAGGAAGTCGGCCTCTGCTTTTAAACGGGGAAGTATCATGAATAATAAAAGGAAAACTTCTGAAGATGCATCATCATCGGAAGATAATTTTGAAGTGGATGATGATGATGATGATGATGGTGGTGAAGCAGTGGACTACTCCTGTCTGCAGGATGAGATGGAGTATGACTCGGACCCGATGGAGGAGTGTCTGCGGATATTTAACGAATCCAAAGAGGTGAAGACGGAAGACAAAGGGAGACAAGCTAAGCAGGTACCACACAGAGTTTTTATTTATTTCTCTAGATTTGATAATCACTTCAGTCATTTTGGTTGCTCTAAAATGCCTTTATGGGGTTTTGAGGATGCTATGCAATTTTTTTTCTGTTGGTGGATTTTCTGGGTTTTCTGTTGCAACTGAAATTTCAGTTTCACTTTCATGTGTGTTTTTAGCCTTCAACGGAACTGGAGGAGGGGGAGGAGGAAGAAACAGAAAGCACTTTAACTACTCTCTTTCCTGGCCAGAAGAAGAGGGTGTCACATTTTAAATCTCAAGGAAAGGTTAGTGTTGGAATGCTTGTTCTGACATGTCTCTCTGTTGTTGGTTCCCTGCACTTCATATTTGCATATTTGCATATTAGCTGTATTTGGTGTGCAACAGTTAGACCATAAGCAAGTCAAGACAGAATCTGTAGCAATTTATCCACTGAGATATATATTAATACTGTTCAAAAGTTTGGTGTAAAAAGAAATTAATACTTTTATTCAGCAAGGGCTCATTAAATTGGTCACAGAGACAGTAAAGACATGTATAATGTTAAGGAGCACAACCTTTTAACATTAATTGTAATAGGAAATGTTTCTTAAGCACCAAATCAGCAAATTAGAATGATTTTTTAAATAAATTACATTTTAACATTTTAAATAAATTACATTTTAAAATATTTTGCAACAAAAAAAAAGTTAAAAAAAATTTTTTTTTATTAATATTTCACAATATTACTTTTTATCACATTATTACTTTTTTGTATTTTTGAGCAAATAAATGCAGCCTTGGTAAGCATAAGAGACTTTCAAAAACATTTAAAAAAACTTACTAACTTATATATTTTATATTGTAGTTTTCCTTTTCTATATAGTATGCTTTCCTATATTTATATGTATATATCTATATATGTAGTTTTCCTATATGTATTACATGATATTGTATTTATGTTACATATTATTACATATTATTGTTATTATTTATCTGGCACAAAAACTTAAAGAGCATTAGAAAATCATTTTCTAAATCATTTTACACAAAATACTACCAACAAACATTAAAAGGCCATAATGTGAATTACCAGTATTAATATGATGTGGAAAAAAATGGCTGTTACTGAAAAAGTAGGTCATTACTGGAATGAGCTTCTCCGTTTTGAAAATAGCTGAGCTGTTGTACTGAAAAATGCAGACAAGGAAGTGTCACTACTTTTACAACACTTTTTTTTAAAGTGCTTAAAATAATCAAGATTCCAATTAGAATAAAAAGTCAGGAGGAAAAATGCAAGTTCACCTAAATAAGGTTCAAAACATATACTATACTATTAGTATAGAATCCGTACCTGTGTTCAGAAATTGCAGTAGAACATCTGTTTAATAATTGCTTTAATAATTCTCTTCATTCAGTCAGAGACGACGCTGAACGCTGTGCCAATGCTGCAGCGGAGGATGACAGCGCAGGAGATCTGTTACCAACGCATGCAGAAAGCCCAGCAGCAGGCGGCACAGCTGGCTGCTGCAGTAAAAGCTGCATCTGCATCAACCAACCCAAAACAGGGGCTCTCTGGAGAGAAACGACGGGTTGCGCACCGGCCAAATGCCTCCTTGCCCTCCTTAAAGCCTGGTATGAGGGGTCCTACATTCAGTTCCAGCAGGATTAAGTATTAGGAGTTAAAAACACATTTATCTTTGAGTGTTATTTTTTTTGTAGGACTAGCTGATGCCAGCAGTCGGGTGTTGTCACCCACCAGAGTGGCGGCAGATCAGCTTTCACTCAAAGTTCATACATCGGTGGGCATCCTGTCAAAGACCACATTCACTACAGTGCAGAAAAGAGTGGCTCACACCCCCACCATGAAGGTGACGTCACCCTGTAACAGACATATAACGGTCTATTTGCATGTCCTCAATTAACTTTCTCTCTTTTTTGCCCATAACAGAGCTCTGCCATGAAGCGTCCTGTCATTCCTACAGAATTTGGGGCCAAGGTGCCCACTAATGTCCGCCAGCGTTACCTAAACATCTTCATTGATGAGTGCCTGAAGTTTTGTTCCTCTGAACAGGAAGCTTTTCAGATGGTATGTCATCAAACCTCCATAATTCCATTTTAGTTAAAGGGATAGTTTATCCAAAAATGAAAATTCTGTCATCATTTTCTCACCCTCATGCTGTTCTGAACGTGTATGAGTTTCTTTCTTTTGTTGAACACAAAAGAAGATATTTTGAAGAATGTTGGTGACCATACAGTTGACTGGAGTCTTTGGATTCCACAGTATTTTTTTCATACTATGGAAGTCAATGGCTACCAGCAACCAGCATGGTTGCCAACATTCTTTTTTCATTTTCGGGTGAGCAACCCTTTTAATCTCAAGTACTTTATATATTGTTGATGTGTATATTGTGGGTGTCTTCTTCGCTCTCAGGCTCTGGAAGAAGAGAAGGTGGTGTATGACAGGAGCAGCAGTAAGAACATCTACCTGAATGTAGCTGTGAACACACTGAAGAAACTTCGCAGCAAGAGCACACCTACGTACCCTGCCATCAGTGCGTCTAACACACACAAGCAGATTAATACTCCTGTTATACTGTCATTTCTTCTTTGTATTTATTTGTTAATTAGCAGATGTTCATGTAAAGTGACTGAGGGTACACTAAACCTACACTAAAGAGCCTTTCTCAAAGGAATAACAGTAGTTTTGTCAATAATCTGCCACCAACTCTTATGTTCTGTGTTTTACACTGATGTCGATAATGAAAGAGAGCATACAGTGGGATCCAAAAGTCCATATACCATATACCATATTGAAAATCTGAAATTCAAAATCTCATTTATACCCGGAAATAAGCAAAGCTTTAGGATTTTGAAAAATATAAAACTAACAAATGTTATTGATGTAAATAAAATAATAAGATTTAACATTTTATTAGTGGCTTAATAATAATGCAGAATAAGCAGATTTGTGTAGTTCATAATGCTTAAGTGCTGTTTGTTGTTAGCACTTAAAAAAAAAAAATATATATATATAAAATACTTTATTTTTTAAATAAATGACATTTCTTTTGTGTAATGTAATTAATTTCTGTTGTTTAACTGTAAATAATATATCTGGTATTTTTTATGGATTTATTTTATCAACATGATTGGTGCTGTTTATTTCTCAGAGAGCCCGGCTGTATCAGTGAATACAAAGTGTCAGTCCCATGAAGGAGTACTTGGTGGACGGCTTGCTGCCACAACCAGCTACACAATCAACCGCTCTGGCAAACAGCAGGATGTAGACCTTAAAGGTACCTCACTACCACTTCAGTGTTATTCTAGTATTATTAATATATTATATTATTTATTAACAATTTCATTACATTTAATTTCTAGTTATCTTTATTTTTATTTCATGTTTAGTTATAATTTGAGTACTTGAAGTTATTTTATTTCGGTTAGTTTCCAAAGCAACATTTCAAATTTTCGTTTAGGTTTCAGCTAATATTTATATTTTATTTCAGCTTTATTTCAATGGATGAAAACTATTTTTAATTACCACACTCTAACCACTTTCTGTTCTGATCTCACTCACCCATGTCTAGATTATTTTTATAGCATTGTACAGTCTGCATGATATTATTGGGGTATTTCCAAAGGCTCACCAGGTGTTTTTGCATCATCCTGGTTTTCAGGAGCCATTCTCTACAAAAAACTGAAAAAGTATGCAATGACTGAAGAACAGCTGCAGGAGCACGGCTACCCCAGACCTCACCCCGAGGTGTCGGGGCATGCTGTCGTCCATAACCTCCCAGAGAAGAAAAACAATGACCGTAAGTTTTATTTTTATGGTCTTAGACCAATTTCTTGATGCTGCTTCTTCACATCAACCTTATAACAAAGAGCCATACCACTAGGTGGCACTACGCTCAAATTTTTATCACCAATGCAGTTTGTTTTTCATGTACTCTTTGAACATAAGTTACATTACTTGAAACATTTGTGATAGATGATATTGTATTACATTTGAAAATATCTTCCCTTACCATAACTTTTGTACTTTTGATTTGGATTAAGTGTCCTGTATCTCTTCCTCAGCTTTTTTCAAAATCTGTTGTCGATGTGGCGCCGAGTACAAGATAAATGCTAACGGCAGCTGTGTGCGTAAGGAGGAGTGCAGTCACCACTGGGGAAGATTACGCAGAAACAGAGGTTGGTATGTGTACGTGTGAGACAGGATGAGACAGTACAACTGCGACAGTACATGTCATTTCAGTGACATGTTCAGCTGACATGTTTTGTGTCTTACATAGTTCCAGGAGGTTGGGAGACACTTTACAACTGCTGCTCTGGTGCAGTTGGTTCTCCTGGATGTGAAGTGTCTAAAGTAGGTATCATTGTGGATCTGCAAAAATTGGATCTCCCACAATCATTTCCTAAATCTAAAATAAGACGTTCTCCTAAATCTGAACCTAAAATAAGATTTCAGATTTGCTATGTTAACATATAATGAATTATGTATTATAGATAATATCAAGTAAATGTAGTTGCATAAAAACACAGATTTTATATTTCTCAAAACTGCAAACGCTGAAATGCCGAAATCATTGCAAATCTGCAATAATAAAACAACTCCTCTCACACTCATCTAATAAAATATTGTGTAATTGTGTTAATAATGTGTAGTTTTTATTTCTTTTATTTATGATTTATAATTTATTTTCATGCCATATATATATCCTTTGATATGGCGATAAATAAATTCCAAAATAAATAGACTTCAATTTACATACGTATTTATGTTTTTGCTGATAACAGGCATATTTCTGTGAGGGTACAGAAGATAAAACAGTTTGTACACACTGCCTTAAGGGGGTGTCTTTTAGGTTCAGAAGTCTTTTGCTAGTTGAATCCGCTGGTTGATGGAGGCAAAGCTTTTAATAAGGTGTTTAGAGTAAGTATTATAGCCTACTAAAAAACATGTTCAGTAATGTGTCTCTGAAAGATTAGAATACCTGCTTTTACTGTTCCCTTTTCCTTCAGCAACATGTACAAGATGGGCGTAAAGAGTCCTTGGATGGTTTTGTGAAGACTTTTAGCAAACCATTGCCAGTAGATGGAAATGGAGGTGTCTACGCCTTGGACTGTGAGATGGTGAGAATAACAGTTATTCAAATACTCCCACACTAGGTGGATGTAAAAAGCCTCATGAAGAAAACAGGATGCGGACTAAAGTCTATATTGTTTCTATAAAGGTGATATTAAAGATACTACAAGCAGCTCAATTAAATTCTTTTCATCTCAATACTTGATTTATAGTGCTACACAAAACAAGGTTTGGAGCTGACCAGAGTGACCGTCATTAACTCTGACCTCAAGGTTATTTATGACACATTTATCAAACCTGGCAGCAAAGTGGTGGATTATAACACACGGTAGGATTTGTGTTAAGAGATCTGCCATTCATTTGCCTTTCAGTTGTTCTAGTTTCAATTACACCCGTTTCTCATACGTCCAGGTTTTCAGGTGTGACACAGGATGATCTGGAGAACACCACCATCACCCTGAGAGATGTGCAGGCCGTGCTGTTGAGCATGTTCAGTGCAGAGTCCATTCTAATTGGACACAGTCTTGAGAGTGACCTGTTTGCTCTCAAGGTTCACACAAACACTATTTGTACTATCTTTATAATAATCCAAAACATAGTGTGTTGCCTGCCTAGATAGTATTTTTAGGAATTTCACGTGTGCTTGTGATACAAAGGCTGGTTCAAACAGCAGCTTAATAAAATACCTAAATATTCTAAGCTTGCAAAAGTACAGTGGGTACGGAAAGTATTCAGACCCCCTTAAATTTTTCACTCTTTGTTATATTGCAGCCATTTGCTAAAATCATTTAAGTTAATTTTTTTGCTTCACCTTCTTACCTAGCTGTTGAAGGAATGTTTTATAATAATTATT
This sequence comes from Sinocyclocheilus anshuiensis, assembly GCF_001515605.1. Taxonomy (NCBI): domain Eukaryota; kingdom Metazoa; phylum Chordata; class Actinopteri; order Cypriniformes; family Cyprinidae; genus Sinocyclocheilus; species Sinocyclocheilus anshuiensis. The sequence continues at coordinate 535,287 of NW_015544153.1, forward strand.
ATAATAATAGTATATTATCAAACCCACATAATAGCATGTGACACATAGAGGCTCTAAATAACATGCTCTGGACTGTCTTTGTGTTTCATGTCTCGTTTCCTGTCTCTTTACAGTTGGAGGGCATGACTCCAGTGAAGATGCCCGGGCCTGCATGGAACTCATGATCTGGAAGATCAAAGAGGATGCCAAGGTGAAGAGATGACCCCTGACCCTGCCAGTTCTCTCACACTATGTTATGACCTGGAATGATTATCGATGAACAGAGTGTCATAGAGGAAGAGTCACTGAAGCTCTTCATAATGGGCAGTGCGTCACTTGGGTCGGATAAACTGCATCAGAGTAAATGCTGCAGTTTGAATGAGGGGGGAAGAAAGAGATGGACTGACAGGAGGGATAATGTGATAGATTGCAAAGCCTAGACCACCATGGCTCCTAGCAACCAGAGCTCTAGTGCCCTATCAAACAAGCAATCTTAATTCCCACCATGCTAAAACTGACCTAGTTTTGGCCAATATTTTCACAAGTGGACATAGATTGAGGTGAGGGTAATTGACCTTTTGTTGAGTTAAAGTATTCTCTATTTTTTTTCAGCTGTACGTTTATGTTTTCAAAGACCCTAGTCCCCCAGATCATCAATTGTGAGGGTGTTTTAATGTTCACTTTAGGTGATGTGGCTCTTGGAAGGTCTATGTGTTGCACTCGAAGTTACTTGAAATCATGTTTTTCAGCACAGATTTGATGTCACTTCCTCTAGTAATAATGTATAGCAATCCATATAATCAAAGATGCTGTCTTGTCTAGCTCCGAATGAGTAAAACTAGATCATTCTGACATTTTCATGACCCAATGCCTTGTAAACCAGACTCAGTATTATTATCTGTACTCCAATTAGTACAATTTGTTTACACATTCAAATGTGTTGGTGATTTGTTCACACAAATCATGAGCTGGCAGGACAATATGAAAATTTTTTTTTTTAACTTTGATTTACTTTTTAATTTACTTCCATTTGTATTAAGTTTAAGCTATTAAATGCAGTATATTGTAAACTGACATACTAAATGTCACATCATGCATGTTGGCCTGCCACTTTTAAACACATTACTGCTACTAAAAACACATAACTTTCGATATTTGTCAAAACAAAAGATCAAGATGGCTGTACAGTGATTTGTAATGTTATTAAATGACATTAATGCCACGAGCTGTAAATAAGTTGTATTTAAACTGTTTTTGTAGCCGTTTAGTTTTTCTAAAAAAGCTATAAATAAAACACAACTCACACATATTTATACAAAAATTTTATACCCACCTTAGCATTCATATATATTTATTTTTATTATATATAAAATATTGCATATTTTAAAAAGTATATACATATACACTACTGTATAAATGTTTGGTGTCAGTATAAGATTTCTTAAAGAAATTATTTTATTTAGCAAGGATGCTTCAAATTGAACACAACTGAAGACTTTTATTTATCAAGTTCTATTTCTGTTTCAAAAATTCTGTTAATAAATGCTTTTGAACTTTCTATTCATGTTGATAATCATAAAAAATGTTTCTTGAGCAGCAAATCAGCATATTAGAATGATTTTCGAAGGACTAAAGACTGGAGTAATGGCTGCTGAAATCATAAGAGACCTTTCTTGCACAAATATATAAATAAATACATAAATAAATAAACATATCTTACTGACCCCAAACTTTTGAACACACACACACACACACACATACATATAATATATATATATATTATATGTATGTGTGTGTGTGTGTGTGTGTCACCATGTGTATTTCAGCAGCAAATGGGCAGGTGAACATGTCCAACTAAATTCTAAACACACACGGATGTCAAGTCTTTCTTTGAGAATATTCTCTGATCTTTTATCCTAACCTGTCTGTTCCACTTCACCATCATCCTCCAGTTATTTTGTATGTCTATATATGAGACCTTTTCTAGCAGGTGCCTGACTAAGAACTCTTTCTTCAGCAGCTGTTTTCTCGGACAACAAAATGACACAAAGAGGCATAGAGGGGAGGTCTATTGTATCCCGCTCACCCCAGGCCCATGTGTTTACCCTGGGCCCCAGCCAGCTCATGTCAAAGTCCCGGACCCAGGTATTAAAAACTGCGGCAGGATCAATATCTCGCACAATGTCCGGGTGGCCGGGAAGGGGGGCGGCTCTCACTGTGTTTATGGAGTGATTTAAAGATTTGAGCATGTGCAGTGAAACAGCTTAAAGTCTTGTTCATTATCAAGGTCGATCAGTCGCTCGCTCTTCTGATCACCTTTGACTGCTGGGGGTCACGAGAGAGAGGAGTGCTGCTCATGGCCAAATGGTAGTGTTTTGCCATTTGGTTTGATGCTTAGTAATCTGATGCACTGACATTCATATTTTTATATGATGAGGTTTATATTATAATATGTGTTTTGTGAGCAACACTAAGCACCAAGTAAACTGGTCAACACCTCCAACACCAGAGAATGGTATATGCTGATTGCATATCATATGTCATTAGCCCATTGTACAATCTTGTGACCTAATTAGGTGATTGATCCTCAAGTTATTTCCAATAATGATCTGTTAGGCTTAAGATAAGCCAGACTCGTGCCATGGTCTGGTATAAAAGGTTTTGTTTTTAGGTTTGGGTTCACAGAGATCAAAAAAGTGTTCACTTGAGTGTCTGATGCTTGTAGGGTCTTGTTAGTGCAAATTATTATCAGTGCGTGTGTAACATCCACAGCTCTGTTTTGTATATGAGATTTCTATTCTAGATTAATTGAGTAACTGTTAACATTTTATTTCAGAACATGGTAGTTTATTTGTTTGTTTGTTTTTTTTTGTCATCTTTGGGTCAATATCTGTAAAACATAGATATTTAGCTTTGTAATTATTTATGCAGTTCAGTCTGTGCTGAAAGATCACCGAATCATTCACTATCGACTAATTATATTGTTTTTATTTTTGAATTTGAACGCAACATGGGTGTTTGTTGTGTGTTAAGTGGTTTGGGATAGTTATTTTATTCTAGATTATTTTCTATTTGTTGTTCTTAGAGATTTGTTTTAATTGTTAGAAATATTTCTCTGAGACATCTTAAAGAGGAGATCTTACTGGACTTATTTGAGATAACAAACTTATTTGAATTTGGCCATGAAAACTTCCTCAGCATGTTGGTTTCATTGTTTTGCAATTATTTGGTTTTAAATTTTCAAATTTTAACTTCTAAATGAAAGATAGACAGACAGACAGACAGATAATTTTATAATGAAGTGTTAGAGCAAATATTCTTCTTAATATCAACCCCCCCAATATATATATATACAGTGGGTACGGAAAGTATTCAGACCCCCTTAAATTTTTCACTCTTTGTTATATTGCAGCCATTTGCTAAAATCATTTAAGTTAATTTTTTT
>NW_015544153.1:538752-553151 GCF_001515605.1 Sinocyclocheilus anshuiensis
CAATATAACAAAGAGTGAAAAATTTAAGGGGGTCTGAATACTTTCCGTACCCACTGTATATATATATATATATAATATATATATATATTTTTTTTTTTGGAAACAACCTTTTTTGCTCCTGTTTTCCTAATAACTGGGTCTTCATCACCAAAAAAAACAAACCAAAAAAAAAACACATTTTAGTGTTATATATCCAACACTACTTTGACATTTTAAAAACTACAAAATCTTTGCTATATTTCAAGAGGGCATAGTTGGACCTTATTTAAAATAAGTTGTTCATGAGTTAACTGGGAGATAAACAGTTGGGATCAGTCCATTATCTGGGTAAACATCTGGTGCACGTTTTACTCCTGCAGTGCGTTTAGTTTTTTCTTGGAGTTTGATAGCTTTTGTTTGAGCGTTCAGAGGCTCTTTTGAGAATATCTCTGGGTGCCTCTTACTGGAGCTTAAACTGTGCCGCTGACCTCACGCTTCTGGACCCTCAGTGCGCAGGGTCAGAGGCCAAGTTCGCCACATCGATTTCCCCCATGAAGAAGTCTTTAGTCCCACAGCACTTCTCCTAAGGCCCCCCTCACACACTCCTGTCCACACAGAGCTGCCCGGAGAGCCAATTGTGCCGTGCTGGGAACGATCCGGCGAGTGTCCAAGGGGCCTCTTGGTTAAGCGGCTCTCTCTCAGATAACTGACAACTACAAAGCTCTCCTCTTGACAGGCACTTGTCAATACAAATTTCCACTATTGATAAGTCATTAAAGAAAGGCAGAGCATTCTGCTCCTCACTCCCAACATCTGTTAAACAGGACCTGTAAACAAAACCTCTCAAAAGGCTAAATGAACCCCCTCTGTCCTTCTCTAGAGCCCCCCTGTAGTTTTAAACCAATCCAAATCATATTAAAACTCTTTCAGTTAGCTGCAGCTTTAGAACCTCCATTGAGATAAAAGGTCCAATTCTGCTCATAAAAGCCATTCTAAAAGAGCAAAAGTTTCCTCATACTCAGAACTGAATTCTACTAGCACTCCAAACACTCAATAAAATTATTGTACAAACAAGATTTCTTAGGTTCCTGGGCTATATTTTTTTCTACATTTCACACTAAAATCTTTATCCTGGGTTATGTTTTTGGAGTTGTTACTGGAGTTATATTATTGGCATATCACACTGTACATTCGTAAATCCCAGGTTTGCGGTCTTATGAGCATATTTTTGATTGGACGAACACAGCAAGTGATCTATATATAACGACTTGTCTTGCATCATATAGTATGCGCCATCCAGTGGGTCTTGAGCAAGCATTTGGATCATAACTGTAATAATAAAATGATGTCGTCTTCATTTAACTTAACATGTTTTCCATCACTTCTGTATGACGCTAAAAACACCGTTCACGAAAGTTTCTGTGCAAATCTCATGAATATTTAATGAGACGAGCACTGTTCAGTTTTGCTGAGCAACTGCCCCTAATGTCCTAAAAGGGCCGTTTGCAGAGAATGTGTTTTTGCGTTCCACTGTGACTGCACGGATTTTCTTAATACGTTTGTTTTTCTAATATGTAAACATGCACTAGACGGACATGTTTGATGTGTTTGTCTTTTGCAGCATCTTGCGCATGACAGACTGATATAAAAATGTTAAAATAAGTAACTTTAAAAAAAAAACGCAGCTTGAGACCTTGCATTTTTTCAAGGGGAAAAAATATAGGGCCTAGAAACACGCTTTTTAGAAGTTGAACTTATTTTAACTTAAGCGCTAAGTTTCTAGAACGGTATTCCCCTTTTTTGGAAAAAACAAAAACAAAAACATGGACCAGAAAAAAAACAGGCTTTTTAAAAGTTGAGCTTAATTTAATTTTTCCACTGCATTCCACGTCATGCATGAAATGGTCAAACACATCCATCTAGCGCATGTTTATATAGAAAAACAATGGAAAATCAGCGCAGTGGAATGTAAAAACACATTCTGTGTGAACGGCCCCTAACACTGCATTGTTTCACCTTTAGCATTGCGATGTGGCCTTAACCCTTTAAATAAGCTGCTAACACTTTTCAAAAGATTACAAATTTAAAGTGGGACTCAAGAAGAAAAGAGTTAAATATGAAAGGCCCATACTTTGTGTACTAGGTGTTTCTAAATACTATACCAGTTCTTTATTTTTGACCTAAAGCAAAAAAGAAAGCAAAATCTGACGCTATTTTATGGTTTTGAAACTCTGAAATGAGTTTACTAGTTTGGCCTGTGTTTTTAATGCTGCTAATCTGTGTCTTTGTAAGTGGATCCACTAGCATACATCCTCTAAACCCCTTAAACTCTACAGACAGGGCATACACCTCCAAAGCTTGACTGTAGCTTGGCACTAAGACAAATGAATGGGTTTGCATCCAATTACACCTATGTAAATAAACATCTGAATGAGAAAATTCCAGATGCATCCACCACTTTGTGGTCTCCGAGTGGGTCGGGGTAAAGCCAAAACACAATTTTAGTGGGCTGGAGATGAAAACGGAGCTCTCATTACGGACTGAGCCGGAGTTATGAGGTGGGGATGGTGTGTGTTAGGGGTTAGGAGGGGGCTCTGTACTGGGGCGGTGGTTTTCGGGGAGGGGGTCACACACAACCAGCGTCTTTGTGTGGCTCTAATCCTCCCAGCCAACACAGCTTTGGCCAGGTTTCATCATGAAAGTGCCATGAAATAACTACTTTTTTTCTTAGCAGCAAATCTCCACTAATCCCGCAGGCTGAAGAGACAAAGGCTTCTGGGCTCTGAGCTCCAAGCTTTTAATGGGGTTCAGAGGCTGCTCAGCTAAGGTTCTTCTAAATGACTTATTTTGAGCGGACACTAATACAGCTTGACAGGCAAGAACATCGCAAAGGGAGAAAAAAACAGAGCCTTGAACACAGGGAGAAAAAGTTCAGCACAATTCCAAGATGGTTTGAAAGGTCAGTCGGGTGTGAAAATATCAGAAATGAGGAAAGTGTTGGTCTAGATGAGCTGTTGCCACTTGACAGCTGAAAAAGGAAGCCAAAAAGACTTAAAATGATGTAAAGCATAAAATCTCCAAGCTTTAAAAACATTTTACAACTGGCTTTATTCCACCAACAAATATTTATTTTAAAACATTTTTTGGCTCCCATCTGCAAACTTTTTAAAATTTATTTTTTTTTGGACTGATGCACAAATTGGAATCATTTGGAGACTGATAGAGGTGTAAATAGTTCTGGGATATATTTATAGTTGTATATATTCAGGTTAAATAAAGATATATGTAAGTTTAAGTACTGGAACAGTATCAAAACTTTCCCGTATTAAAATTCAAATTGTCTGGCTCAGAACATACTTGAGTGAGAGTTCAAAAATACAAAAGTTCCCACATTTAACTGTAATAAAAATAAATTGCTGAACATTAAATTCAGCAATAGTTGTTTGACACTGTTAGTTATATGTAGATGTTTTATAGATTGACTATATACAATTTTTTATTAGCTTTTAAATAATTACAGGAGACCGATTTCACTTGTTTGTAAGACAAACAATATAAATATGTAAATATATAGAAATATATCAAATATATTTTCTTAAATATTCGTGTCTATATATTCATATTCATGTCTATAATATTCAATATTAATGTCTCTTATGCCCACCAAGGCTTGTTTTATTTGATCAGAAAATGGTTTAAAAAAAAGTCATGTGAAGTATGAATACAGTATATATTAATATTTGTGCTGCTTAAATTAATATTTGTATTAATATTCATATTTTTGTGGAAATCGTAACAGCAACTGAAAAAACAGCATTTATTTGAAATCGAAATGTAACATTACATGTGTCTTTATCAATTTAATGTCCTTGCTGAATAAAAGTATTCATTTCTTTAAAAAAAAAATCTGAATGCATTTTTACTGTGAAACCTATTAAACAGACAAAACTAAAACTAAAGGAATAATCAAAGTGTTCATCAAGTAGCATATAGCTGCACTTGCATTTAATTAACATTCCCATTATAATCTACATAGTGAAAGACGTGTGTAAAGATATAAAGAGATCTTATTGTGCAAATCTGCTTTTCTAATAAAGACCGGAATTCCATGACTGTCTGAATACAAACAAACAAATCTTTCCAGCAGGAAAGTGAGCCAAATGTGAGGTGAAGCTTGTGTTTGTGTGCCAGTCTCATGCCAGTGTAGCCCAGCTTCTGTGCCTGCCTGCTGTTTTGGTTCTTGTGTTGTCCTCTGGGACACACACAGACACACACACACACAGACACACACACACACACACACACACACACACACACACACCCACCCACCAACCGAGAAGTGTGCAACTGCCCTGATACTCGTGGGAAACATAATCTAGCTCTCCACACGCATCGCCTTCCTGGCCCTGAGCTGCACAGTGTCAGGATTTAGCGGAATTTACATCTCTGAACCTCTTGAGCCGCTCCCAGCCGCTCGGATGCAGTTTTACTGAGGATGATCTGATCTGAGGTGACTGAGGTTTCAGCTGGAGCTAAACTGCTGCTTGTGAGTGTTGAGAGATGGATGATGGGATAATGACAAGGAGTAACATTCAGTTTACTTCATAACTGTCTCATTGCATAATTACAACTAATTTTGACACCACCGGCTGCAAATTGCTTTATTTATACCACGTGTCTTTCATTTTATTGAGTATTCTATTTATTTTCAAATGCTAATAGCTTAAATCCTTCTCTTTTTTTGAGAGAGAGAGAGGATTTGAACAGAAGGAAAGATTTCTGGTACAATAGCCCTAAGAAATTACCTAATAGGCCACTTCCAGAGTGCATTCTCTAGCTGACATTTTCTGGGCAAAATATGGGTCCAGTTAGCAAAACAAACCAGCCAAGCAAACACCCACCCTTGGAGTTAATACTAACAAAAGCTGGGGAACGGTGGAGAAAGAAGGAAGAGAACAACGGACAATCAAAGGCTGTTATTTTAATCTGCCCAACCCCAGAGATTAGCCGACCACATTGTTTTAATTGTTTTAAAGGGGGGAGCACAATGCCCGCTCATTGAAGGGAGATGCTTTGCCTAAATCTCCCAAGTTCAATAGTTTCAAAAACCCCAAATCCCCCTTTCTCTCCCTCATCCCACTTAATCCAGGCTAATACCTTTCTTTCCATTGGCTAATGGTTGAAGGAAGCTGAAGTTAATGCCTCTTAAATAGTGGAAACTGAGCTGGAGAGGACCTAAACCAATGTGAACGTGGAGCATTACAGGTCTGCCTTGCCTAAAGAAACCTTATTGTAATATTTTTGGGGATTTTAGCATCTTCTGTGAAATGTTTCCTTGGGATTTTGGTATCATATGAGTAAAAAAAAATAATCTGGGTAAATGTTTTTTGTAACTGATCATCATTCCACAGTTCACTGGAGGTCGTAAGTAAGTGTTCATTATGTTGTTTATTTATTGGACGTGTTTAATGAAACATTGAATTTATCATTTTATTTTAAATCATACTCACGTATTTTATCCTCTCAGTCAGCAGAATGAATTCTGTATATTTCTGTGGACCAAGAAACGGCCAGGGGCCTTTTCAATTGCAACGCGTCAACTCGTTAATTCACGAGGCTCACCAGCAGATGGCGCAGCAGTATCAGCTTCACACAGCGGCCAGTCCGGCGTCTATGCAGACTTTCACAGTGGCGGAGCGCCTGGCAGGTGAGAGGCCGCTTAACTTTTGAGGCTCAAAATATGAATTAAGTAGGCTACAGGATAAATGCAGCATTTGTAAAATCGTAACTTCTGATTCCTCACTTTACATTAGTCTTCATATTATAGGCTTTGCGTTGGTTTTGAATAATTACAAATTAAAAACCTGTCTAATAAGTTTATTAGCCTATATGTTCACGCTTTTTTAAGTTTTAACATTAAGGGAAAAAACATAATAATAAAACATAAAAGTATTTTTTAATAAATATGCCTGCTTTATTATTTTTTAACTATTTATGTTTTAATTTACATTTATTTGCTTAATAATAAAGTAATGTACAAAAGTTGACCAAAAAATAGTGCACCTAAAAAAGTTAAATCATAATGCTTATTTGTTTTTCATTTTTTACAATTGTTTCCATGATTTTTTTATGCGGACACTTTTGAGCCCTATTTAGCTTGTGTTACATGCATAATGTTTCATGTGCAGTGTTACCTTAGTGTCACTGAGATATTATGTTAGGTTTAGTAATATTTTGAATCAGTTTTTATTTTTATATTTTCCATTTTCATTTTCATTTTCTTCAAAGTTTTAGTCATTTTGTCGTGTTTGTATTTTTTCCCATTGTTAGTAGCTTTTAAATATGTCTATATAGTTATTTTTATTATTTTTTTGTACAAGTTTTCTTTCAGTTTTAGTTTTAGTTATTTAAGTACATCAAGTTAAATGGAATTCAAATTAAAAATATGATCTTGTCAACTAGCTGAAATAAAAGTTTTTGAATATTTAATTTTTTTTCAGATGATGATTATTTTATTTCAAGTAACGAAAATCTTTTTAATAGTTTTAATTTTACTTTCAATTTTAGTTGACTATAATAACCCTGGCATCATGAAATGAATTAAGCAAGTAATAAATATCTCCTTCATTTAGAACTCATCCTTGAGGCACGCTACGGGAACCAGCAAAAGCAGCGTCGCAGTCGCACCGCCTTCAGTGTATCCCAGTTACAAGCGCTCGAAAAGGCCTTTCAGCAAACCCAGTATCCAGATGTGGGCATGAGAGAGAGACTAGCAGTCTGCATCAACCTCCCGGAGGCCCGTATCCAGGTGAGAGCCATTGGAACATCTGCAGTGTCCAACAAGCAAAACAGTTCTAAATATTAGAATACATTTACAATATAGAAAGTGCTATACCGAAAACATCTTAAATGAACAAAACGTGTTTTTTCAGGTGTGGTTCAAAAACAGACGTGCCAAATATAGAAAAGGTCAACGCTTTGCACCCCTTTCCAAAGAAGAAAGCCAAATGCATCGTCCTGCTACTAAACAACGGAAAGAATTGGTGAAGAACCAGAAGAAAGGCTCCAATTCAAAATCTCAATCCTCTATTAGGGAAAACAACACCATTCCTTCCTCATCGGACTCTATTCGCCTTCATTCCCACCCCAGACTACACTCCTCTGCTGTTCTTCCATTTATTACTGGAGAACACTACCAACAACCAATGCCTCATGCACTTGGGCTGCTGTCTGCAGGTCTTCCTTTCTCTCCTACATATTTGCCTATAATACAACAGCAGCACAGCACAAATTGAAAATTTACAAATTACAAAATGGGCCTTAATGGGGAAAAGATATGCATTTTCTCTATGTAACATATAAAAAAATAGATCTGTTATCCAGCTAAAAAAAAAAAAGTGAGATATAAAATTTCTTAAAATATAATCGTTTTCTCAGTAATTTGTATTTTTGACAATGGACTCGAGGCAGAAACCTAATCTCTTCTGTCACAGCCTTGTCAATCTCCAGCTTTCCCATTAACTTTTCAAGGTATCACCATAAACATTTACACATCCTTGTTCAAATTAACCGAGTCCTGGTAAATTCTTTCTCAAAAGATGACTCCAGTATTTCCAGTAAAGAACCCCTCAAACTGTTGATCCAGACAAAACATTTGAGTTGTTCTCCAGGTGGGGACGGTAGGGAGCTTCGGTTGCGCGCGATAGCACAGCCGCATGACACGCTTGGAGGTGGGGGGCGTGGAGGAAGGAAGATGGCGGCAGGATCACGAGGAACGGAGTGGGGCGTCATGGCGAAAGAAAGCAGCCGTGGAGGGGGCTCCAATTCAAAATCTCAATCCTCTATTAGGGAAAACAACACCATTCCTTCCTCATCGGACTCTATTCGCCTTCATTCCCACCCCAGACTACACTCCTCTGCTGTTCTTCCATTTATTACTGGAGAACACTACCAACAACCAATGCCTCATGCACTTGGGCTGCTGTCTGCAGGTCTTCCTTTCTCTCCTACATATTTGCCTATAATACAACAGCAGCACAGCACAGCCGTCAATGTCGTGCCATTGGGGAAATGCAACAATCTCATCCTTCAGTCTGCCTGTCAATCTAAATCCATGGTTGACCACCACTTGGACATGTAACCATACCAGCAACCAATAAACCCCACTGAGCCAGTTGTCCTCATTAGGATGTGAAGAGGGAACAGGTGTTCCTGTGCCCTTCCCCCCACCACAACACTGTAACTTTTACTCTCAGAATAACAGAAGGGTTTGGATTTTGATCGTTTTCTGTAACTTTCATTAAGTGGTTTTGATTGCATTTGTACAAACTGGCTTATTTTGTGAACTTGTCATGCTCCGTTTTGCATAGCTTAGAGCATTGTTGAGAAAACTGTTGTGTTGCACATACATATTTGAGCACTTTGTAGATTTTTATGAACATTTGATCATTCGGAATACAAATAAACATGAAAAACATCTGAATCAGTATATAACTGTGTGAACTTGCATCATGACTTCTGTGTAATCTAATTCTGGGATTGCACATTTGGTCTTTATAATTTATGTCACTGCAATAAATAATTTTGTCAAATGTGGAGAGTTCTCAGCAGCATTAACATTTAAGTAGCAAAAGCTTATTTTTTGTGTGTACTTGTACATTCTCATTTATAGCTACAGTAAATGTAAGCCCATGATTCGTTCATTTTTATATGAATGAAAGCCACAGTTATCCATCACTGAAGGTGTTTACATGTTATGGTCATATTTTGATTATCAAAGCATAATGTAAATCAGTTTGTCATAACTAGCTTAAGCCAACTGTCTGATTTCTGTAAGTCAGAAAAAGACTGCGGACATATGCCTGTATTAATCAATATTTTGGCTCATGTAAACACCTTCAAAATATTCCCATAACTAAATATTAATTTCTATGATATTAAATACAGACAGGTGATATTAGATACAGACAGTGGTACAGACACTTACTAAAAATACAAAAACATTTACTGTACAAACACTAAGCAACTTCATTGTCTATATTTGTAAGAGTTTAATGAACTACATTATACAATGACGCAACCAGTGTGCTATTAAGAGGACACAAATGAGAATTTATAAGTTGAATCACTGTAATAAATGGCAAGATAAAGCATTTACTTCCAGAAGAGAAAAACAGGTATTGAATTTCCATGTTCATATTTTAAACAAATGTATTTTAGGCTACATGTCATTATTTATTAGATATATAACACGTTATGATGGTATGTACAGCATATGAAAGAGAAAGAGATCGACTTAAGATGAATTACAATCCTTAGGAGTTAAAGAATTTTCATTAAGTAGTATCCTGAATGATGGTCCAAATGCAGGAAAACAAATAAGTGCAGTCATGAGATTTCTTAAGAATTGTGGAATAATGAACAGAATTTAAGATTTAGGTGAGTACATTCTCTTCACACTCCATCACAGTAGGTGGCGGTATGCACCTATGAAGTTGGTTCGCAACCCGCCATAAAACCAAAAGAAGAAGAAGAAGCACAGCCGCATATTCACCAATCTATCTACGCACTTTTGAGAACGTATCCACAGCAATGGGAGTGTCGGGTGACGCCGGAGCTTCGCTCACCGAAACGGTAGGCTTAAAGAGACAACAGCGAAGCCGGGCAGGTCTTTAGTGGGAAATTAAATCACTTTTAAGAGCTTAAATAAAGGACCATGTCGCGGCGTACTACATAGGGAACTCAAACGCAGGTAAAAACATTTTTATGTTTCCTAAGGAAAAACATTCCCCTGCTCGTTTTAATCGAAAGACTGAAAGGTTCCCTGCTAAACGGCTAATGTGATGTTAGCCTAGCCGGTGGGTTGCTAAGCTAGTTTATTTGTGTAGGATTATTGTCATGTTTCTCTAACAAGGCTTGGAGTTGTTTAGCTGGTTTGTCGGAATTTTATTCCGTTTTCAGATAGGAGAGGGAATATATTTTGCTTTAGTTGTAAACCAAAATACATTTGGACATGTATTTAGTTCATATTTGACGGTTCAGCTAGACAGACACTAATTTAAGGACTTTTTTAAGCCACTAGCCAAGAAGACGGCTCCAAAAAATAGACTGAATGCCTTCAAAGACATATTTACTGTTATAGACGTGTTGAAGTGTGTATTTTTTGCTAGGCCAGAATAGGAAGCTTTCTAGGATTGACACTTCATTATGAAATAAAACATTTATGGACGGATGAGACACCCTTTCAGTGACAGGATTGATATAAATGTATTTTGTTTGACATTTTAGACGTGCACAACTGATTTAGAAAGCTCTTATGTCAAGCGCGTTATCGGCAATTAAATCATCTATGTAATTTAAAAACATTAAGGTATTAAACTCACGAGTAGGTGAGGTTTAATGTGGCTTAATTTTGGACAGATGTTATAAACTATGATTTACATTTCAAAATAGAGTTGTGCCCAATTCTAGTCAGTTATCAGACTAGAAGGGTGTCAGACAGCAAACAAGAGGTGTGTTAAACTGTATCTCACAGTTAAACAAGGCTAAACAAATTAGTATGGAAAATCACACTGTGCTTAAGGAAATAAATGACCAGGCAGCTCTCTTTCTCGCTCTTTGTCTCTCATGCCCAAATCAACACCACACAAGGCCTTATAGATCACCACAGAAGCAGTTTTATAGCACCAGCTTCTCTCTTTTGCCCATCTGAGAAAGTAGAAGTAGATGTCTTGGTTTTTACACAGCCTCTAACACTTGCATATTTCCTGTTTGAAAGCTAAAACACAAAGTGCTGTCTAAGTTGAAACCTAGTTTCTTTCTGCTTTGAAATAAGTTGTAAATGGGTTGTTAGCTGGCTTATCTCCTCATCTTTTAGGCAGAGTGACTCAAAACAGCTGTGAGCACTAACTTGGCATCCACTATTAATTAGTCAGGCAGTTTTAATTCCAGATTATATGGTATTATGGTCATCATTTTGGCTTTGTCTGATGAATTTTTGCATCAGGTGTTTTTTTATGATGATGTTCCTGTGTTATCTTTGAGATTCATCCCTTAATCTGTTGTATATCTTTCTCTAAATATGAAACTGAAGCCAGAGTCAGTCAGTATCTGCAATGTGCATCTTAGTTAAACATCATTCAAGCACTGATAAGATGTTTCTCATCTAAGTAGTAGATGGAAACATACCCCATAATCATTACAGTAGTTCTTGTCCACAGATGTTGTAATTATATCTGATCCCTTTTTGGCTGTTGCCTTGTGGCATGGTTTTCCATTTTGCCATTGTATGAGCATATAATCAGCATTTTTATGGTACCGTGTGGAGTTGTGACCAACAGGCATCGGAATACACGACAGATTGCCAATCCTGACGAAACTGTCGCTTGAGGTTATTCCCATTTTCAGGCCATAGATGAAGATCATTATGGTGCTTGTTAAATGCCTTATGTAATCCAATGTTTATTATTCACCTTTGTGTAGCTTCTACAGTATGCAGTTAAGATGAAGTGTTTCCTGTAATGATTGATTTATATATTGAGAATTGATGCATAGGAATTCTTTCCTAAAGGGCTGTCCAGCACCCCAGTAACTGTTATAAAAGCTAAGCCGACACGATTGGTGATGCATTTATTTTGCTGAATGACAGGTCACCATTTTTCATAATTCGTTTTGCACAGGCTAACGTATTATAATTTCCTTGGACTAGAAAAATGAGCCGTGCACTAATAATCTAATGCATTGAAGCTCTGACACATTTGTCACTTGCTGAACAAACAAAGCCTTGGATGTTGAAATTAAGTGGTGAAAATCCCCCCCAGTAAAGTGTCAAAGATGTTTTCCTGCTGAGCTGATTGTATATTGCTCATCAGCTCTGGTCTGGTATCCTTTTACAGTCAGTCAGGCTGCCATTGATCGTTTTAAGTGCATTTTCTGAAGGAAAGCACAGCCGTCTTTCCAATAGTTCTTGCATTACCTGCTCCGACTTTCTTTTCCATTTGCATTAACAGCAGTGCTAACCCTGGATGGGAGAGGGGGTGGTGTGCAACAGAGATCTCTGACCTTCTACACCGCTTCCCCGCTCCATTATCAACCGCACAGGTGTCGTCAAAGTTCCTGTTGGAATTGGAAACTGATACGGGCACTGATAGGCTTGTAATTCTCAAACGGTCTGTTCTCCACACTTTGAAAAAAATCTCATGACTTGGAGGCAGACCAGCAAAATCTGTTAGTGAAGTCATAAATGGGCTCCTATTGCTTAGATTGCCAAAACTTTGACTCTGTGATTCTCATCCATTTGTGTCTTTTCATCCATTGAGGATGCATTCCCATCATATCTAGTATGCAGTGCTTTGTTTATTGCTATTATCGATTAAGGTCTCAAGTCTCAATTTATTTAAAAAGCACAATTAAAAACAACTAAAGTTGACTAGGGCTGAAGCTATCGAATATTTTAGTAATCAAGTATTCTGCCGAAAATTCCATCGATTAATCGAGTAATCGGATAAGAAGAACTTTTTCTTTATTAAAGAGCAATACTAAATATACAAGAGAAAATAGGACAGGTCTCTTAAAACGAACAAGTAATTTGTTTCCTTTTTAGAAAAATGACAATTTTTATTGCTGAAATTGCATATATTAATAACTGTGAAAACTAATCCCATTTAGTGCATTTAATTGCCATATTACATTCAAAATGCAAATACAAATATATAAAAATATAAAAATCAATTTCAAATTACTTTAAAAAAGGTAAACATAGTATAACCAAAAACTAAAACATAAATCAGAATAATAGTAATAAAAATAATAATAATAAAACCTAAACATTGTGCAACTTAACTTTCAAGTTTCAGCCTAACTACAGCTCAGGCATGACATAAGCCTTTACTGTCTTCTTAGAAGGCTTTGTGGCTTTTGTAAGAGGCAAAAATTAGTGGGCAGGAAGCTAACATGGAACAAAAACAAGAGTCCGTACACATAACATTTATTAACACATTTTTCAGCAACGTGAATTTAAAGTTATTTGGAGAATAAACCCTCTTTAAATGTCTCTCTGCATACTGGTGTGTGTGTGTGTGTGTGTCAGCGCGAGAGCGCCCTCTGGCCTTTGGATGGAGATTTACTGCTGATCTCAGAACCGTGCTTCACTGAAAGATACGCATGACAATCGCAGCTTCTGTCGAATCGGATCTCGATTCCATTCCGATTTATCTTGCAGCCCTAGTGTGTGTGTGTAATCCTTTAAAGGAGCATGTGGTTGCAAACACAGTGCTCTGTATGTAGTTACAGTAAATGGTAGGGATGCACCGAAATGAAAATTCTGGGCCGAAACCGAGAATTCTGGATGTGCTTGGTCGAAGAGCAGGATCGGCAAAGGACCTCAAGGCGGGATTCGAACTCGGGTCGCCATGAGCACATTTGCACTATATGTCGACGCACTAACCACAAGGCTATGGGCGCCGACGTTGTTGTTGTTTTTGACTAATTATAGTCAAAAGGTGACTATAATGGCAGAGGTGGTACCATCCTGATCATGTGCACACAATGTACCCACCCTTCAAGTGGCTGAAACAAACACTTTTTACACGCAACATATTTTAGGTGTTATAATAATTATAGCTATGATTAAAGAAAATGACAATTATAAAGTTATGTTTTTATTTTCTCTCGCCTAATGTTTTATTGTTATTTATTCTTAAAATAGCCTTATGAAATGTTTTCTTTTTCCTCAGAAATTCTGTTTTGTGTATCTGGTTATCAACTGAAGGCATAAAATATCATTTATCTTTAAATTATTGAAAATTAAACTTTTTGGCAAACAAAGGGGATTTACTATTAAAATTAAAACATGGAAGAAATGTTCTGTGATCATTCCTTTAAAAATAAAGTTTTCATAACTTTAGTAGTACATTCTGCTGAACAATAGTAATACATTTCTGCTGCAATGTCTTCATATTAAACCAGACTTTTATTTTGACGGGTTTCCGTGAATACCTTTACATTTCTGTGTGTATATGATATGACGCTAGTTTTACTCAAATGAAACGGTCATGAAGTGACTCTCAGAGCAGTTCTGGAGTTGTTCGTGTGTTTATGTCCTCATTGCGACTGCAGACGCTGAAATCACAGCGAGCGTCACGCGCGCTTCAGTGTGTGTGTGGTAAAGGAAAACGTCGTGATGACGGCTGGAGAAGAGTGAAACCTGAACACTGCTGGGTGGCGTGGCATATATTTTCGGCGGCCGAAAATTCAGTGCATCCCTAGTAAATGGACTAAACGATTCTTCGAAGCACATGTGGCCAAGTATGGTGACGCATACTTGGAATTAGCGCTCTGCATTTAACCCATTGTAAGTGCACACACACAGCAGTGAACACACACACACACACACACACACAAACACACCGTGCACACACCCC
>NW_015544153.1:553388-554469 GCF_001515605.1 Sinocyclocheilus anshuiensis
CATGGAAGAAATGTTGTGTGGTCATTCCTTTAAAAATAAAGTTTTCATAATTTCAGTAGTAGTAGTATGTACATTCTGCTGAACAATAGTAATATATTTCTGCTGCAATGTCTTCATATTAAACCGGACTTTTATTTTGACGGGTTTCCGTGAATACCTTTACATTTCTGTGTTTATATGATATGACGCTAGTTTTACTCAAATGAAACGGTCATGAAGTGACTCTCAGAGCAGTTCTGGAGATGTTGTTCGTGTGTTTATGTCCTCATTGAGACAGCAGACGCTGAAATCACCGCGAGCGTCATGCACGCTTCAGTGTGTGTGTGGTAAAGGAAAACGCGCGTCTCCGCCATTCATTCACTCGTTCATAGAGATATGAACGCGTTATATGAGTTAAAGGGTTAGTTCACCCAAAAATGAAAATTAGCTTGTGTTTTACTTACTTTTAAATTTTTGGGTGAACTAACCCTTTAATGCTCATCAGATCGCGTAAATCAGTGGGAAATTAATAGAAATTATGATTGTGTAAAGATGTATAACATGTATAAAAATATAAAAACCCTGGCAAAGCTATTATCATCAGCTCACATGTATACAAACCAAGCAAACATCAGACAACAAATAACATCAACAAGTTTATTAGACCTTGAGGTAATCTGAAAATGAACCATGAACATTGAGGACCAGGATTAGTGTCTGTGCTTTAGAATATCCCGTCATGCCTCAGTCTAACATTATATGCTGCAAATTTTGTTTCTTTAAAAATGCACCGAAAAGTTCAGAATTTCTATCACACATTAAATTGAAAGATTGTTTATAGTTCTTGTTTATATGATGTAGGAAGCTATTTGAATATTGTATGTGTTAGGGCTGTGCAATATATCGAAATTATCGAAATATCGCAAATGTACATATCACAATATGCATATCGCTACAGCTTGCCATATTTGGGGCCATTAACAAAAGACAAAGAGAAAATCACTCACTGTTCTTGCCTGGGTAACTTTTGTAGCTTTAAAGGGGTCATATGATGCGATTTCAATTTTTCCTTTCTCTTTGGAGTGTTACAAGCTCTTAGTGC
>NW_015544153.1:555070-555367 GCF_001515605.1 Sinocyclocheilus anshuiensis
ATATGAGCAGAGCATAGCGGGGAGCAGATCAGTGAACGAGATTTTACCAGCGTTGCCCAGTACTGCAAACAGGAACAATATACGACATAGAAATTTCTTGTTGGCGCGTTATTTGAGCGGACTTAGCTTTTCCAGTGAGCATGAGAGATAAATGAGCAGAATCCACATTGATAGTGCGGAATAATGAACGGAGCGTCACACGGCGCAGTGATGACGGCTGGAGAAGAGTGAAACCTGAACACTGCTGGGTGGCGTGGCATATATTTTCGGCGGCCGAAAATTCAGTGCATCCCTAGA
>NW_015544153.1:555456-568980 GCF_001515605.1 Sinocyclocheilus anshuiensis
TATATAATTTTTTATATATATATAATTCATTTTTGCTACGAATATAGCTTTTGATGCTGACGGCAATAAAAATAACAAAAAATAATTAATCAACTTAAAAATGCATGGTCATTCAGGATTTGTGTCTGTACTTCGATACGTCTGTACGTATCCCATGATTCCTCTGTTCCTCATATGTTGCATGTTTATTCATTGGTAGTAGAGGACTTACTTTAAAAATGCATGGAAAAGTTTAGAATTTCTAACACATATTAAACTGTAAGATTTTGTATAGTTTTTGTTTAAATGTAAAAATGTATTGTATATTGTATTTTATTTATTTATTTATTTTTTTGCCATGATTATTAAAACTTTTAATGCTGATGTGGCATTTAAAAATACATAAAAATGCATTGTCATTAAAATGTAACATTTAGTGAGAGATGTACATAAATGAAATCTGTCTTTGGTCTGGCTCTGTGAATTTTAATGACTGGTATATAAGGAAGGTGCATGATCGATTTATTGATTTTAACTGGTTTTCTACTTCTCTTTTTTAATTGTCTTTCAGGCATTCAGAGAAAGACGGACTATACCGCTCAAACCTGTTAATGCTGGTTCTGTCTGAGTCTGCTTACAGCAGTGTTAGAACATGAAGAATGTTCACTATAATACCCAAGACTGACTTCAACAAAACCATGAGGAGCACAAGGGGACGTTCACTTGTTTGGTTCCACTAGCAGGAGTTGTGTATGTCAGTGTTGAGGAGCAATTGTGGGTGGATGTGGGAGAGTGTGCGTGTGCGTCTGTATGTGTGCGTATGCTAGCATAACCTGCCTGCTTCAGGCAGTGACATGCTACTCTGAGGGCAAACGTACAGTAAAGGAGACCCATCCACCGAAGGATTAATGCAGGGACAACACTTTTGGTGATACCTATCACATCTGCAGAAGACATCGGTTTCTGCTCTTCAAAAATAACCAGTATATAGATACTTTTAAACCCCTTCACCCATTTGTCTTTTCGCCACCATCCCCACACGTTTCCTGGGGGTTGTTTTGAAACTTCTCTGTTTTGCATGGCAGGGGAGTAACCGTGGAGAGGCCAGGGTATCACAAGCTTATGGATTTTGAGAAAAGAGGTGGGAAGGGAGAGACAGAGGAAGGGAAAAGGATGTCAAAAACAGCTAGTAGTAGGACTGGACATGGGGGCCGGGGAACGGGGATCAATTCTGGGGTCCTTATGGTTGGTCCCAACTTCAGAGTTGGGAAGAAGATCGGCTGTGGAAACTTCGGTGAACTGCGGCTAGGCAAGAACCTCTACACAAATGAATATGTGGCCATCAAACTGGTGAGTGCTCTTGTGCAAAGACGAATACTGAAAATGTCACATCCTCCCATGTTTACGACAATATTATAGTTTTTATTAATTGTATAGATTTTATATAAATTAAGAATGAATTTAAAAGTTACTTTTGTGGCTTTCGATGCAGCTTTGGAATACATTTTAGTGATAACTATTTAAATATTACACTAGGCAAGATTATTTACTAGACTTTCTTTCCGAGTTTAGCCTCTAGATATTCATTTTTACAGTTCATATAACTCTGTTATTACAATGGGTTGACCCTATATTAAAATTGTATGCAGTATTGCTGTCCACAGCAACAAGTTACTTCAATGTAGCTAGTATAACTTCAGACACAGATTTGGGTAATTGCTAATGAGGAAAGCACACAGATGGTCCCTGTTTTAGAAAATGCAATAAATCATTATAACTGTTTGTTGATGTTTGCTCGATTTTTATTTCCTCTTAATGAGCGAATAAGACGTTTATTGATGGGTGGCATTATGGAGTTTTCATTTGCGAGAAAGATGATACCTATTATTTTTTTTACATTTTGGTAACTTTGGCTGGCTGTCAGTGTAAGGTAGAAACCAGAAAGTCTTTTCTCCATGCAGAGTGAAGTTAATCTGAACTACGTTTTTGGCTAATTTTGGGCCACTATGATAAATGCAAGTGAGTTTAAGGCTTTGTTTGTAAACAGGTAAACTATTCTTCCATACAACGCAGTAAAGTATGGACTGACCTTGCAGTGAGTGGTCATTATGACAAGGGCTGGATATCATTCAAAGATTTTCGATATCAATACCGATACCTTGAATTCGATACCGGTTCCCTGAACCATACTTTTTTCGATACCAATTTGATGAAATCCTTTTTAACAAGATTACATGACACATCACCTCAAAAAACATTTTGGTTTTATTTTTCAGCTAATTGACATTTTTTCAGACTCAAAAGCTGATCTCCTGAGCCACTGCACAAAGGAACAAAAAAAGCACTAAGGAACAAAATATAACCAACACAATAAATCAGTGTTTATCACAATAAATATTAATTAAGTTCAAATAAAACACATAGCTTAGACAGAATCAGCATTTCTATTCATTTTCCACTGATTTACTGATGAGCATTAGCTGCTTCCAGTGCTGTCTGCCTGCGTTTTCTCTTCCGCGATCGCTGTTAGGACTAAGATGAAGCTCATTCGCTGCTCAACTGTCAATCATATTAGATATTATGCATATATAACCCACCCTGTCTGGAAAAATGAATCATCATGAATGATGACAAACATCCATTTAACTTCCGCGTTCAGTTCTATACATAAGAAACCCAGGAAAACATTTCCACAGATGAAACATGAAGCTAATAAACACATGATTATGACAGTATATGATTTGTATGTGATTTTCATGAGATTCTGTCTATTTTCATAACAATACAGGGTGTTTACATGAGAAATGCTAAGCAGGTGTAGCGATTAGCTTGGTATAAAAGGCTACAAATAGCATATTTCAGCAAAATGATATGGCCAAAACACACATTAGACCGCGATCGGAAGTTATTACATACACTCGACGGTGGTTTTGAGTAAAAGCGTAGTATAAATCTTATGTAGCATAATGCTATATTATGCACGAATGGTCACACAACACACGTTTTCGGTCGTGTAGTGTGTGGACGGCGATCTTTTCTGAAACGCCAGTATGGACGAGGATCGTTTTAAAACGAAAACACACTAGTGTAAATGTAGCCTTACATCTATGGGGGTCTGACGCTTACACACTACAGCCTCACGTGTGAGCCATGTCTCTGGGCGGAACCGGCATAAACTAGTGTTTTTTCCAGGATGCCTCACCAGAGCCAATCACCAGCACTTGATTTAGGCACATCAAGCTTGCTGCATGCTTACTGACTAACTGAAGTTTACCAGATTAACCCCTTAGATATCGAAATTTGGTACCGAATGACAAGACATTTTTCAATACTCGATGGTATCGAGGCAATTTGGTCAGTGCCTAAAAAGTATCAAAGTCGAAACCCAGCCCTAATTATGATGTAACTCCTCACACTCTCTGTGGGCTCAATTTGGCCTCTAAAACATGAGTAAACATGACAAGAGCCTAGGAAATAGGCACCCAAAATCCGTTTTTATTCCAGGATACTTCTGTCAGATGTGTGAAGAGATTTTGCTGTTATAGATAACTGGATTTCTTCCAATATTCATTCACGTATCTGTACTTGGCTCAACAGCACAAGGGAAGTCTGAAACATGTTCAATTTGTGCTACACCCAAACAGAAGCTCAAAGTACAGGGCTATTTAAAGTCCATGTTGTGTTTTATTATTTGATGGGAGTTTTATAGGGTACATTTTAAGCTGTTGATGGGAGGTCCTGTGTTCTGGGAAATGACCGTCGAGTAATTTGGCACCATGAGAAAGGGATTGTCATAGATAGCATGTGCACACTTATTCGCCCTCCTCCCTGGATCCTCCAGTGAAGGATATGATTGTCTTTGCATCAGTAACGTCAAAGGCTTCATTATCTTTGCATTGTTGCCTATCAAAGCGCTTTTTAACTGCTTGATATGAAGTCAAGCACTGTAATTTTAGTGCTAAAATTATTTAAAATGATGATGCATCCATGCCACTGCGTTTCTGTCCAATTTTTCCATCTGTTACATGGCTGGAATAGGGCTGGGCAATGTAGCTAATAAGAAAAGCTTAATATTTATTAGCCTTTCAACAATACTTTTTGTTTATGTATGTCTTTACTCTAAAATACATGCATGTTTGTTATACATGTTTGTATAAATGGATAAATTTAATAACTAAAACGGTAAAATTCTAGTTAAAAATACTGTTTTCACTAAATGAACACACTGAACTAAATGAAAATATTTAATTGTTCTTTTAAAAGAATGAGTATATGATAGTTTAATAAAATAGTGACTAAGTTATTTTACATTATTTGTACCTAGATTTTTACTAATTTAAATGTATCTATCAATATACCAATACATACGGTAATATAAATAAATACGGCAATATTTACTTGGTGTATGTTTTTATTAAAAACATACCCTATTGTTCAAAAGTTTGGATTCTTTTTTTTTATGTTTTTTTTTAAGTATCTTATGCTCATCAAGACTGCATTTATTTGATTAAATCTACAGTAAAAACAGTAATATTATGAGATAATAATATTATTTAAAATAACTATTTTCTGTTTTAATACAATTCAGAATGTAATTTATTACTGTGATGGCAAATTTGAATTTTCAGCAGCCATTACTCCAGTCTTCAGTGTCACATGATCCTTCAGAAATCATTCGAATATGCTACATCTTATTGTTATCAATGTTGAAAACAGATGTGCTGCTCAATATTTTTGTGGAAACTGTGATACTTTTTTTCAGGATTCTTTGATGAATAGAAAGTTCAAAACATCTTTTATATTAAATAGATTTTATGTAGCGATGTAAAAGTATTAATTTCTTAAAAAAAAAAAAACTCTTATGAACAGTTGTGTATGTGATACAAAGACTAATAAATGTTATTATTTATTAGTTTATTTCTAAATAAAAAATAAGCCCTAGTTTTGATATTCAGGGATTTGTACTAAAGCGAACTCAGAATGTTGCATGTCTGTTTTTCACTGAGCACTAAAACCTCAAGACACCCACAGTCCTCACCAGCTGCCTTCTGCTTATTTAATGAGTCTACCGCAAGTTCGTGCTATCAGTTAAACATTCTTGTTGCTTGATCGTGGCACACATTTGATACAGGTTGAAAATTAACTGTCTTAATGTTCAGGATTAGCTTAAAGCCCCATTTCTGAGAAAGTATTAATTTCTAAAAAAAAAAAAAACTCACTGTACCCAAACTTATGAACAGTTGTGTATGTGATACAAAGACTAATAAATGTTATTATTTATTAGTTTATTTCTAAATAAAAAATAAGCCCTAGTTTTGATATTCAGGGATTTGTACTAAAGCGAACTCAGAATGTTGCATGTCTGTTTTTCACTGAGCACTAAAACCTCAAGACACCCACAGTCCTCACCAGCTGCCTTCTGCTTATTTAATGAGTCTACCGCAAGTTCGTGCTATCAGTTAAACATTCTTGTTGCTTGATCGTGGCACACATTTGATACAGGTTGAAAATTAACTGTCTTAATGTTCAGGATTAGCTTAAAGCCCCATTTCTGAGTTTCTAGTCTTGGGCATGTTCATGTCTACTCTGTACCACACTCTGCTCACAAACAGCTCACCAAACATGAGACCCGGTGAACCAACCCAGTGCCAGTTTACTGTAACACATGTTTTGAAAATTGATAAACACTGAAAAGTTCATTGTTTCTTTTTAGCTTGTATAGTTTGTAAGTTTTTTTGTGAGACAGCTGCACCTGGAGCAAAGGTGAACTTCGCTGTCACGGTTTCCTAACATATGAGAAAGAAAAGAGCCACAGTCAGGCTCTGCCCTCTGACAAAATCCCTAGAACAGCATTAGTGGGAGAAAGGGGGGGTAAAGAAAGGAGGAGAACTGGAGAAACAACAGTAGTTGGAGAGAGAATAAAGCTGATAAAAGGTTCTCTTTGTTCCCTGGTTCTTGTCGACACAATGCTCCAGTCAGTCCATACTGAGAGGCTCACCAGGGACCCAGAACAGAGCGGAGGAGTTGAAACGCTACGTAGTTTCTCTCGCTCTTTCTCACACACACTTGTGCTGGGGATCCCAGTTGTGTAATACATATATGACAACTTCCAACCAGCTACATTGTAGTAATACAAGAGCTCTGGCTTGTTTATACATGTGTCCACAGATCTCGCTGTGTGAGAGATTCTGTGATTTCACTTTTTCTTCTGCAATTGGAGTCCTGAGCCCCAACCATATACAGTCTCTTTCATTCTGCTCTCATTCATCCATTTATCATTTGAGATTGAGAGCTTGGGACTGTGAGAAATGGACATGTTAGCAGGAGGAATGGATAAATTGGCACAATCTCTAGGCAAGAATAATGGTTTTGTCATGGTGTCCATTAACACTTGATTAATAATGAAGCACTGTATCTCTCTTGCAGTGATCGACAGCTTCCATCACATGATTGACAGCAGCCAGGCTGCTCCGAGAGAGTGAAATTCACAGCTGAATGAGACATTCTTCCCTCTGGGGATATGACCAAAGTGTAATATCACAGTGTGAGTAATTGTATATCATGACAGGGCCGTTGCTTAAGTTCACAAGCCCAGGACAAAATTTGTATGGGTTGGCATCCATTCTACCTCTGAGTCTATTGCCTGTCCCTGCATCCCTCTTGTTACTTATGAAGAATATGGGAAATAAATGTGTTTAAAGTATGTTTATCTTTGGAGAACAGAATAAGATGTTGATTGTGGATGCATCCTGAAGAATATGCAATGAGTTGTCTATAATGTCCTTTCAGTAAGCAGAAGATTGATTTAAACAGAGTAGATTAGGCCTGTCACATCTGCTCCTAAACTGCATTGCGAATGATGGCCTGCTCTGGAATCCTCTCTCATCTCCCTCAGGCTGCTCACACTAGTGACAGTGGTACCAGCCTGTGTATGAAGCTCTGCTGTTAGACCTCTGCAGCTGTTCTCACTCCATCTGGGATTCTGAAATCTGATCTGAAATCGAGGGGTTGAAGGAGCGGGACACAGACCAGCTGTTTCTGTCATATCCAGACTCCTCGACACCTTTGCCCATAATTACTTCATAAATACTGTAGTATCATGTGCTTATTTTGGCTTCACGTATTGGTGATAGAAACAATTCATTTGGGTATTTGTACCAAAATGTATATATTTGACATGAATTTGACCTATTTGCTTACTTAATGTCCGTGTTATTGTGCGAGGATGATCAGTGCATGTTAGTCTCAAGAAAAAAGTTTTTAATAATCTTTCAAAATGTGTTTTCTGCTGATGTAACTGAGATTTTAATAACTGGTTTTATTAACAAAAAGTATCATCATGATCCAATCAAATACATATGAATATTCTTTTTTTTCCATTGAATTTGTTTTGTTAAAATAAATTCATCAAAACATACATACACCATTGGCGTTGCAGATGGTCCTTGGGGCCCAGACGTGCTAGTTAATTTAGTTCGCTGGCACATTTTAGTGAATGTTGTTTATGCACCTTCTCAAGCGCCTTCTGCAAGAATTTTTTACTTTTTGAGTCCACTTGTGTGGTTTGTTCTGTCATTTCAGAGTTACCAATTTATTCCAGATGATTAGCTCCCTAAAAATGTCATCACATGTAAACACTGAGGCTGGTTTCCAGGGCACAGATTACATATAATCTCCACCTTGAAGGTTATGTGGACAATCTCACAAATTGTACGGTATTTCAGAGCAATACATAGCTAACTGCTGTGAAATCACTCCTCTGTCCAGTGTTGACCTGTGTAATCTTTGAAATTAAAAATATATTCGACATGGCATCCTGTACATATACTAACTTTCAGTAAGCAACCATTTCATAATCTGTTGCTTATTATTGACTAATTACAAAGGTAAAAGATAATGTTCATTGCAAAGCTCATCATAAAACAACTCACACTGTATGTGTTTTTGTAATTAAGTAATGCCTGTAGCCAGTGATACTTTATTCTCCATGTTAAGATGCACTAAAGTCCTCTAATGCAGCAGATGATATCATCGATTACAACTGACTGACAAGGATTAACTCTGTTCAGCCTTTCACAGTCGATTTTTTTTGGATTATATGTTTCATAATGGCTTGGGTGTAAAGGCACAGTGCATCACATTAAAATGAGATCATGGACTCCTGAATTATTTCTGCACAGTGGATTTGCAGAGTATCATCTCTCAAGCTTTTTAATGACATTAAAGCTTCAGTTTGTAGAAATGCTTTTCGTGGTTGTCCCCTCTTGCTTGCCTACAGTTGTGTCATTTGGGGAGACTGTACATTCATACTCAAAGCTCAGTCAGTTGGAAAGTCAAAGAGGAACTGATTTTGGACTAGTTGATTTGATCTCAGTTGCAGTACAAAGATGGGTCGTATATTATATAATAATATAATCAAGTGTGGATGAAATTAGGGGTGCTCCGATTGATCAGCTACCGATCACTATCGGCCGATAATCGCTTTGGGATGTTTGATCGACGGTCTCTAAAAAGACAGATCTCAAAAAAAACGATCTCGAGCTGATGACGCTAATGCCGTCAGAGGTTTGGCACGACGTGCAGCGGCACCGTCTGTCCGGCGCAGGTGAAATAATTGTAATGCTGAAGGTGAGGTACAGTACATATTTCTTCATTAACTTATAACGTAGCTAATTTGAAAACTTTCTGAGAGACAATTTTACAAACAGGGTGAGTGAATCACTGTGTGTGCTCTCTCAAAATGCACAAATGGCTTCAAATCAAATCGCATCTGCACTATAAGCGAGCTGCACTCTGCACAGTTGACACAGGAATTGTCACTTGCACAATCGAGGCAGTGTCACATCGTCACTAAAGTTTATAAACTGCATTACTTTTAAATTCTTACCAGTGTTTAACCATTCAGCGCTTGCGCGCTCTCCTGGAGACCGTGCACTCATGCACACTCGCAGCACACACACATAATGCCAGGTAGTGGTACCAGTCTGTGTATGAAGCTCTGCTGTTAGACCTCTGCAGCTGTTCTCCCTCCATCTGGGATTCTGAAATCTGATCTGAAATCGAGGGGTTGAAGGAGCGGGACACAGACCAGCTGTTTCTGTCATATCCAGACTCCTCGACACCTTTGCCCATAATTACTTCATAAATACTGTAGTATCATGTGCTTATTTTGGCTTCACGTATTGGTGATAGAAACAATTCATTTGGGTATTTGTACCAAAATGTATATATTTGACATGAATTTGACCTATTTGCTTACTTAATGTCCGTGTTATTGTGCGAGGATGATCAGTGCATGTTAGTCTCAAGAAAAAAGTTTTTAATAATCTTTCAAAATGTGTTTTCTGCTGATGTAACTGAGATTTTAATAACTGGTTTTATTAACAAAAAGTATCATCATGATCCAATCAAATACATATGAATATTCTTTTTTTTCCATTGAATTTGTTTTGTTAAAATAAATGTATTTATGGAACTATAATGTTTAATGTTGTCTTTTAATTGCTAATTGCTTTAATTTAAAAAAAAATATTTTGCAACTTAAATTACTAGTAAAAGTACGTTTGAGGTCACAATATTGACTAGATGTAAATAATTGTTTTATTTATTTATTTTAAATAAACTGTTCTTTTTAACTTGATTCATCAAATAATCCTAAAAAAGTATCACAGGTTCCAAAAAAATATTAAGCAGCACAACTGTTTCCAACATTGACAATAAATCAGCATATTAGAATGATTTCTGAAGGATCATGTGACACTGAAGACTGGAATAATGGCTGATGAGGCCGATAATCGCTTTGGGATGTTTGATCGACGGTCTCTAAAAAGACAGATCTAAAAAAAAACGATCTCGAGCTGATGACGCTAATGCCGTCAGAGGTTTGGCACGACGTGCAGCGGCACCGTCTGTCCGGCGCAGGTGAAATAATTGTAATGCTGAAGGTGAGGTACAGTACATATTTCTTCATTAACTTATAACGTAGCTAATTTGAAAACTTTCTGAGAGACAATTTTACAAACAGGGTGAGTGAATCACTGTGTGTGCTCTCTCAAAATGCACAAATGGCTTCAAATCAAATCGCATCTGCACTATAAGCGAGCTGCACTCTGCACAGTTGACACAGGAATTGTCACTTGCACAATCGAGGCAGTGTCACATCGTCATTTGCCATCACAGGAATTAATTGTATTTTAAAGTATATTAAAATAGAAAACCAGTATTTTAATGGTAATAACATTTTACAATATAACAGTTTTTTTTCTGTATTTCTGGTGAAATAAATGCAGTCATGATGAACAGAAGAGACTTCTTTAAAGCACATAAAAAATCTCACTGATCCCAAACTTTTGAACAGCAGTGTATATCCATAGCATTCTCATTCTGGGCTGCTGGCTGTGCAGCCTGCCCTCTTCAGCCCATGTCAGCACTAATGATGGATCCCCACCTGGCTTTTCTAACACCTCATCAAAACATACACAATTGGCATTGCAGATGCTCCTTGGGGCCCAGACGTGCTAGTTAATTTAGTTCGATGGCACATTTTAGTGAATGTTGATTATGCACCTCCTCAATCGTCTTTTGCGAGAATTCTTTACTTTTTAAGTCCACTTATGTATCTAGTGAGTTCTGTCAGTTATTATTTATTAATTTATTTTAGCCAGGTTCACATTACTCCGTTTGCAGTGCGTATACGATGTGTATTTTTTCTGCTTTCATGTTAACGGATTAATGCGTTCACACTGCACCCGGCAGTGCGTTCCAGTAGTGTTGCGTCTGCAGCAGTGCAGTGATCGTTTCCGCACCGAGTCTATTTTTGCTGCGCTGCAAGTGCTGAATTAAAGTAACAGCGCATTGTTTGCGGTAAATATGAACATGGAAGTAAATGCAAAAGTAAAAAGCATTGAATAATGTCTTTCTTATATTTATTACGTTTAAACACGTCTATGAAAGATTGTATTAGCTATTGCACTGTAAAAAAAGAATCACAATGCTGAAAAAACATTTTCAGTGACAATGTTTGGATTTGAAATCAAAATAATGGATAAATGTTGTGTTTGTAGTAAACAGCCACGGATCAGTTGCAGACTCCTGTGTGAAAGCACAGTGAGCACCTGCTGCTTTTGCACCGCTACCACACATGAACTGCATGCGCACTGCAAACGGAGTATGTGTGAACCTGGTGTAAAAGGCCGCCTCACATACAGCCCTGAATAAATGTCTAAAATTCCTGATTTGAGTCTTACTATAAATAATTATACATGATAAAAAGAAGGCTTTAAAAAGATCGGTATCGGTGATTGTATCGGCAGATACTGCTTTCTGTGATCGGCGATCGGTGATCGGCCTCAAAAATCCTGATCGGAGCACCCCTAGATGAAATAAATAATGGAGTCTAATACAGCAGTAAACATGAAAACAAATGTCACCCTGTTTATTTGAATAGATGTTCCTGGTCTTATTATAAATGTTTAATGAATAATTAATCAACTCTCCCTTTTCAGCTAATGTCATCTAGCCCTCTTATTTTTCAACCACTCCCATCCTTTTCATGTAGTAGTGATCACTTTTCTTGATCCAATTCCTGATAAATAAAATCATATATCTTTTTCTTTTTTAGTTGAATATCCAGTTTCTCTTGGAAATACATCATATTACAGTAGTAAAATGGGTTACAAATGTATTTGCTGGTTGAATCGACACATATAGACACTTATGTTTTCTACTGTTATTTGACCTTCATTTTCAGTGTTTAGTTTTGAATAAAGCAGTTTGCTGATATACTTATGCGCTCCGAGCGCTTTCCTCCTCAGAGATCTCGTGATACTAATGTAATGCTCTTTGGGCATGTCTGTGGTTGATTAATTATTTGGGTGGAGAGCTGTCCATGGGTATTAATACACTGATTTCTCGTATTTGCACAGGGCACAGTGCTCACAATAGGAACCTGTGCCAGTGCCTTGGGCATCCTGTTTATAACAGTGATTCATGATGATGCTCATTTGCATGAAGAGAAACTGTGTTTTAAAAGTTTGCATGGAATCCACTAACTGTATCGGATCATTTCCATCTCATTAAATGGAAAACTGAAGGAAATGCAAAGTTATTGAAACTGCAAGGTGATTCCCAGATATTTGAATGCATGACACATTGTTGATTTTAAAGAGTGTAACTGTATCTCTCAGTGCTATTTATTTATTTATTTAAGATTCTTAATATTTCATTTGAAGCTTGTTTAGATGTTTACCAGAGGCTTATATCTTATATCAATAAACTTTGCCCCCACTTCCCCTTAAAGCTGAGAGATTTGGATGGACATTCTGGTGTGCTTAATCTGTCCGATCCCTTCACTGTTCTTCCTGGAAAGAGCCGTATGTGTGCCTGACTACTGTTACATCACAGCTCAACAGATGCAGCTCTGCACCGCTGTGTTTGCCCGTTTTCTGAGCAAGTAAAATGAGCTGGATTGAACTATTAGAATCCAGAACATACAGAGCCCTCTTAGTCTCTAGTGTTTTAACTAACCCAGCCATTACTCTACTGAATTTACCTTTCAATGCCACAGTAGATCTTTAAACCCTTTTAAAATTAAAACTTCTATTAAGCAAGGATGCATTAAATTGATCAAAGGGACAGTAAAGACATTTAAAATGTTACAAAATATTTTTCCCTACTAAATGCTGTTCTTTTGAACTTCTTTATTCATCAAAGAATCCTGAATAAAAGCAGTTTTCAAATTATTTTCAAAACTGATTAGTAAGAAATTATTCTTGAGCACAAAATCAGTATATTACAAAAGATTCCTGAAGGGCCATGTTACACTGAAGCAGTGTTGTTTTAGTAACAGTGAGAAACTAATATAATTGTTGTTAATATTTTAAATCGGTTTTTATTTTTATATTTCATTTGAATTCTTGTTAAAGTTTTAGTAATTTGTTGTGTTTTTAAAATATGTCTCTATGGCCACGTACACACTGCAAGTTTCAGGAGTGACAACTGTATTTAAATGCGGGAGTGAGTCCTGAAAATGATCTTATTCCATGGTCTGTCTGAATACTGGATTCTGATTGGCTGGCAGGTATGCAGTAAAACCGTTTAATGCACAGGTAGTTCCAAGTCAGTTTAATCACCGTTCTATATTAATGCGCTGCTTTAATTGATGCACACTAACCAACAAGCATCACTCACACACACACACACACACACACAGAGAGAGAGAGAGGTCAGAGATCGCTGATTGCGCTGCACACACACAAACTTGTTGTCAACGCTTCCCCGTGATTTTCATGAATAAAATAGCCTAGATACTAGATCGCTACATTATATTCCCCAGCAACGAGGTGGTAAAATCTCTGTTTTGAAGTAATTGTTTGTACAGAGAGACACGCAGCACGCAGCTACACACAACTGTCATCTCTCTCTGTCTCTCTCTCTCTCTCTCTCTCGGCTAGCCGTGCATTAAAGGATTTAAATGCACTTCGCTTCGCGTTGGGCGGTTCTTTGCCTCCACGTCGTGCATTTAAAATCCTTTAATGCATGGCTAGC
>NW_015544153.1:569236-572140 GCF_001515605.1 Sinocyclocheilus anshuiensis
AGTGGGATAATCAACGGCTAGCCGTGCATTAAAGTATTTAAATGCATTTCGCTTCGCGTTGGGCGGTTCTTTGCCTCCACGTCGTGCATTTAAAATCCTTTAATGCATGGCTAGCCGTTGATTATCCCTTACGCATATAATTCTGTGCTGTAGAGTCCTGTATAATTCCATGTGTGTACGGAACACGACTCACTCCCGAAACTGCCATGAATTGCATCGTGGTAGCCATAGCAACATTGTGGCGTCTCAGAGAGAATAGAGGCCCGCAAATTAGCTAGTTTTGTGTTAGCTGCTATTCACAAAACAAACATTAGACTGCAAAGACATGCAAAAATCCGCAAAACGTTATTAAATCGCCATCGGGAGAGGCATCGTAATCTAGTTTTTTTCTTTAAACTGTTATTGAACAGCCTACACTCTCTTGACCGTTGACCACAATACACCTCTCTCCACCATCCTGTCAGATCTGAGGTAAACACTTGACACCTGACGCACTGACATGACGCACATTGGCGTGCTTCTCGTGACATCATTAACAACTAGTTGTTTGGTTCGGTTCTGTACACACTGCATAGAATTTCTGTAAATGTGGTTGTCACTACCTGCATTTTAGTGAATTATGTGTGTACAGAATGCGATTAAGGAGTAAAAGGCATAATGATAATGATATAAAACATTTCTGATATTATATCAAATATCAGTGTTGTTTGTAATTTTTTGCAGATATTTTTCATCCAATTTAACTCACAGTGTACTAATTGCATTATAGGACATCCACCTAGAGCTACCTGTGGTTAAGTGCATTAATCAATGATATTTGTGTTATTGGATTCATGGGTCAATAACATACCTAAGATTGAACTTATGATTTTTTTCATTGCCTGCCCAAAGGCTTTAATCACAGGGCCACCGTTACACAATTAAGGTCATGTTTGTGCACATCTGTGGTCAGGTGAAGGGATGCTGCTAAACCCTGAGCGCTGGCTGTTTGCAGGCTCTGGGAGATTGGGAGGCCTGGCTGCTGAACTCTGACGTCTCTGTAACATGACACCTGATTGAGGACTCGCTCACTGTGTTCTCTGTTACAGGCCATTAAACACTGGAAAGTTTTTTCCAGGCAATCTCTCTTGAATTTTATAAAGGGTGCAGGGATGGCTTCTTTATAACAAAGAAAATGTGGGAGGGTGACAGAACACTCGCTGCTAGTTTGGCGATGAGAACTGATACAGTCGTGTTGTTGGCATTTACTTCTCTTTTGCCATCCCACTTCAGTTTTTAAAAGAGCACTTGTGCCATCTGTATTCTTACAGATTTGAATGATTAGTCTTAAATGATGTAAACCGCTAACTCGCTTGACATTTCTGTTAAATTTCCTTTGTTGCTTAGATTTACTTTTTATATATCCTGTTTGTCTATGCATTATTTCCTTGTAATTATGTGCATTTATTTATTTATCTGTTTGTTCTTAAAAATAAAACTTTCGCATGCACAGTGCAACTAAATATTATCACTTCTATCCTGACTTCCACTGCATCCTACAAAAACTTTTTTTTTTTCCCCAAATCAGCATATTAGAGTGAATTATCATATGTGAATGATCTGAATGATCATGTGACACTGAAAACTGGAGTAATGATGCTGAAAATTCAGCTTTGTCATCACTGGAATAAATCACACTTAACAATATATTAAAATAGAAAGCAGTTATTTTAAATTGTAAAAAAAATCTAAATTTGACTGTTTTTATATTTTTGGTCAAATAAATGCAGCCTTGGTGAGCATAGAGACTTATTAAAAAATCATACCAACCCCAAGTAGTGTGCATAGTGGTAAAAATGTGCCTTGTTGGAAAATGTGCAAAAAAAAAAAGGTGGATATGTGTAGTGATGAGAAATATGTGATGCTGAATTTACCTTCAGTTTGTACTTTTTATATATCCTGTTTGTCTATGCATTATTTCCTTTTAATTATGTGCATTTATTTATTTATGTTTGTTCTTAAAAATAAAACTTTCGCATGCACAGTGCAACTAAATATTATCACTTCTATCCTGACTTCCACTGCATCCTACAAAAACTTTTTTTTTTTCCCCAAATCAGCATATTAGAGTGAATTATCATATGTGAATGATCTGAATGATCATGTGACACTGAAAACTGGAGTAATGATGCTGAAAATTCAGCTTTGTCATCACTGGAATAAATCACACTTAACAATATATTAAAATAGAAAGCAGTTATTTTAAATTGTAAAAAAAATCTAAATTTGACTGTTTTTATATTTTTGGTCAAATAAATGCAGCCTTGGTGAGCATAGAGACTTATTAAAAAATCATACCAACCCCAAGTAGTGTGCATAGTGGTAAAAATGTGCCTTGTTGGAAAATGTGCAAAAAAAAAAAGGTGGATATGTGTAGTGATGAGAAATATGTGATGCTGAATTTACCTTCAGTTTGTATTAGCCTGAAGCCAGGGATTATTGTCACGTTTGTGTTATATTTGAGAGATTCTCTGATTATTTAATGTAATCCTCTAATGCCTAGCTTTTTCTGTTTCTTCTCTTTCAGGAGCCAATCAAATCCAGAGCGCCTCAACTCCATTTGGAGTATAGATTTTATAAACAGCTGGGAAATTCAGGTAAACCTCACAGCCATTCTAGAATTGTATGTTAAATGGTTTATGAAAAGCCACTACCTACTCATCCTGTATGAGACTGATCATCCTTCAGTTGTGTGCTGAGAATTGTGGGGGCGGTGATTTCCAACCTTTTGATGTGGCTGCTTCACCCATCAGCAGCATGTGACAGTGAAAAGGAGGAGGGTCTAAAATGGGGTTGAGATTAAGAGGGTATAAGGTAGTGCTGGGCGGTATGACCAAAAATTTATATCACGGTATTTTTCAAAAT
>NW_015544153.1:572779-585383 GCF_001515605.1 Sinocyclocheilus anshuiensis
AAAAGCCGCTAAAAGGGTCTGAAAGTTGCTAAATCTAGTGCTAAAGTCGCGCTCGTGTGTGTGAGACGCGGGAGCTGATGGCAGGGGGCGGTGGATATTTGTGGCGGTCAGCGTGGATGTTGTGGATGAGTTTTTCTGTGTCATCACGTTCTATTAGTTCTACAGCTTCAGTTTCGGAACTTTCACGCTTAGTAAAACATATAGCTGTTCGCTCACCATAGTGCAACAGTGAAACGGAACCCCTTTCAAACAGTGTCGCATTCCAAATGTTGTTTAAGCGTCATACACCGGTATTGCGGTATTTTAAAAATTCATATCATAACAAAAATAAACACCGGTATTCGGTATGAACCGGTATACCGCCCAGCACTAGTATAAGGTGAGGGGAAGTCCGCTATGAGAAGGTTGTGTTCAAGTTCTTATTTATTGCGTAATGCCTCAGTGTGTCACTCTCCCAGATTTAAATGATCATTTGCTTTATGAATGAGGTTATAACAGATTAAATCTCGAGCTGTGTGATTGGAGAGCTACACCTGGCCATTTTGATTGTAATTACCATACATTTTGTGAAGCCAGAAGGCTGAACTTTGATCCTTTTAAGCCCTACAATAAAAAGGACGTGCAGCTTGTACAAATCCTTGGTGCTTCCATCCATTTGATCACTGAACCGGAAGGTTGACTGGCACGTAGTGCAGCTCTAATTCACATCGACTCATAGACACCCTGCAATGCAATGATCTCATTCACTGAACGCCTGTCTCCAGAGCTGGGATCTGATCCTCTGCCAGCTCACCGGAGCCACTGTTGCCACCCCTGCAACATTAATAGCCAGTGAAAGTGCAGGCGTGCAGGGCAGGCCCGCTATATTTATAACTACACGACTCCTCGCAGCTGGGTTGCTATTATCGTATGTCCAGCACGTGACTGATTCCTCTCTAGAAGAAAGCCATATGTTCAGTAGTGCGTGAAGAGAAAATAAACATGGATGGCTATCATGGCTGCTGCTGTTTTGATCCAGGTCTTTCACAAGGCTAAAGAAAGAATAATCATTTATCTTTTATTGTTTGACTATTTACAGGGTTTCTGCGGGTCTTTAAGTCTTAAAAAGTGTTAATTCACGCTTCCACACATTAAGGCTTTAAAAGGTCTTAAATCGGAGCAGAAAATCGTAACTTCATAAAATAAAAGCATTAAATATAGCTGGCACTGCAAAGAATGAATATCTTCATATCTTCAATATCTTCATATCTTTAGTATTTTTGTCAGCATTTTTTCCAATTCATATGTATGGAAACTTGTTTTAATTTTGAATTAAGTTTTTTCTTGCCACACTGGCAGGTATTTGTTCTTGATTTAATCATAAACTCACTTTGGTCAATTTCTTAGGAAACAAGACTTCTAATTAGGGATGGGCAATATGGACTTAAAACTATATCACAATATTTTCTGGTGTTTGTTACGATAACAATATCAATGACTATATAAATATAGTGCCATTTACCACTTGTTTTGGCTACTAGTGATAGCTGCAAGCTGTCTTGATCGCCTCAGAAACACAAACATTATGTTTGTATGTTGTTTGTCCTGGTCATTTTGTATTTGGCACATCTAAATATTGTCACATGTTTTACTTGCATATAAAAAAAGAAACACAAGCATTGGTTTAAAAGTAAAACTTACCCATCATCAGACAGGCTCCTAAAATAAACCAATTACATAAAAGAATAAAACTGTAGGCCTACTTGACATTGGTGTCTTTTCGCACATCTTCATACTCACACATCTTTTTGACTTTCTTCATTCTTGGATTTGCGTTTGAGATGGTGGAACAAATTGGAAGTGTTTATAATAATAATAATAATATTAATAATAATAATAGTTATTATTATCATTATATTTGACAAAACAACTGCAGAAGTGACCTGTTAACATGCAGGGGGACTATAACTTTAAATCATTAGAAAGGTCTAAGTTTTATTAAAAAATATTAAATTATGATGATAAAAATCTGACAGTAATTTTTTTATTTTTGTCTGGAAATCTTATGCATCCACTGAGAGCAAAAAAAAAAAAAAAACTGCTGTACACTTCTCTACACCATACTCCACAAGTATGGATTTGCATATGTTTACTTCAAATTCTTTAGAGAGAGACATTTTTTAAATTTGTACCCAAAATAGGGTGTTATGCGCATTAGTGAGTACACATGTAATGTCTGTTTAATTCATACTCGTCAACAGAGGGCACCTTAGAGCAGAAACTCCACAAGTGAGACTCATAGAAGTAATAATACTTATGACATTCCAGGAAATCACATGGACAAAGGCCGCCAGTTATCGTTGAAGCAAAATAAACGCAGCTAGAGAGGATAAACAGTTAGAAGACAATAAACATGATTGCGCCAGTATATGGTTTATCTGTGTTCTTCAAGCCGTCTCTGGTATTTTTATATGAATAAAGTATATTTATAAATGCTAGTCGAACATACTGCACAGCCCTGACCAAACCAGCTCCAGATTGTAGAGGTAGTTCCTCGTTCAGCAATCCTCAGCTTCATGTCCACCTTTCGCTGTACTTGTATTTGCTTTGCACGTGAGTTGCAAATGGGTTGCACAAAGAAAAACGTCATCAACTAGGCATTATCATTATTATTGCAGGAAGACTAAATCTTATGATGGGGAGAATTTCTACTGGTATATCGCAAACGATAAGATATTGCCCATCACTACTTCTAATCTTATGTAATTTGGTTCCCAAGTAAATGTATCTTGATTTTAATATCTTTAGACATTTACACAAATATTGATATACTTTTTAATGAAATAAAAACTAATGGAGATTTGTTGGAAATTGTATTTTCACATTGTTGCTAATACAACTCATTGTGTTCTCCCTATAGATTTGTATTTAGAGAACATATTGATGTATTGTGTTCCCTTCAATTTATTTGTTAAATTGAAGGGAACACAATTAAATTTTCACCTTACTTTCCAAAGCAAGCCAGTGGGATTCAGTGATTCACAGTTGTAAAATCTGGATCTAAAGGTTTTATGAAGCCTGAGAGCGACAACTAAACCAGACCCTCCAGCTTTTCCAGCAGAGAATCCTTTGAGAGGATCTGCCATTGTGAGACTCGTCTTAAGCCCCCAGAGAACCTCTGCTCACTTAAACCTGCAACTAAAGAAGAGTGTTAATTCTCTGCCGTACTGGAAAATGAGTCCAGGTCATGTTAGGACACTTCTTGGGGGCGTATTGCCACACTGCTCCATGATTCCACAGTGCTGCATTTATCATAAATAGGATCTTTGCTTTGCCCATCAACAGTTTTGTACCTTAAATGTCATACAATTTTATGCCTCTGTCAATTATTTAAAGCGTGAGACATTTTAAAGCGCAGCGAAGGGGAATTTGCTGGCTTGCTTGTGTGTCTTGTTTTAAATAGCTTTTGTTTAAATGTTTAATTGCTATTGTGCTGCAGATTAAAGCTCTTGAGTTTTTTTAGCTGAGTTGGATGGTGTGACTGTGATTTGGTTAGTGGCTTATCAATCGTTGCGTTCAGTCTCTGACATTTGGGGGGAAAGGGTCATGGAACTCTCTGCAGTACAGGCTTTGGATGTTTTATGCAGCAGGGTGGATAATGCAAGTCCTCTCATCTCCTGAGTCACACTGGGACCTGCGCCGGCCGGAACGATCACGTTTTAGCCCCTGATTCTCTTCCACTGTCCCGCTAATGGAATCAGGGCCTTGTTGTTCTCCGGCTGCATGCTGAATCTTTAATATGCAAGCCTTCGCTCGGGCATGTATGCTAAACTTTGACATTCCAGTGTGTCTGCTCTGAGAGGACATGTGTTTGATGAACAATGAGTTGTGTTGTTTTCTCTCAGGCTCTGTTAGTGATGTAAGTGAGTGGGGTTTTGATATGACAGAAAATCTCCTTGTTGAAATTTGGTGTCGCTGCACAGAGGGTGTTTATAGTGCAACGGTGTGCCGCAGAAAAAATCCATAAAGCCAGAGACTGCCTACATAGATGATTGGACACTTAAGCCACTTTTAAAAGTGTATGAACTAATTTCGTACTTCTACTAAAACTGATATGCTGATGACTAACAGCATTAGTCTATTGATTGATTGATTTGTTTGTATTTTTATGTATTTATTTATGCATGTATGCATTTGCCGTTTTATTATTTTTATTTATCAATATCGGTTGACTGATATTAATCAGCTAATAATGAATATTTAATCATGGTTGGATGTTTCTGCCTGTTTTTAGATTACTTTTGTTATCACTGTATTCTATCAGTATTTCATGTTGCTATAGTACTGTTAGGGCTGTGAAGATAAATCAATGCATCGCGATTCATGGATTGATTCCGAATGCATCGCCATTCTCTCTGGAATCGATTCTGAGCTTAGCTTTTAACAGCAGATGCCGCTCTAATCTAGTTTTTAACTGCACACTCAAATGCTCATGAAGAAGAGCACTGAAGAACTTGCAACTATGCTTGTGTGTTCAGCCGAGCCATGTAATTGCACCTTGGCTCAGAATGCTTTTCATTATTAGAATGCTTTTCATTTATCATTAGCACCCTATCGGATATCTGCCATAACATAAAAAGGAAAAATATCAAATTCTCTGTGTAAGTCATAATGTTATTATCGGTTCATTCCTAATTGAGAGCTGTGACTTGCATGTCCAAATACTTTTTGTGGACTCTGTAATTACTGCTCATCACATGCCTCTCTGTTGTGCAGTTTTTTTTTTGCGTACTGCATGGATAAATTGGACTGTGCTTCCTCATACAGCCCTGCTTTCTGCCTATATAATAATTATTAAAATATTTAATTTTCTTCGGTATGATTTGAAACCTGTCATGGCCTTGTTTGCAATTCAAGGA
Organism: Sinocyclocheilus anshuiensis; assembly: GCF_001515605.1. NCBI lineage: Eukaryota > Metazoa > Chordata > Actinopteri > Cypriniformes > Cyprinidae > Sinocyclocheilus > Sinocyclocheilus anshuiensis. The sequence continues at coordinate 577,678 of NW_015544153.1, forward strand.
AGTGATCCAGCTGCGCTTGGTTGTAATTTTCCTCCTTCTGATTGTCGAGTTGGCGTTGGGTTTAAACCTCGGATCTGGTGCTTTGATGAGTCAGCTTCCTGGCTACACTTTGGCCGTGGGCACATTCACCATCGATGTGGTTTCCAAACGGATCCGGCCGGCTAAAGTGCAGGCAGGTGTGTGCGCGTGTTCGGCACCCCCACCCATGAGAATGACGTTTGCCAGATCAGGTAAATCCTTCTATAATCCTCCCTGGAGCTGGGTTTTCCTCGGCTCGCTGTCTCAGTATGTCTCATGTGCCTCTGCATCTGACCATTGGACCGAAGAACACACACATGCGGGATTTGGCACAGGCGACCTAGAAATTGAATTGGAAACATTGGCAATGGGAGGCAGTTAAGAACTGTATGTCCTTGAGGTCTTGTTTTGTGGAGTCACACAGCAATGCTTGATTTTTCAAAGACAGCATCAAAAAAGTAATTATGCTCAACACCTGCTATTTGCACAAGACTATTTACTTTGGTCTGTAACTTTAAGCTGTACTATGGTGCTAGGGGTGGGTGGTATAAGCAAAAAAATCTATAGCACAATATTCTTAAAAGTAAATATATTAAATTCATTTTTATTATTGATAAATATATGATATAAAACTTAAAACCATAATAATAATACATTGGTATGTACTATTTTATTTATATTTTATTATTATAAATTATTTATACATATATTTACACATTTGAACATTTTTTTCCTATTTCTACTGTCATGAATATTCATTTGATAGATTTATTTAAATATATCTGCTTGTCATTGCTTATTTAAACCTAAGCTAAAGAAATAAATAAATAGATCTTTTTAGTTGTCATGTTTGCATCAGAATCTAAGGCAGGGGTGTCCAAGCTGCGGCCCGTGGATGAATGTTAAGCGGCCCACAGCTGTTTTAATAGTCTATATTATATATGGCCCGCCAAGCATAATTTACAAAGGGGACACAGACTTTTTCCTTTCATGTACAAGCTCTTTTTGCTCTTTGAAAGTGAAAGTGACGTGACATGTGGCCAAGTATGGTGACCCATACTCAGAATTAGTGCTCTGCATTTACCCATCCAAAGTGCACACACACAGCAGTGAACACACACACACACCGTGAACACACACCCGGAGCAGTGGGCAGCCATTTATGCTGCGGCGCCCGGGGAGCAGTTGGGGGTTCGGTGCCTTGCTCAAGGGCACCTCAGTCGTGGTAATTGAATGCTCATTCCCCGCCATAAACCACTGTTTTGCATAATTGCAGTAGAAAATTTATACCAGTCTATGTAGTTTTAGTTGGTATATCACCCACCCCTACTATGCTGTGTATAGTCTCAATGGAAGCAAAACAGTTCTGTTGAATGATGTTCAAGTCATCAGCCCCACCTTCATTAACCTTTCAGGTTCATGCCCATAGTCTGTGCACTGAGTAGTTACTGTGGGAGAGAACGTGCCATGTATGTGGGAAAGATCAGCTGTTTTACAGGCCTCTGTAAACTCTGTGAGCGTGAGATAGTCACTGTTTTAATGAATTGCATGATGTGCCCTCTCACCAAGGGCTTGTTAGCAATGTTTTGTTCAAGGTGTTGTCATTATGGGTCCTGTCGGAGACGGTGGCCTGTACTGGCTGTGAACAGGATGCTAAACATTTGGTGGTGTTAAGAAAATAATCATACAAAACTGTTTCTCTAAAGGACAAAAACATAACAAAAGTTTGATATTTGAGATTCTACATTTGTATTTCACTGGGTTGTTAAATGATCATTTTGTCTTTGCAGAGGGAGTTCCTCAGGTCTTCTACTTCGGGCCTTGCGGGAAGTACAATGCTATGGTTCTGGAACTGCTTGGGCCCAGTCTGGAGGACCTGTTTGACCTCTGTGACCGCACTTTCTCCCTCAAGACCGTCCTAATGATAGCTATTCAACTGGTAAGCATCTGGTCAGAGAGCCTAGAGTTAGCTTTTTTTTTCAGCAATTTTGGTTTGTCTTACTACACATTTAGGATTTCTTTTGGCTGTTTTTTTATATGATTTCTAGGAATCGTTCAGCTCTGGCATGTTTTTGTGGGATATTTTTGTGGGTTTTTGGTCCAGAATGTCCTCAACAGCATCTTCCTTGTTTTTTCAGATAACACGTATGGAGTACGTTCACACGCGGAGCTTGATATATCGAGATGTCAAGCCAGAGAATTTTTTGGTGGGGCGGCCGGGGTCCAAGAGGCAGCACACCATTCATATCATTGACTTCGGGCTTGCCAAAGAATACATAGACCCCGAGACCAAAAAACACATCCCATACCGAGAGCATAAGAGCCTGACTGGCACTGCCCGATATATGAGTATCAACACACATTTGGGAAAAGGTGTGCACTCCTTTCATTTTCCTATGAAAACCAGCCTTGTATTTCCAAAATGTAAATTTTCTAGATTTATTTTTTTAAACCAATTTCTTGGGTGAAGAGGAAAAATAATAAAATCAGCAACTCACCTTTAATTACATACTTTCATTTTCCTGAGTGACTCACATTTATGTAACCCACTTATTCATGCAGTTTTAAATATAGCCGTCTCATTTTACAGCGAAAATGTACCTGTTGCGTATTTCAGTATGACATGTAACAGTTGTTGTTTTTCTTCCTCCTCAGAACAAAGCAGAAGGGATGACCTAGAAGCACTGGGCCATATGTTTATGTACTTCCTGAGAGGCAGTTTGCCCTGGCAGGGCTTGAAGGTTTGCACTTTTCTACCACACATTCTTGAAATTTTTTTTTTCATTTTCATTTCTTCACCTCGCGTAGGAGTGTTTTTTTTTTTTATCTTTGTGACCTTTTTTTGTGGTATTAATAAAGGAATCCTCTGGGTTTTTTTCCCCTATGCACATATACAATACTGCTGAAAATTTTAGGGTTGGTCGTTTTTTTTAATGTTTTTGAAATAAGTCACTTTTGTTCACCAAGGATGCATTTATTTGATGAAAAATACAGTAAAAGCAATATAAATATGAAATTATTACAAATAAAAAATGTTCCCATTTCATTGTAAGGCTCCGGTCTTCAGTGTCACATGATCTTTCAGAAATCATTCTAATACACTTATTTGCGGCTTTTTTTGTGTGGAAACATGATTCTCTTCAGTATTTGATGAATAAAAAATTTGATGAAAGAACAGGGTTTATTTGAAAATTTTTATCATTACAAATGTCTTTACTGGCACTTTTGATCAGTTTAATGTATCCTTGCTGAATAAAACTAATTTCTTTCAAAAAAGTCTTACTGACCCCAAATTTTTGAACAGTAGTGTAACCGAGAAGTGTGATGACATGGCAACAAGTGCAGATATCAGCTGCTCACGTTGAGCTTCAGGGTTACACTTTACTTGAAGGGGTGTACATAAGACTGACATGACACCTTCATAATCATGACATGACACCTACATAATCATGACATGACACATGTCATGAATATGAAGGTTTTTTATGCATGTTTATGACAACTGTCATTAAGTGTCATTCGCTCAGTTATGTAATTTTTAATGCAAAGATGACATTGTTTGAGATGTCTTTGTTATGGGCTTTGGTTAGGGGTAAGGTTAGGGGTAGGGTTAGGTCAAATAATGACATATTTGCATTAAAAATGACATAACTGAGCGAATGACACTTAATGACAGTTGTCATAAACATGCATAAAACCTCCTTCATATTCATGACATGTGTCATGTCATGATTATGAAGGTGCCATGTCAGTCTTATGCACACCCCTTCAAGTAAAGTGTTACCAGCTTCAGTTTCTCAGCCATGTGTCATAGAGCAATCAGTCACATGGCTGTAGTGGTTGCGGTTGATTCTGAGTGCACACAGGTGTTAGAAGCTCAGCGCTTACTTGCTGCAGTGCTGTCCCTCACATCATTGTTAATTCATCACTTAAAGAGATTACATGGAAGGCACATGACAGTAGGGTGAGAATGAAAAAGTCAATGTAAAAAAAATAGTAAAACCATCTTCTATTGTTGAGTCATTGCCTATTCAATAAAGCTAGCCAGAGGCAAAATCTTGCCCTGGATTTGTGTGTTGCATATGCTTCATTACATTTCAGCCAGTTTTAGTCTTTCATGAGGAGTTTGTGGGTGGGAAATCCCATATAGGTGTGTGTTTTCCATACAGGCAGACACATTGAAAGAACGTTACCAGAAAATTGGCGACACCAAGCGAGTTACGCCGATCGAAGTGCTATGTGAAAGTTTCCCAGGTTAGTGCCATCGATTCTGTCATGTCAAGCACAGTAGCATGTGAAGCGTTTCCCTTAACTAACGCCATTCCTATTTTTACACACTGCAGAGGAAATGGCGACCTATCTGAGATATGTGAGAAGACTGGACTTCTTTGAGAAACCAGATTATGACTACCTGAGGAAGCTCTTCACAGACCTCTTCGACAGGAATGGCTACATCTTTGATTACGAGTACGACTGGGTCGGCAAGCCTCTAGTGAGTGTTTGGTTCCTCCACAGACACTTCCTCAATGCCTTTCTTGTGTACTTCAACTGTCAAATGCCTTTGTCATGCTACGTTGGGTTATCATGTATGCGTGTGTGAGACGTGCTCAACGGTGAGATCATTGTTGTCTTTTACAGCCTACACCCATAGGCCCCATCCCCACAGACACACCCCAGCCAAGCAGCAGAGACAAAGCACAACCACAGACCAAAAACCAGGTGAGTTGGGTGCACAATCAAACTCAGAGTTTATCTACCTCAGGCAAGTACATTATACACTTTCACCCTAGGTGGTCATAGTATACATTTCATTCGCTCCAGTGCAGTGTAGGATGTATCTTACACACTCAAACATGTAGCCAGATGCAGTATACCCACTCCAGGTGAGCGTTCTGCCCACTTTTCCTCTTTGGATATGTGACCAATCAGAATAAGCCCTGATGCTTTTGGCCATACACATTGATGACAGAAGAAAAGCTGTTAGAGGAGTTGCTCAGGTTTTGCGTGATGTTACAGTTGTGCAATGCAGTTTCTGAACTTCGATCATGTGATTAATTAGTGGGATGGAAGGCTGGTTAGTTGTGTCTAGCTTGATGTAAACAAATCTGTTTTACTTGCTTAGAGACAAAGTTCCCTGCTGCTGAATCAAAATCAGTGGCAGTATCAGCATTGTCTTCACTTTCTGTAGGGCATAAATGTTCTGACTTTAACCATATGGTGAAGGTCCATGAATATCATGTTCCTGGATCTGTTTTTGTCCTGATATCTGGATGATTGTGACAATGTGGACAGGACAAGAATTCCTCAATACCGATTCTCCCTTTTGTCTAGATATACTACCTTTCGAACGTTTGTTGTCAGCAAGATTTTTAAATATTTATGATAGAAGTCTCTTATGCTCACCAAGGCTGCATTTATTTGATCTAAAATACAGTAAAACAGTAATATTACGAAATATTATTGGAGTTCTAGATTGTTTTCTATTTTAATGTAATTTATTCTTATAATGTCAAAGCTGAATTTTTTTAGCAGCCATTACTCCAATCTTCAGTCACGTGATCCTTCCTTATCATTGACAAAAATGGTTGTGTTGCTTAATGTTTGTGGAAACTGTGATGCATTTTTTCCAGATTCTTTGATAAAGAACAAGAACAAGCATCTATTTGGAAATAGAAATTTTGTTACATTATAAATGACTTTACTGTTATTTTTGATCAGCTTAATGCATCCTTGCTGAAAAATATCTCTTGTCGACCCCAAACTTTTGAATGGTAGTTTACTTTTTTAATTAGTCCTTGTCTGGACTAATTATGCAACTCTGGCACATACACCATTTGTTTGTTGCTCACCCATGTCCCAATGAAATCACAAAATAAAATGTAGCCAAAATGTGCCCCTGTTACTAATATACATCCACTAACAAACAGACAGTGTTCTTCAGTGCAGCATAGAATGCCACCCTGGAAATTCTGATTTTATTATGGCTCATCCCTCCATTCCTGTGACATCTTGAAATAAAATCTATCAAATGTGTCCTGATGTGCATTCACTAACATACAGTTGCAATTTTGCTTGTTTTTTAAAAAAAATGTAAGGTAGCCCCAACTCCAAAATCCCAGTTTAACCCTTGGCGATGAGTATCTCTGCATTCATTTCATGCTACATGAGCATAAAATGAGCTTAAAAGTCTGGTGGAAGATTATTGTATCTGTATGTGCCCCTCTGCTTGTGCTTGCATGTCTTTAAAAAACAATGTTAAAAGAGATATAATGGTAGTGTTCATGTCATTATTTGTGAAAACCCACATTGATTTCTAATAGCAGCCTTTCTTAATTCTGCATGTTTGCTGGGATGTTCATTTGTTTATTTTTTTTCCTCACTTTTTTTTTCTTGTTTATTTCCATTAGTTTGTGTCATTCACTTACACCTTTTATCTTAGTAATTGAGCAAGCTTCTGCATGTGAGATGTCTTCTTTTTAATGTTTTATTTTTCGTTTGTTTGTGTTTACTCACCCACCGGCCCCTTCCCATCATACCTCAAAATCTCCATCCATCTCACCCTGTCCCACCCTCCATGCTTCCCCACCCAAAATGCTCTTCCACTGTCGATCAGTCACCCGAGCCCAAAGGAAGTGAGTCCCAGCCCACTCCAGTGACCAATAAGGAGACTCTGGGGTCGCATCTCACGGCCGAGAGGCTGGGGGGCTCAGTGCAGGTACTGCTTACGCCGTGGTGTTGCTTTTTGAGTGAGCGTGACTGTTTCTCTCTGTCTTTCGCACACTCATTCATCTGTGATGCTCAGCTTGGCTCCTTTAGGCTCTGAACACACTACAGATGGCGACAGTGCCGTTCCTTGGAGATACCATGTGTTTTAAATAGAAGCTATCAAGCAGTTTAGTTGGAGAGCAGCTCACGGTGTGATAGGATCTAATGGGTGCTGATAGATTTCAAAAGAGAAACTCTAATGTGGTGTATTTGTAAGGCACATGATGAGACACATGTGCCACCCAGTGTTGGATTTTAGAATGATATCCCATGGTCTAACACAGATCTGGTGTTTTTCATCTCAAATCTTAAGATAATTATATCTTGTGAATATAATAATCCTCAGCATAGGGTTATTATAGTTTTGAAGTTATAATTTTGTTTTGACTTCTCTTTTGTTTTCAATTTGTCTTTACAATTTAGTTTTTGTGTTAAAGGGGTCATATGATGCGATTTCAAGTTTTCCTTTCTCTTTGGAGTGTTACAAGCTGTTCGTGAATAGATAAGATCCCTAAAGTTGCAAAGAGTAAAGTCTCAAACCCAAAGAGATATTCTTTATAAAAGTTAGGACTGGTCCACACCCTCCTAAAATGCCTCGTTTAAACACGCCCCCACATGTCTACGTCACTGTGTGGGAAGATTTGCATAACGCCGCCCAAATGTTCACGCAAAGAAAGAAGGCGTAACTTTATTGTTGCTGCCACCGCCGCTGCCATGTTATGAAGACGCTGTGTGTTTCGTTGCGAAAATACTTTGTTTGGCCTTCCAAAAGAGGACACGACTAGAAATCAATGGTGAAATCAGTAAGTTGTGTTTACAACACTGTTCCAGAACAATTCAACCCAAATATTCAGATGTGTGCAGCGCATTTTATGGAGGACTGTGACTGTTTCCTGGGAGAGTAGCCTACAATGCCGGTGTTC
>NW_015544153.1:585557-606510 GCF_001515605.1 Sinocyclocheilus anshuiensis
TGGTTTTGTTGTGAAAACCTGGCAACCCTGGTCACGCTTATTGACAGTGTAAGATGATTTACGATTAGCCGTGTTGGAAATCCAACCACGGATTGGCATGTTATCTCAGAAACAGGAAATTAGGGATGCATGTCCTAAAAGGTTGAAAACCACTGGAGTAGACTACAATGCCGGCTGTTCTGACTCACAGTCTGTAATTATAGCTGGCCAATCAGAGCACACCTCACTTTTGACCGATGAGCTTTGTAAAAGTCGACGCGTTTCAAAAAGGCGGGGCATAGAGGAGAAACAATAATGTACAGTATGTGGAAAATAATGTGTTTTTTTAACTTTAAACCGCATAAACACATTTCATTACACCAAATACACAAAATAATGTTCTTTTTAGTAGCATATGACCCCTTTAAATCTGTTTTAGTTATTTCAGAAGTTTATAGTTTTTATCTGTTTTTGTTTTAATGCCAAATTTATTCAAATTAAAATATTTTTTTCTAGATTTCATTTTATTTTAGTTCTGGAACCAAGAAAATGTATTTTGGTTTATTTTCAGTTTTTCACAGTTGTGTTATACACTACCATTCAAAAGTTTGGGATATATTTATTTTTTTATGTTTTTTAAAAGTTTCCTATGCTCAACCAGGCTGCATTTATTTAATCAGAAATGCAGTAAAGACAGTTATATTGTGAAATATAATATTTTATATATTATATATATATATATATATGTATGTATGTATATATATATATATATTTTTTTTAATTGAATATAGTTTAAATTTATTCCCTTGGCAAAGCTGAATTTTCAGCAGTCATTACCCCAGTCCTCAGTGTCACATTATTCTTTAGAAATCATTCTAATATGCTGATAAACATCTTTGCTGTCAATTTTGATAAATGTAATGAATCCTAGCTGAATAAAAATATAAATTTCTTTAAAAAAAATCGTATAGATCCCAGACCTTACAATAGTGTATAAGTAGTGTATAAGAAAAATGCTTTTATTTTCCAGTTACAAATTTTACAAAATGACAATTAGGGGTTGAATATGAGACAGGCCCAAAAAAACTCTTTTTAAAACAGGAATGTTGCAGTGTAGTCACGTGTTCTACCTAAAAAAAAGAGATCATTAATGACTCATTTGAATGATCACATGTTCATTGTATACTGTGCTTCCTCCCTTTTTCAATATATGTGTATAATTTTTAAGGATGATTGTTGTGGTTGAAAGACGTTTTTTAGGAAGTACTAAAGTTTTTAGGAAGTTTCATCTGTATCAAATGTTATTTTGATGAAATAGCAGTCAGTACATGTGTTTTATTAGATTATTTCACATACTCTGAAAGAAGTGTGCTCTTTTGGTTATATCAATCTCATATCTTTGATATTTACAATTCACAGTTTTTAATTACCTATTACAGGACGCATACGTTTCTTTAGAGTGTGAATTGTGACTTATGAATCCTAGCTGAATAAAAATATACATTTCTTTAAAAAAAATCGTATAGATCCCAGACCTTACAATAGTGTATAAGTAGTGTATAAGAAAAATGCTTTCATTTTCCAGTTACAAATTTTACAAAATGACAATTGGGGGTTGAATATGAGACAGGCCCAAAAAAACTCTTTTTAAAACAGGAATGTTGCAGTGTAGTCACGTGTTCTACCTAAAAAAAAAGAGATCATTAATGACTCATTTGAATGATCACATGTTCATTGTATACTGTGCTTCCTCCCTTTTTCAATATATGTGTATAATTTTTAAGGATGATTGTTGTGGTTGAAAGACGTTTTTTAGGAAGTACTAAAGTTTTTAGGAAGTTTCATCTGTATCAAATGTTATTTTGATGAAATAGCAGTCAGTACATGTGTTTTATTAGATTATTTCACATACTCTGAAAGAAGTGTGCTCTTTTGGTTATATCAATCTCATATCTTTGATATTTACAATTCACAGTTTTTAATTACCTATTACAGGACGCATACGTTTCTTTAGAGTGTGAATTGTGACTTTCTAATGTCACACACTGGAGTAAATAATTCAGTTCTTGGGCATTGCATGACATGTTTTTATTGTTTCTGTCTGTGTGATCTTCAGGTCATGAGCTCCACGAATGGAGAGCTGAACACAGACGACCCAACCGCAGGACACTCCAACGCTCCCATCACTGCACCCGCTGAGGTAGAGGTGGCAGAGGACACAAAGTAAGTTTATCATCACTGGAAGTCCCCCAATGGTGTTCCTAAAATAACAAATCAGTTTTCATTCTGTTAAAAAAATAACATTCTGCAGGTAAAAGCATTTGTATACAAATTACAGAGAATAATGCATCATATTAATCACTGACACTTTTTCATTCATTATTTTATTTGTTTTATATTATCCCTGTATGTGGGTGGTTATGAATCATAACAGACAAATTAATCACTGTAAAATCACTGTAGTTCATGAATTCTAATTGAAAATGAATTATTTATGAATTACTCATTTTGTCACTGCAAATTTCTATATGAATGTCCCTTTACTGCTTTAATGTTCCTCATTATGCCGCAGCGCTCTTCAGTTTTTAACCTTATTCCGCTTAAGACATTTGAATTATATATATATATATTTTGGGCTGTAGTAAATTTTGCTCTGATTTTCTTTCAGGTGCTGCTGTTTTTTTAAGAGAAGAAAGAGGAAAGCTCTTCAGAGGCACAAGTGAAGCACACTCTTTGAAAAGAACTTGAAACATTCTGGTCACTGTTAAGTTTGAAATGCAAGCAAATACACAGATCTCTTTCTCTGTCTTTCTCTCTTTCTCTCTCTCTTTCTCTGTCTGTCTTTCTCTCTCTTTCTCTCTGTCCCCATCACACTTTCTTTCATTGATGCTTCAACACTTAATGGAGTGCAAAGGAATGTTGTTAACAGTCCAACAGACTGGTTCCTTCAAAAAAAGAAAATAAATGAAGAAACATAAGAAGATGTGTAAAAAAAAAATCACACATGAACGATGAAAAGAAGATGATATGAGATGAATTGATGATATAAGACCACAGTGGTGTGAAAAGATGCTGTTTGAAACAGTTGGTGTATGCTAGTTTCCATGCAGAGCATTTATCGTTCATTGATCAGGGGACGTTACATCAGTGAACAGATGATTTAAGTTTCCTTAGAAATAGATCTTATTTGTGATTAAAAACATGAGGGCAGGAGTCGCCGCTGCACTGGGAATGACCCCCACCAAATTACAAAATAACAGGACACATTTCATCTCAACCAGACTCTGGTGTCTTTTTTTTCCCCCTGTAATTAAAATTTATTTTATTTTTATTTTTTTGGATTGAGCGGAATCTCTGGGTTGTAAAGCCGTTGTAGTGTCCTGGAAATGCTTTCTTTTTGTCCTTTTGTCTTTTAAAAAAATATATAAATTCTTCTATTTTTTTCTGTCATTGTGGACTCTGTAGCACAGTTACTGGCCTCAGGTACTGTGGGGGACGGAGAGACAAATGGATATTATTCTCTTGTCATTGTTGTTATTGCACTTTTGAAAAAAAAAAGAAGACGACAACACAATGGGCTTGAAATTAAATGACGAGACAAACAACAGACTATATAAACTGATGTGGGAGCGCTCCTGCACAGGGCTAATATCTGTTCAAGTAACGTTTAAAGAAAAGAAGAAAAATATGTACTTGTTTTATTTCTCACATCAAAATTTATTTACCAGGAAATCATAGTTTGTGCCTTTCCAAGTAAAATGTTAAAAATTTAAGCAAGTGTCCTGCACTGACATTTTTTTGAGTGATTGCATTATTTTAAAGTTTTGCATGTGACATGATGGTTATGACTGTTGTTGCAGGTCTGTGTTTGAACTGTTCCTGTGTGTGTGTGTGTGTGTGCGTGTGTGCGTGTGTGCGTGCGTGTTTGTGTGTGTGTGTCTGTGTGTGTATCCACCAACAGGGACTTCAATGACATTGCATTCTAAATACATGGACATTAATATGGAGTTTGGTGCAAATTTTCACCCATTCATCCAGTAGAGCATTTGTGAGGTCAGGCACTGATGATGGATGAGAAGGTCTGGCTAGCAATCTCCATTCCAGTTCATCCTGAAGGTGTTTGATGGGGTTGAGGTTAGGGCTCTGCGGGCCAATCAGGATTTGCACTTCATAAGCTGCTGACTCATTCATTTACCTGCAGTTCCAATGAATTACCAGATCATTCATATTAGACCCATTTAGTACTTGGTGTATTTTAAATGCTAAGTGTGACATTATGATGAATGTCTTATGGCCACGTGTCTGTGGTATTGTCACATATCATATGACCACAAGATAATGTTCAGTCACCTGTGTGCATCAGATCTTGTGAGTTTTAAAAAAAGAATAGTTATCAGGTGATTGGTTTAGTCATTTATTAACACATTAGGGTTAATAGATTCGGCATTTGTATTTTAGGAACTCTAACATCTCTTTGTCTGTTTCGATGTAGAAAAACATTCAGAGTTGTAGAGGTCCATTGTAAAATTATGATCATGTTACTACATGTTACTTAGTTCTCAGTTTTTACTTTGTGCACTTAAATCCATCCTTTTTCCTTTTATTGGTTACATGCAGAACAAAATTGAGTTGTTTTACTAAAACATATTTATGCTGTTTGCTTATGTTTATTCCTCCGCTTATGCCAAAACTTGACTCAGCAACAGGCCATGGATTAATGTATTAAAGATATTTATTTATGACTTGATTGCTTTTTTTATTGCTTAAATTATTTTTATTGCTTATGTGTGTGTGTGTGTGTGTACATATGTATTACATGTATGCATATATATATGTTTATATATTTATAGGCCATTAGTATTTTCACCAACAAAAAAAATGATTTTAAGTCAGTTATTTCTATCTTTTGCTGTAGTGTGTCAGTAGGAAATATCAGTTTACATTTCTACACATTTCTTTTGCCATTAATTGTAATCAGTGAGAATTTTGTTTGCACAAGGAGTCTGACAGCAGCCAGTGCTCCACACAGATCTGAGCTCACCATCATCCAGTCCATCGGGGATTATATGAAGAAACAGAAAAAACTGAGGCAGACTAATTCCAGAAGAACTGTGGCAACGTCTCCAAGACACTTGAAGAAACCTTCCTGCAAAGTTTTAGGCACTTGTGTAAACATGCTGTAAAGTGAGGATGCTTTCAAAAATAATTTAATGAATAGATTTTATTTATCAGTTAACTTCTATTAACTAAATCAAATCGACATTTGGTGTGACCGACCTTTGCGTTTCAAACAGCTTTTGTCCTAGGTGCACTTGTGCATAGTTTTTCAGGTATTTGCAGGTAGGTTTCTTCACGTGTTTTGGAGACGTTGCCACAGTTCTTCTGGATTTAGTCTGTCTCAGTTTTTTTATGTTTTTATGTCGTTCCAGACAGACTTGATGATGGTGAGATCAGATCTCTGTGTGGAGCACTGGCTGTCGTCAGACTCCTAAACATACAAAAATCTAACTGGATTATTACAATTAATGGCAAAAGAAATGTTTGGAAATGCAAACTGATATTTCCTACTGACACACAGCAAAAGATAGAAATAAATAACTGACTTAAAATCATTTTTTGTTGGTGAAAATACTAATGGCCTAAGACTTTTGCACAGTGCTGTATATATATATATGTGTGTGTGTGTGTGTGTGTGTGTGTATAGGGCTGTACGTTGGTATCTTTTCCTTTCCTCCTTTAAAACAGGGCATGTGCTGTCTATTAAAAGCATTTCATAGTAACATCCCCTTTCCCTGGATAGCGTGGGTGTGAGATGGACAATTAAAACCGAAAACAGCCACTGCTGGATGCAAACGATCAATGGCAGAAACCATTTCACTTTTACTGCAAAACTAAAGCATCATTCTGATCGTTTTCAATGGGATTCAGAGTTAATTTCAGTTGTTTGACTCATTGGTAGCTGCGCGCAAGAGAGTCGCTCTTTCTTTTAGGCTGCACGAGCCGTTTACTGTTTCCTTCATTCACACAATGTCCGATCAGCCGGTAACTTTACCCGTGTGCAGGCGACTGACGTACGCCGTGGGACATTTCTTCAACGACCTCTGCGCGTCTATGTGGTTCACGTATTTACTGGTGTATTATCACTCGGTTCTCGGTTTCAATGATAAGAACGCAGGTGCGCTGCTGCTGGTCGGGCAGATCGCGGACGGGATCTGCACTCCGCTCGTCGGTTACGAATCCGATCGGACGTCAGGATGTGGAAAGTATGGGAAAAGAAAGACCTGGCATTTAGTGGGTAAGAGTGTGAATTCAAACTTGTACCTGTGTTTGTAACGTAAAGAAATGAGCTGTATCAAGCGGTGTGTGGAAGAGCGCGCGTTCTTTGATTTTTTTTTTCTGTCTAGTATAGTTTCCGTGGTGCTTTACAATAATCTGTAGATGTATTCCGCCTAAACCCCCTTAAAATCCCTGCAAACTACCGCTAAAGACATGAAGTAAGTGCAGCCGTGGATTCCGTCAGACGGAAGATTCATATTCAAAGCAAACGGGGAAATCAGACGGACGCTCGTCAGCTGTAGTCTGGGAACTGTCAGATGCACTTTCCTCGAATAGGGTACAAAATAAAGCCTTGAAACCTAAAAACGGAAGTGTTTCAACCACCAAGCAGTCAGTGAATTGATCGTGAAGTTCAGGAATTCAAACTACATTTTTAGTTTTTTGTGTGTACGTGGTAGGCCTATGTATTTTTTTTATGTTGTGTGTGTTTGTGTTTGGCGTTTTAGCCTACATCCATAGGCAAATATTTTAAGCTGACAAAACTGTAAAAAAAAATGTAAGAATAGGGAACAGGTTTGCAAATTTAGCCTTAAGCTGTCATTTCGTAGCACCTCACTAGTTTGGGACCAAGGGTTGAGTTATAGTTATACTTTACCACTTGAAATGTTTATTAAATGTGTATTCTTTCAAATATTTAACATAAATTAAAGAAAAACATTTGATTTCTATCTTTGTTTTTCTCACAATAACTTGGTTAATAAGCATTACAAATGCAGCCAACACTACAAATGGTCAATCTTTGCTAAATGAATTGCGTCATGCTGTAGAAAAGGTCAAGATGATGTCCCCTCCTGACTGTCATAATTTCACAGCACTTAAATGTTCAGTTTACTGTCCATTTCCTCCCAGGAACAATAAGCGTATTTGCCTCCTTTCCCTTCATATTCAACCCCTGCATTGGATGTGATGAGAACACCCCACAGACCACAGGACTGATTTACATCATCCCATTCATCATCATCTTCCAATTTGGCTGGGCTGCTACCCAGATATCCCACCTGTCGCTCATTCCTGAGCTGGTCACATGCGAGCACGCCAAAGTGGAACTAACATCATACAGGTATCACTTCCTTCTCAAGTGAAAAAAAAAACAATGTAGACCAATAATGTAGACGTGTTGCCAAACTTATTCAGTGACACAATTAGACATATTTTGTCTTGAAAATAAAACAGGAAAAAACAAAACAGTTTCCTCATTTAAAAGTCAGAATGAAATGAAAAATCACCATAGCTTTTTTTTTTTAAATGAATGTTATTGATCTTATTTTAACCATTCATCCATGCATGTTTAATTTTTTGTAATTTTTTTGACCTGGTAATATTTTAAATCAAAATGTCATTACTCAATCTTCTGTTAAAAACTATAGTTTCTCTCTGGTGATGTATGCCAGACTTCTCCAATCATTTAGTCTGCTTAAATCCTGCTCCCTTCTTACAATCCCTACCTACATTTTTCTTTTCGATAATCTGCTGCATTCAGACAGTATGTCAGAATACGGAAGAACAGCCACTAACTTACGTTTCATTGTGACTTTAAACTAAACTCTGACTTTCGTGGAAGTCAATTTGTGGCCTTATTTAACTTTGTTATTGATGAACAAAAAATTGTTTGCTTTCCTGAACAGGTATGCTTTCACAGTGGTGGCAAACATTGCGGTATATGCTGTGGCTTGGCTCTTGTTCCACTTCCAATCCCAACATACAGAAGACCCATCGATTTCCCAGAATCTGGGCTGGGTTGATGTTCCCACATTCAGAGTGAGTAAATGCAAATATATATATATACAGCGGTGTGAAAAAGTGTTGGCCCCCTTCCTGATTTCTTATTTTTTTGCATGTTTGTCACACTTTAATGTTTCAGGAAGGGGGCCAACACTTTTTCACACCACTGTATATACCCAATTTGGAGATCAAATTGAAAGGTTCAGTACTTACGATGTCTATCAAGCTTAAAACATGTACAATCAGAGTTAAAGGAATCGTCCACCCCAAAATGAAAATTCTGTCGTTCCAAACTTGTATGACTGACTTTATTCTGTGGAAAATAATAAAAGAAGATAATTTTAACAATTTTGGTTAACCAAACAGTTTCCGTTCCCATCAGCTTCAAAGTCAATAGGAATGGAAACTGTTTAGTTACCAACATTCTTCTAAATATCATCTACTATTTTAATGTCCTTGTAATATCTACTTTTTCTTTATTGTGACAGTATCTGGCACTCATAATGTGGGCCATCGGTACTGTTACCTCCGTCATCTTTCACATGGGCACTAAGGAGGAAAGAGTCCAACCTCTGGAGAGTGAAGAGACTGCAATCCCCAGCTCTTTCCAGAGCTCCGGACCCCTGCTCCAATGGAAACACTGGCTCGTCGAGCCTGCCTTCTATCAGGTGATCTCATGGAGATCTCTCAGTTTTACCATGTACAACACACACAGACATACAAAAAGCTTTATTATGTACACTACAAAAAAGTAAAAGTCCATCTAATAATGTAATATTTCACAGTATCTGTTGCTATGTTTGTTTTCCTCCTCCAGGTTGCCATACTATATATGTGCACAAGACTGATAGTAAATTTGTCCCAAACATACATCCCGATGTATCTGATAAACTCCTTATCACTTCCAAAGGTGAGAAACATGACACTTAACAGTACAAACTCATAAAAAGTTGTTTGGGTGGAACATCAAAACCCAGTAACCGTAAGAATGTTACGTGGGAAAAAAAATCATAATCATCATTTACTTTAAAACTATTAGAAATGAAAAAAAATTTTTTTTTTAATTAACCCTAAAAAAACTTATAGATTAGAAATGTTGCCTTGGCAGTTACACAAAAAAATAAAATGAGTTTGAGTTGCAAAAAAAATTAAGCTAAATGGAAATATATGGTATATACCGCAAAAATGACAAAAGCACATAACAAAATTATAAAAATTTAAACTAAAATGAAAACTAAATATCTAAATAAAAAAATTTCAAAATATGAATAAACACTATAACGGTATATAAATAAAACTAAAATAACACTGTGTGGAACACAAAAGAAGAAGTTTTTGTTTTTGTCCATGCAACGAAAGGCAAAGGGATCCAACGGAACAATGGAGCTCATTGACTTTCATTTCTTGACATTGGCTTTCATTGAAACTAACATTAACACAGTGTATTTGTACTTTTAATTACAAAACCACATGTGTACAGTGAAGCTGGTTTGGCCAGGTATGCACTGGCACAATAAAGCAGATGTAAGATTGAGCAGAATATCTTCTCTTTTTTTTTTTGCAGAACTACATTGCAACTATTCCCCTGGTCATGTATGTCAGTGGGCTTGTGTCTTCTCTGCTTATGAAGCCTGTTAACAAATGGATCGGCACCTCTGTAAGTGTTCACGGGTTCTCTCACAGGTTCAACATACTGTGAATCAAAATGCCTCATATTTAATTTCTGCCTTTGCAGATGACCTATTTTGTAGGTCTTGTGCCCATAATGGTGTTTTCCTTTTGGGTTTTGGTGGACACAAACATGGGTCCACGGGTTTACGGAGCCACCGTGCTGCTGGGAGCTGGATCTGCTGTCATTCTGGTCATGTCACTGTCCATGACTGCCAATCTGATCGGAGATCAAAGAGTATGTGAAGATAACAAGTGATAACTTATAAACCTATTTTTGAGGGGCTTTGCACACATCAGATGCAATTAATACAAGTAATTGGTTGGTACACAGCTTAGTTCGGTCTTGTTTACTAATTCTGAGCAAGTTGGAATTTTAAATTGGACTTCATTCAATTCCTGAGCAAATGGCCTTAAAATAAAATATGCAGGGCTCCCAAAGTGTTTCTTTGCAGCAATGAACACAGCACAAGCGGTAATGCCTATAATTAGCTAACAAATAACTTATGAACTTTTTTTAAAGCAATAGTTCACCCAAAAATGGAAATTTGCTGAAACTGTACTCACCATATGGCCATCTAGGTGTAGTTTGTTTCTTGATTGGAACAAGTTTGGAGAAATTTAGCATTACATCACTTGCTCACTAAAGGATCCTCTGCAGTGAATGGGTGCCGTTAGAATAAGAGTCCAAACAGCTGAAAGAAACATCACAATAATCCACACAACTGCAGTCCATCAATTAATGTCTTGTGAAGGGCAAAGCTGCATGGTTGCAAGATACAAATCCACAATAAGGTTTTGGACTGTTTTTGCTTGTGAATGGTGTTTGGTCTGTGCATATTTCTCTCCTGATTAAGAGGAGAAGACTTTTTCTCTGGAAAAAGCAATATTATGGATAGTGGACTTGTATATGTATTTTTGTAAGGTTGATTTGGCTGTAAGCAAAATGTGTCATTTTAGCAATATCGTAGAAAAAACACTGTCTAGAGCCCTAAAGGATCCACTTCAGAACTTCTTTTCAATAGCACTAATGATTTTATTTATTTTTTAACAGCAAAGTGGTGCTTTCGTGTATGGTGCAATGAGTTTCACTGATAAGGTGGCAAATGGAATTGGGGTCATGATAATACAGACTTTACACCCCTGTCAGTGAGTACTATCCAGCATTTCCATTCCACTTTAATTCCATTTCCATTCCAATTCCAGGCTCCTGACTATAATTGCTGGGAATGTAGCATCTTTAAATACCCTTCTTGTCTGTGAATACAATTTGGAATCCACAGTGGCTATGATAATCTACTGGTCTCATTTTAGGACAAATGTTCACTGGTTGTTGTACTGTGTATGTTACATTTGGCCTATGTGTTTTCAGTAGTGTAGTGTAACTGTTCATTGTTTTATGTAGATTTCAACTTGGCCTTGTACAGTTTCTCACATTATTTTGCACTTTATTTACAGCACACTGGACTCTGACTGCAAATGGTTTTACCGCACTGTCATGGTGATCGTCACCGGCGGTGTGGCTGGCGTTGCAGCTCTCTGTCTCTCTACCATTCTCATCTGGCCCATCGCAATTCGCCGACGTGAGTCTTGGAATTTTTGGAAACCTATAAAAAAAATGTGTTGTTGTTAAATCACTAAAATCTGGCTCAGCCAGCTAACACAAATTTTATGAGAGCTGCTGATCTTTGTTCTACATTAAAAGAGGAACTAGATTTCCAGAGGAAGCCAGATATGTACCAGAGTGAAAGGGAAATTCTGTTGGCTAAATTTAAAAAACTTTTTCTTTCTATTTTAATGGTTCTTTGATAAATACTGTGGTACTGAGTGATGGTTGTTGTATTAAATTGTCCTTACTATTTAAACTAACATTCCTCATGTGCAGGATTTTTTAGATGAGACCATTGTGAAGACAGCATGATAATGTAAAGACAGCATGTTTTCCAAAATAAAATAATGGGGGAAAATTATTTGAATATTATCAGAAAAGTTTTCTATTTATAGGGTAACATTATGAAGAAATTAAAAATGTATTTGCATAATGCCTTTCACAGTAAATTTCAATCTAAAGCAGCATTTTATTTATTAAATATGCATTTATTTATTAAATAAAATAGCATTTATTTATTAACTATGTTACATTAACATTTAGTTTTTTCTCTCTCAATGTTGGCTAGCATTTTGCAATAATAATGTATGCTTAATTGTAGCTTTCATCTAAGCATGTTATATGTAAATATACTTATTCACACTATATATTTATGTGCTTATTTTCCCTGTATTCCTACTACAAATCCCTTACACTCTTAAAAATAAAGGTGCTTCAAACGGTTCTTCAAGCGATGCCATAGAAGAACCATTTTTGGTTCCACAAAGAACCATTCAGTCAAAGGTTCTTTAAAGAACCATCTCTTTCTTACCTTTTTATAATCTGAAGAACCTTCTTTCGCCACAAAGAACCTTTTGTGAAACAGAAAGGTTCTTCAGATGTTAAAGGTTCTTTATGGAACCATTTAGACAAAAAGGTTCTTCTATGGCATCGTGAAGCACCTTTATTTTTAAGAGTGTACTTCCTCCTCAGGTCTCGCGGTCATCAGAGGGCTGATGGGTACAGATGATGACGATGAGACGAGCAGCCGTGAGATCAATGGAATACTGAACTGACAGATTCAGTGTTAAAAACGTAAAAACTCTCAACATTCGGTGAAACACTGGGCCGCACTACAGAGGAAATGCTGTGTTTCCTTTTCTAACTAACCAGGAACAAGGAAAAGAAGAAAATATGCTGCGCTGTGGTCATGAGTTCTTGTCTCAGCACTTTGGAGATGCGATTTTTTTTTTAGCATTGTTCTTACATTCTCAAGAGGCTCTTTGTGTGATGTTTTTATGAGCTCAGGTCTGTCACATGGAGTGACGACTTAAACAGGACAACAATTACACAACACATTCAAGACGAGGAAGTTGCTCTGTCAAAAATTTCCCAAACATTTCTTAGGATTCCACTGGATATCAAAAGCACATCTAGTTTGTATGAACACTTTGTGAAGTGCCTTTTGAATACAATACAGATACTGACCATTCTTGAAAGTTTCGCAGATACTTTTATGCAAAGTGACTTGCTGTAAAGTTGCAATAGCACAAATATGTTTGCAGTAAAGCTTGTTCAGGCAGTTATGCCTTTACTGTTTTGAAGTGGTACACGTGATACTTGTAAGAAATTCGTCACATTTTTACTAAAACTAATAGTTTTGGGTTGGTGTCATTCTGTTGTCATTGGTTCTGCATTTACATTCCATGGACCAGAACAAAGAAATATTCACTGCTTAATTAAATAACACATCCATTTTTAAGCTGTTTACTGCTCTGCCGAGAGAAAACTAGCTAGTCGTGTAATGTATTATAATGTTAATACATTATAACATAGTATAATGTATTAACCACATTAATACTGCTTTGAGGTTTTATGTTCACCAGTATGTTGTTAAACCTATTTTTTATCCACTAGAGGGAGACATGTTAAAGAGCACTGTGGCGCTACTGTTGTCCCGCTGCTGTGGATTTTCGAAATTGACAAAGTAGAAAAAGAACTTCATTTTGGGCATTGTCATCCATCATGTTTCAACTTATGTCATCAAAAATAAACAGTGGCTAATAATAATTCATATTGTTATTGAAGATTATTAATATTATTATTAATTTAATTATAAAAAGACTGACATTTATTACTGTTGTAAATTACAACTGTACTGTCAAATAAAAAAATATATATTTGATTATTATTTTTTTTTGCCAGCCGCACTCTTATGGATACGATTTTTACTTGAAGTACCCCCTGAGATTTTAGATTAATAATTTAACAACACATTAATATTAATAATTACTGATTATGTTTATTATTATTTTAACTCTAATTATAAAAAGGAAGATTGACATTTAATACTGCTGTAAATTACAACTGTACTGTAATTTTTTTTTATAATTAACCTTTTTAAACTACAAGTTAGAATAGTAATATTCTTCACTTTCAAACACTCAAACCTTCAAGCTTTTATCATTTCAAGATTTTATTTGGGCAGAATACTAATGGAATGTCCACAAAAATATTGGAAAATGCAAATATGTGTGCAAAAGCTATACTGCGATTAATTTGATCCCCATTTATTAATTTTTATTTTTATTTTACATTGCATTTAATTTATTATTCATTTTTCATCAACTCACAAACCCCCTGCAGTTTCCATTTGAGGAACCCTGTCCTAGTATTACAATAGCATATAAGAATCAGAAAGGGCAGGATCTATATAGTGTTTGTGGAGGTTATGGCACACTGATTCTATCATACAAAAAAAAAAAAAAGTTGAGCCACAAATGTTTTTGAAGATTACAGCCCTGCTTCCCTCCTGGAGCTCTGCATATAGTCCATCAATGCCGTCCCGCCATCATACCTGAATACACTAGGGTCATAATACTGGGTGGCATTGCCATTTGAAATACATTTCTGAAACACAAGCAGCAGAAACAAATGCAAATTCACCCTTTAATTAAAGCAGAGTTGCCTGACTCCTGGGTATCAGCCCACGGTGTGCCAGCAGCAATACCCCCCTTGCAGTCTTTAAACATGCTGCTGTGGGTAATTTGAGGGGCAGGCGTCATCTCCGCCTGTTAGTGTGACCACTAATTGGAGTCTGGACCATGGCCTGTACTTGGATGGAGGCAGAGTGGTGTGAATGATAAAATATTACGTTGTGAGGGGAGCAGAGGTAGGGGACAGCCACCCAAGTGTACTGGGGTAGCTGTATGGAGGGGATTCAGAGAGGTCAAGCAAATCACACACAAGCTGCCAAATCCTTTACTTTATATACTTTTGTAGACCACTCATTAAAAGTGTGGTAAGAGTCGTTTAGTTTTCCAACAGCATTTAATTGAAACTATGTGATGACGAATATAAAGATTTTGACTTTCACATTTGCATCTTATAGTAAAATGACCTTTTGCTACAGTTATTGTTAAGTCAGTATAGCTGAAATTTGGATTTCATGTTATTTTGTGTATACTGTTTTATGACTAGTTATGGCAACAATAATTGTATTTATGTGGCATGTTGGTAGAAACTGTAGTTACCATAGTAAATGTCTTAGTCCATTTTAACTTAACATTCCACGTCTTGCACATCGTGATTTTCATCTTATACAAATAAATACATAAAAAAGGAAAATATAGTAACTACACTCTAAAGTTTTTAGTAACACTCTTTAGTTTTTAGTAACTAAAAATAAAGGTGCTTCAAAAGGTTCTTCACAGCAATGCCATAGAAGAACCCTTTTTGGTTCCAAAAAGAACCATTCAGTCAAAGTTTCTTTAAAGAACCATTTCTTTCTTAACTTTTTATAATCTGAAGAACCTTCTTTCGCCACAAAGTACTTTTTGTGAAACAGAAAGGTTCTTCAGATGTTAAAGGTTCTTTATGGAATCATTTAGACAAAAAGGTTCTTCTATGGCATCGTGAAGCACCTTTATTTTTAAGAGTGTATAGTTTCCACAAAAATACAATTTAGATGGGACCAGAGTTATTTGGCACACTTCTTTGCTGAATATCTTTGGTGGAACAAATGTGACCCTGGACCACAAAACCAGTCTTAAGTCGCTGGGGTATATTTGTAGCAATAGCCAAAAATACATTGTATGGGTCAAAATGATAGATTTTTCTTTTATGCCAAAAATCATTAGGATATTAAGTAAAGATCATGTTCCATGAAGATATTTTGTAAATTTCCTACCGTAAATATATCAAAACTTAATTTTTGATTAGTAATAGCCTATGCATTGCTAAGGACTTAATTTGGATAACTTTAAAGGCGATTTTCTCAATATTTAGATTTTTTTTGCACCCTCAGATTCCAGATATTCAAATAGTTGTATCTCGACCAAATGTTGTCCTATCCTAACAAACCATACATCAATGGAAAGCTTATTTATTCAGCTTTTTTCAGAAATTATGTGGGCATTTGATGGGTCCTTTAGAGAGTGACTGTGCAGTTTCACCACACACTCTCCTTCAAAAATCATGAAAAACCTTTAAGAGAAGGCAATTAGAGAGAGAGAAAAGGTTACTGGCAGAGAGCATGTGATTATTGTCAGAATAAGGATAGATCACGAATCATTGTGGATGACCAAAGAATGTACACGAGTGAGGTTTCCAGCCCCCAGCTGGGATGGAGGCCTTGCTTGAACCTGTTGGAACTGGATTCGAATTCGTCAAGCATCAGCTGCTGTTCTGACTTCCAGTGCTGCTTTTTTGGTGTCACCCATGATTCATTTCACACAGACCTCAGTTGCCATGATCGTAGCAGAGGCTGATATGCCATGACAGATTACTTGTAAACAAGCAGGGCCAAAGTCATTAATGACAGCAGTGCATAAACAACATGAACATTTAGCCAAATCAGATGCAGTGACTAGAGCTGTCCACACTATCATTTAGGTTAGTCAAAATGACATTATTGTCTGAGGTTTGCTCTTTGTCTATTGTCATGCCCTTTTCTAAAGTCAAAGAGTGAGTTTGGTTCATGTGGTTCGTTTTAGCATGACAGAGAGCTCTGTTTTTTCCTGCATGCTGGATGCGAGTTGAAGTGTCTGACCCAATATCCTGACCTTACAGAATTGTGGTTGGCCAACTGCCCTCTGGCTGGAATATAAGTCAGTAGTATTATTATGTACTTTGGAGGCCAACCAGCCTCTATAAAAACAAGTTATTTGTTTTTCCAAATTGAAAACCATGAGGTTTCCCATTTTTGAGACTCAAACTTAAAGAATACAGTATATATATTATTATTCAGTAGTTAGTTCTAATTCTCAAATATGATTGGCTGAGCAGCGTTTCAAGAGTGTTGATTGAATCCAACAGCGCTGGGAGGTTTCATTGTTTATATCACTTAGCATGTCTATGTTTGTGCGTTCCAGACAGTCTGTTCATTAGTTGTGGGTATTTTTCTGCCGGTTACTTCGTTGGTGGTGGCAAGTAAGTGAATTTATGATTAATTATTCATTCAACTGATTTGTTCAAAACACTGCTTCATTCAGGAATTAAACAAGTGACTCTTTATGGGCGAGTCACTGAATGATTCATTCTGCTGATTCGTTCAGAAACACCGAGTCATTCACTAGTGTGTGTTGGCGAAACTGTTGTGTGTCATTCTGTTGTGGCTTTGTTCTAGTTACATTAGCAGAGCAATAAATAAAAAAGTAACAGTGAGTATCACATAATGTTTAATTGTGGTAGCCTATAAAGTCGTTTTCAATATCAGCATGGCTGGGATTACCTGCGGCCTCGTGACTACAGCCGATTCACACTCTTGCTTGTGGGATATTCCTTACATTTTTTTTTAACACCCCGTCTACACCGGACACGAGCTGCACGTCCCATCAAATGCAAATAGAACTCATTATAATCAAAGAATCTGTATCCACCTTATTTTGCAACACGGAAGTATGCTATTTTCTGTGAATGTGCGAGACTTCCGATTCATTAGGCGCTACAGGTAAATAACCAGAAGAAAAACAGAGTGCAGTAAATGGGAAAAGCATTTTGTGCTACAGTGTGTTTATAATTACAACAATACAAAATAATATAAGAAATACCAGTTTGCAATATATATTTTGTACTGCTTAAAATAACTGGAAGCAGGAAGCCTTGCACATTTAAAGTAGGGTAGGCATTTTTTCCAGAAATATTTTTTCTTATACTGGTTAAAAGTCTCTTCACATCCTGGTAGCAATCAATAATTAAAACGGTCTATATCTTCTTTGGAAGACTCAGAGTCAGGACCATAAAATGTTGCATTCGGTGCGTACCACCAAAACAGCAGCGTTAGCATTAGTAGTTATGCTTTTTTGGCTAAAGGTTGCAGGCTTGCCTTCCAGTGGCTTTTGCTGCATTCTATTTGTCATCGGAGGTAGGAAATTCAGAGCCCCATGTCGGGTTTTTCAAATGGAACGCTCACGCAAGTCAGAGTTCCTTCTCGGGAACTCGGTCCACCTCGCTCAACCCGCAGTTGAGAATTCAAGATGGCTGCTCCCTACACGAAAAGTATTTTTTTTAATGCATTTGAAAATATTACAACAGTTATGAAGTAACAGGGGGCAAACGAACATCATCAAATGAAGTTATAAGAGCTACGCAAATCAACTGAATATATCAACAATAAGGAAGAAAAAAATACATTTTTAAAGATACCTTACAACAGACTCAAGAATGTTAAATGTTTTAGAAGCTTTTGAGTTCAAAGGTTTGGACATATTCTTTTAAAAGAAGTAAAAAGGGACTTTATATAAGATGAAAACATTCTAAAGTTTACAACGAATGGTTCTGGCTTTATGAAGGTGAAATGTACCCAAGACAAAGCAATAATACAATATATTCAAGATTAATGTCCTTAGAATGATAATCTGACCAAAAAAAAAAAGGATAGATTCTGTCATTTCTATCAGTTTGTTACAACAGAAAAAAATTAACATGGTAACTTCTTACCAGAAAACTTGGAGAATGGGCAATGATAAAAAAGATTTAATCAATATTACAAAATGAACACAATGAAGATAACAGAGACAGACAATGGGGTAAAGCAAGGGTACACACTGGCAGTGTTTTTACAAGATGGAGGAATTTAATGAAATGTTTTGGTTTCAATCTATACGGCGTACTTACGGACTGTCTACTCGACAGGTAAGTTAAACATCAAGTTCAATTTATTTCCGTGTAGATTCGTAAGAGCTGTGTTTGTGATATTTGAGTTGGGGGAGGCGTGACACGCTACAAAGCCGTTTGCAAAGGTTGTATGAAAACCTATTTAATTTTTGTAGTTCTGCTAGATGGCACAAGTAGCGCAGAAACTGCCTGAACTCTCGGTATGTGTCGGTATCAAATTTTCATGTTGCGATAATTGCCCGAAGCCTTTATCACAGTTTACGGTATGATCACGATACTGAAAAAATGTTGGAAAAAAGTGTTGACTTTATAATACTTACTTTACAATAAGGTCTCATTAGTTAACCTTAGTTAATGCATTGACATTAAAATGAGCAATAGCTACATTTGTTAAGTTATTATTCTTTGTTGAAAAACAAAATACAACTGTTAGTTCATGTTCGCCTGGGTCCGTTAAATAATGCAGTTACAACTTTTGATTTTAATAAAATGTGTTATTAAATGTTGAAATGAACTAAGATTAATAAATGCTTCAGAAGAATTTTTCATTGGCAGTTTATGTTAATTCATGAATTAACTAGTGTTAAATAATGGAATTATGACCGAACAATTAAGAATCAGAACATTTTCAAACAATATCAAGGGCACGTAGTCCAGATTAAAATGTAAAAATATTGAAAATAAATAGCCTATTAAGTCTAAGTAAGTATTCAGTGCTTCTATAAACATTACTGCCAATACAAAATTTAAATCCTATTCAGAAACAGAAAAGTAGCGCAGCTGTTTTTTTTACAGGGTTACCGGGGTAACGGCTGCATCTCTACTGCTTTTCCATCAGCGCCTTCTGCTGTCATAGAGTGAACGTGCACTTTCATTCAGCGTGTCTCCTTCGCTCTTCTTCTTATTATTATTCGTTTTTTTTATTGGCGGCTTGCAATCACCAATTGAGCATTACCGCCCTCTACTGAAGCAATGGATCAGAGACTTGAATTCCCTTTTCCCAGACCTATCAGAACTCAAGCTTTTGATGTTGCTGCGTGTTCAGCTCCTCCATCTACAGCCGAAGTCCCTCTCAGCCCAGAGAATAGGAATAACAATAATAATAATAATCTATATTCTATGAATTAACTGAGTTATTTTTAGAAATTGTATTAACAGACTATCACCTCCTACTGGATTCAAAATCTCTTTTAACGTTTTTTTGAAGTTCGTATCCTTCACTCGTTCCGCCATGCGCTTCTCATCCATGTTGAGCTTGTTCACATCAGAGTGCACATGAGACTTTGAGGAAGCATACTCTGTGTTGTGCATTTTACCTAGCTGATGGGAAAATATTCTTAAAATGCTTTCAAAAAATCTGAATAATTTGGAATAAATAATTATTCACGGTATTTTGAAGTGCCCACGATAACATTGTATGTTTTTTATCGTGATATACCGTATCACCTAATACATGTCTACTCTCTACCTTTAAGTTACAAATGGCCGCGCCCCTTCGTGTGATGGTGGGTACATTGGATGCGTGTCGCCCAGGCCCAGACAATAAATGGATGTCCAGTTCTATTTCTGACGTACTACAACCCTTAGGTGTTCTGTCGATTTGTGCTACCCTGTCAGATTATGCTACCTCCTATTAAAACAGTGGGTAGTACAATTCGACAATGAAAAATGCTACCTGTAAAATTATGGTTTATTAACGTCTACACCTAGGCTACCCCAACCCTAAACCTACCCTTACAGTAATGCAAATACAGTAATTATGTGTTATATTCACGGTTGTGGCTAGAAGGGATACAGCTAAGGGAAACCAACAATAAATATTTTTTTCTATCTGTTAGATTGAGTGTTATTAAAGTCTACACCTACCCCAACCCTAAACCTACCCTTACAGTAATGCAGATACATTAAATATTATTATTCCGCGTGAGAAAAAGGACGTAATATTGATGTGCGCATGCGCAGTAAACCCTAGTAGGACAATCTGACGGGTAGGATAAAATGTCAGGACACCTGTTAAAACAACGGCTCTGCTTTCAACAATAACAGGAGATGTTTTTGCAACGTTCGCTTTGATTCGCCTGGTGTAGACAGTTTTTTTTTATGTTTACTTACAAATGTGTTTACTTTTTAATTGTGTGCCTCAAATTTGTTGTATTTTTGTCTCGACTTCTAAACATCTCTTAATTTGAATTGAATTTCTGCTCTGCATTTTCACTTATAATTTTTTTTTAGTCACCTACTATTTTTATTTTATTTATTTATTTATTTATTTTTTGCGCACTGTCATAGTTTTGCTGATAGCAATATTTGTAATCTCAACAACAGTGTTTTGGATTTGTGATGTAAAGTGTGTGGGGAGCTGTGAGGGGAATTTTGACACTTAGTCTTTGATGTATGATAAAAACAAAAAATTCCAAAATTAAAAAAAGGAAAAGAAAAAGCAAGTAAACCAAACAAACACTGCCCACATATCCCCCACACTCACTCAGCACTCCTGCGGCCAAGCAAGGGCTGGACTTCTCATTGCCATGTGGTTGATGGAGG
>NW_015544153.1:607436-610400 GCF_001515605.1 Sinocyclocheilus anshuiensis
GTGGGTGCGTGTGGGGGGGGGGGGGGGGGGGGGCATTTTAATTTCCACATTCTTTCAGAAAAATAATATATAATTTCTTCTCCCAGCAACTAATGTTTTCTATTCTGCTCTGTGTGAATCGAAGGTGATGAAGAGGACAGAATCAGTTGCTTCTCTGGTTGCCAGCTGTGTGGCCTTAAAGATGGAGATTCTCTACTACATGAAGACGGGGCATCTTCAACTCTTCAATATACAGTCATGGCCAAAAGTTTTAGCAGTGACATTAATTTTGTGTTTTGCAAAGTTTGCTGCTTAAGCTGTTGTGGTGTTCATTCACATTGTTTCTAGATTATTGTGTAGAGTGATCAGATGCATTTTAAATAATTGCTATAAGCTTCTTTGGCCAAAAAATGTACTTTTCACAAAAAAAACTAATTTCACTATTTTTTGATCCTGACACAAAATGACCAGCTAACATGAATTGACTAATCATATCAGCAGCACATGTGAAAGGGTGAATGAGTACTAGTCAGGTGAAATCACTACTAATTAGATTGTAAGAGCAGACTGATTCCTATAAGAGGAGGGAAGAAGCG
Source organism: Sinocyclocheilus anshuiensis (assembly GCF_001515605.1). Classification (NCBI taxonomy): domain Eukaryota; kingdom Metazoa; phylum Chordata; class Actinopteri; order Cypriniformes; family Cyprinidae; genus Sinocyclocheilus; species Sinocyclocheilus anshuiensis. The sequence continues at coordinate 608,012 of NW_015544153.1, forward strand.
CTTCCAATCATTGTGTTCTTGTTAGCAATGGCATAGAAAATAATCTACAAATACTGAAGCAGCAAACTTTGCAAAACACAAAATTTATGTCACTGCCAAAACTTTTGGCCATGACTGTACAGCCGTATTGATAAGAAACTTGTGATTTAACAAGGTCAAAAGAAAAAAAAAAAGTCTGATGCTGGATGACATCATCGTGGTCAGGTCTCGAAGTAGGATTGACTTTTTGTTGTTCAAGTGGGTGTGTGAGCGCCCTGCTGTCCTTGTAAGAAAATAGCATGTTTGAACACTGCACACTACACTCTTAAAAATAAAGGTGCTTCACGATGCCATAGAAGAACTTTTTTGTCTAAATGGTTCCATAAAGAACCTTTAATATCTGAAGAACCTTTCTGTTTCACAAAAGGTTCTTTGTGGTGAAAAAAGGTTCTTCAGATTACAAAAAGGTAAGAAAGAGATGGTTCTTTAAAGAACCTTTGACTGAATGGTTCTTTGTGGAACCAAAAATGGTTCTTCTATGGCATCGCTGTGAAGAACCTTTTGAAGCACCTTTATTTTTAAGAGTGTACGTATGTTGTGTTTATATTCTCATAGGATTTTTGGCATCAACTCCTGGTTTCTTCATACATGTGCTTTATAAAACCAAAGCAGTGTGGTTTTGTGTGAGTGTGCTATGCGGGTATGTGTGACTGTTAACACAGCTGGCATTAACTGGTCTGTCTAGCAGCCCATGGTGGTGGTGTGGTCTGGGTGTCTGCATGGTGTGCTCAGAGAGTGTGGACTCTTGAGTGGGAACTGTTGTCAAAATCTTAATCCTTTAGGTCTCACCCTCACGCTCTCTCTCTCTCTGTCCCTCTAAACTGTCCAGTCTCTCTGTGCCACACAGGGAGGTAAAGATGAGAGCAAGAAAGAGGCAGCTGAGGAGGATTTGCACTTCTGTTCCTCTTGTTTCTCTTGTTTGGCTGAGATTGGGACCGGTTTGAGAACATCCACAACTCCTTTTCTCTCTCCTTGCTTCCTGTATCCATCTCTCTTTATGGAGCTCCCCAGCATCACACACACGAGTGGCAACACGGCAGAGAACGCTGTGAAATGGCAGCTGTGTTATGATATGACAGCTAAGACCTGGTGGATGGTGAGTGGCATTATTTAACCTACTTTAAGGAAACTTCAAAACTTTGTGCTAACCTGTTGCGGGTTTTGCATATACAGTATATATCTTTTTTGGATACCAGTCATGACGTAATTGGCTGCGGAGTAATTGTTTGAGGGGTCTGACGTGTTATTTGTAGTGTGGTGAGCAGGTGACCTCAGATGACTTTGAGCGCTGTTGTTAGGATGAAGCTTAGACATGGTTTCTGGGAATTTTTATTTTGCCTTAGCACGTTTTATGAAATTGCATGTCAATTGTTATTGTTTTACTAAAATTCTTTGACATTGTAGCAAATTGACTGACTTTACATTTTAGTGCCAATTTTACTTATGAATAAATAAAATAAATTAAAAATATTATTTTAATACATTTTTATAATTTTATGCATATATAATTAAATATTTAAATAAATAAAATATAAATAAAAAATAAAAATAGACTGTATTACTCAAACATTTCCATCAAAAATTACTCAGTTTTTACGTTCTTTAACTAATCTCTCAATTTATTGTGAAAGCCAGTCATTTTATTTATTTAAAGGTTATCAAATATTTTTTCTTGAATTGTAGGCACTTAACTTTGACTTAATACATACCTGATATTACTGTCCATAGTGCTCCTAAATGACGTGGCATTAAATGAAGCTGATTTGCAGCGTAATGCTTTGAGTATCATTTTAATATTTTACAATATGTACAGATTGAGCCTGCTCCTGTTCTACATGGTCTGATTTTGTTTTCCTCACATTATTATTAGCACATGAAGTTGTTTAAACTCCATTCCGTCCACGTGTTTTATTTCACATGCTTTTTGTTTTAGCTTATCTTACCGTGTTCTCCAGTGCTGGAGAGCGCTTTTCTTCTCTCAGCCAGTTTCTGTTGGAATTCTCTTTGTTTGCTCAGTGTTCAAGTCTTCAGTTTTGCTTATTTGGCTTTGCTCTTCTATAGGCTCTCTTTTCATACTACATTTAGTGCTGGAGGTCTTTTTGTAAACAGGGGAAATGGAGTGATATATTTATATAGATAGATTGAAATGAAACCTTTTTGTAGATTTACGTGCCATATGTGTGACATGTAAACCTGTGGGTTTCTTAAATGATCAGGTGTGTGTGTGTGTGTGTGTGTGTGTGTGTGGCAATTTGCAATTCAGGACAATAAGTTTATTCGCTATACTGTAGCTCAGAAACCAAAGATTGTTCTAGTTTGGATACAGTCAAATCTGATTGCCTTCCTGCTG
>NW_015544153.1:610558-621026 GCF_001515605.1 Sinocyclocheilus anshuiensis
CTGATGAAATAAGAGGGAGAGGAGAAAAAAAAACTTAATCAAAGGAACATCTCCTCAGAATTTGGGATTTCCTTAAGTAGGAAGGAGATTAGGTTTGGCTAATGGGGCTTTTGAATTAAATATAAACATGGTTACAACTTAGTTAGACATTTGCAGAATTACACTTCAGCTAAAGCTCAGGGGAAATGGGTTTTAACTTTAAATTTTGGGTTTTACAGATCATGTGCTATTCTCAATTAGAACAATCTCTGTTCGGTTTTTTTTCTGTTGTTGTTGGGAAGGGCACTTTATACCATGTTGGTCTCTGGGCTAACATTCTGCCATCATTCACTCACCGTTTTGTTATTTTAAACCTATATGCCTGTCTTTTGTCTGTGTAACACAAAATAATACATTTGTTAAAATTGTCTGTTTTTTTCCAAAATAACACTGGACCCCATTGGCTTTCATTTTAAGGACAAAAACATGTTTCAAAATATTATCTTTTGTGTTCAACAGATGAAGAAATGCTTATAGGTTTGGTGCAACATGGGGGTGAGTAAATGATGCAAGACTTTTCATTTTTGGGTGAACTATCCCTTAAAGAATCCCTTAAAGAAAAATCTATTGATTTTTGTTAATTACTGGCTCAAGTGCTTTGTTGATGACTCAATTTGGCACTGTAAATATATCAGTTATTACATTTTATTCAAGGCTGTGTAATTTCAAGTCAAGCAGAACCTTTGTTTGTTGTCATGCTTTACATCTACCGCTGTGACGGTGTAGTGACACACGTGGTCAGGCTTGCATCAGCATGGCACGAACTGCGAATACCAGCATGCGTAACACTTTAGACTTAACAGGAAGCACGCCTCGGGGTTGTACCGCCAAACCCCATTAAACGGCAGAGTTTGATGGTAACTCAAAACAGAGAGGATGGCAAAATTTGTACCAGAGCCCATGAATCTTTCCCCCGTAGTGATTTTCTACAGCATGAGAGAGGGACAGCACGGGGTTTGTGGTTCCAGCCCGTGACTTCAGACGTCTGGAAACTGACATGAATCATTCCCAGCAGTAGAGAGAGCAGAGAGGCTAAAATTAGAGAGAATGGTCATTGAGGAGACGCACTAACAGCCCTCACAGAGGCAGCCAGTCAGTACCGGTTGAGCTGGCCGGCCTGAGGTGGGAGGGCGTAACCCCCGGGCATTTACACGTTTCTTCTTTAGCCATTTACCAGATTTGGGATTATGTGATCTGTGACTTTGTGTGTACATGTGTAGATGCAACTATATTGCTGTTAGTAACTTTAGTATGGCTATAAAATGCTAAAAGGGTGCTATCAGATGCTAATACCATGGTAGTTCGATATATACCATAGTGCTGAATGATTACCATATTCATATACCATTTTTTGGTACTCCAAAATCATTCATAGAATACCATGGTATTACCATGATATTAGATCAATAGACATGGAAATACCATGATACATTTTCCTTTTTTATTGCCATTATTTACTGCCAGTGCTACAGATAATGTTGCACCTAACAATGGGAATAAATGTCACTGCCTTTTTTATTACAATTACAGAAATAGTTCACCCGAAATTAAATTAGACATCAGTTTCTCACCCTCATGTTGTTCCAAACCCATATGACTGACTGACTTCTGTTAAATATAGTAATATTCATAATACTGCTTTGTTTTAAACAATAAAAAACAAAGGGGCTGCCAAGCTCTAAAAATGACAAAAATATAATCCATATGGTTTATACTGTATGCTATATTTCAAGCTTTGTGTGAAAAACATTCAAATTTTAGTAATTATTCATGGATAATCTTCCCCACCACTGTAGCTCTTAAATTTCTTTGAATGATCTGAATATGCTTATATTCATGTGTATGCAAGTCATATAGGTTTAGAATGAAATGAGGGAGAGTAAATTAAAACAGAATTTTATTTTTTGGACTATCCCATTAATACAGCTCATTTTGACATGCAGTTCTACTCATAAATTTGTATACCCCTTGCAGAATAGGCAATAAGAGGGATCATAAAAACTGCATTTAAAAAAAATAGTACTGTCCTGAATAAGCCGTTTTATATAACAAACGTTTACATATAGTCCAACTGATACAAAAATAATAACTGAATTGAATTCACACAAAAGAACCAGTTTAAAGGTTTACCCTTGAATCTTAATACTGTGTGCTTTTACCAGGATGATCAATAAACTTTTAATGTTTTGTGATAGTTTTTCATGAGTCCCTTGTTTGTCCTGAAACTGTCCACTTCAGATAAATCCTCCAGGTCCGGCATATTTTTTTGGTTTTTTATCATCTTCTGCATATTTGAACCATTTCTAAAAATGACTGTATGATTTTGAGATCCATCTTTGACACTGAGGACAACGGAGGGTCTCAAGATGCTCACTGATGCTCAAGAAGGAAACACAATGCACTAAGAACCAGGGGGTGTAAATTTTAATATCATATCTTTTCATTTAGTACTGCCCTTCAGAAGCTACAAAAGATATTTACATGTTTACCAGAAGACAAAATAAGTACAATTTGCCCTGAACATCCAATTCAAAAACTTTAGCCTTAATTTAATACATATTCTACAAGAGGCATGTACACTTACGAACAGAATTGTAACTGCATCTGTAGAGCAACTAAATGAAGTCTTAATATCTCACAATTAAACATTTCCATTCATGCCAAGAGGATGTTGAAGCTTTAGTGCTTGTCCCTTAATGAACTGGAGAGCTGAGGCATTGAAAAGGCAATCTGTTGGCCCCGGATAATCCACCACCTTAAAAAGGGAAAATATTTTGGTTTGCATTTTGCCTGCCAGTCTTCCAGTATAATCCTGACACCATCTGTGAGAGAGGATCTTCAGACAGCTGCATGCGATATTGTGTCTACTCGTTTAGTCATGCCATTCAGTGCTTTGCTTTAGTACCCGGCAGTACCCACTACCCACACAACCTGCTCGATTCAACATGCAGTTCATAACATGTTGATACTACTACAGCATATAAGGGGTTTAGAATCAACCACTAAAAACCCATATAGGTCTATTGTTAATATGAAAACTAGGGCGTATACTGTATGTCAGACCTAAGTATTTATGGTGGTTACAGCCCTAATCGACTGTAAGGGGTCCTAAATACAACACATTTATCTGATGGACTCGTTTGTTACCTCAGTCTCATCTACAACATATATATTAGTAAATCTTAATAGAAAAAATAAATCATATTTGTCATTTTTTTGTCAATAGGTAAATATAAAATTATTTTAGGTTGAAATATTACATGTCACCACAAGGGGGAGACAACACTTTGCTTTTTCCTTCATCTGGTGTAGATATGTTGGCTAGTACATATTTATCCTAAGATAATTATCCAGAAAATAGGGAAATATGATGTATAATAGCAGATTTACTTCAATAACTAGTTTTAAGTTAAACAATTAGTAAGTTAAAGGAAAACATCTATATTTTATTGTTTGATTTTTTCCTGTGCTTCACTTTTCACCAATATTTGTTATTTTATTCTGAGTCGCTTTAATACTCTTTGATTTCACTATACAGGTGCTTTGCATAATTTTTAATTTCGGCTTGTCACACATTATATTTTTGTTTTATTCAGAACAAATCCAACCAGTCTACTCTATTCAAGGCACCCAGTAACAGCGTCCCAGCCCTAAACACTGCAGCTTAAAGCCAAACCTCATGCATCATCTTTGTAGTTCTGTAAACATGCTGCATGTAACATTGTTTATCTGTGCTGGAAAACGGATTTAAGCTTTGAGATGTGTCCAAAACTGAAATACAAAGCACATGAAAATTATTCATATAGTGGGATAAAGCACAACACCACAGGCACACATCTGTAAAGGGTCAAACATCTCATATTGCCTTCTTTTTTTGTTTCCCATGATTGAACCTTAACCACAGTTGAACAGACTTTTGATTGTGACGTAAAGCTGTTATAGGTCATAAAAACTATTTACCTTTTATTAGAACTGAGTAGGGCACATGGATTTGAACTTAGATGGCCAATCAGCACTAGAGTTTCTAGATATTTTTCTTTTTGTATGTTTTTAAGTCAAATTGCTCATTTCAAAATAGTTAGACAATTTTTAGCTTGTGTGATGCCATCACAACATCAGGTTTTGCGTGATCTACCCTGCATTATCTTTATTCACATTTATTTTGTGAAAAAAATTTTTTAAGATAAAATATGCTTAAAACAATAATAAAGGGGTAATTCACCCCAAATGAAAATTGTCATAATTTACTTGCGCTTATGTTCCAAACCTGACTAACAAAAAATAAATGAATTTTTTTTACATTAATTTATTTCTTTTAACAGTGAAAATAAAACAATGAAAACAACATTGGACCACAATGACAAAACATTCGAAACGTTCTTCAAGAATGTCATACAGGTTTATCATAGGGTGAGTAAATTATGACTTTTTTATTTCAAGTGAACTATCCCTTTCAAACAGCTCAAAGCTCAAATTTATCTCAAGGTTTCATTTTCGCATCCCACAATATAATGTATTATTAAAATGTAGCCTCTTATTAAAAATCAATGGAAGTATAATGAACAAGTAAATGATTTTGCATTCCAATAATGTTTATTTTAAATGGCTTTGCATTTGAAGCATCTTAACAAAGTAATGCAACACTAATTTTTGTACTATATGAAGCAGGGGGTTGCTGCTTTGTCTCTTTATATAGTACGGGGCCCTTAGCACTGAAAAAGAAAACTTGAAAGGTTGATTTTAATTCCTATAATTGTCAATTTTATTCTGACTCATAGGCTAAGCCATTTTCACGACTCAGCTCTCATCAGCAGCTAATCCCTTCTAAATGTAATTTATATCATTCATTTAATGAAGAGATCATTAGTGGTAGCTGCTTTAGGATAGAATATGTGCACTTGTCCTGAGGTCTTAACATGTGCTAACTAATCTGCATGTAATTAGAGTTCTTGGACTCTGCTGCAGGGTTCCCGGGTCATTAGCTTATAACATAATCACTGGCAAATTACTGTGGTGTAATCATTTACCTAAAAGCCATTAGTGAGGTCCCGCAGAGGATTTGGTGATTAAGTTCTAACATTATGCAAATGGTGGATATTTGATGCTGAGCAAGGCTCTTTTCTCTTGTTCATGGCTGCTCGATGAATCATGAATCATGTTATCATGGTAGCATCTACTGTATTATGGATCCATATGTTTGCTCTCTCAATGAGGGTTTTGCCAAGTTTTAAGTACATCACTGTAATTACATTTGGTGTGCATTTTGCATGTTTGACTAAATTTGCAATTAAATGAGTAAACTGCACATTTCATCTCGACAATAGTACTCTATAAAATCTAGCTAATATAGATAATGTGGAACAAAATACAAATAGATAAAAACGTACAAACTGTACACTGTGCAAATATTTCAATGACTTTCACAGAGGTTGATTTTTATTAACATTTTCTTCAGTCATTTTCAGGCCACATATCTTTTTAAGGTCTCACACCCCAGGTTGTATTTTAGCAGCAGCACAGTTAGTGTTTTAAAGAATCACTAAACTAAAGATTTTTGTGATATATTTATGAAAATTATGACGATACTTATATTTTGTTGATGTACTGTCAGATACGGATCCTAACTTACAGCGCTCAAGCACCTTAATGTAGTGTTGCTGTTTATTTAGCACACTAACTGGGCTGAAACGTTTGAAAAAGTTGTTTAAACATATACAGGCTAAAAAAAATAAATACATATTAATTTGCACCCTGAAATGTACCATTTAATAACGTGCACTTAGAGCAAGACTTGATTTGAACCACTTGTTTTTGATGGAATTGCTTGGCTTACTCTGAAGGTGACTGTAATGTGCCACAAATTATCCAAACTAGGGAAATTATGCACAATTTGCCCTTAGTTAGCATTCAGATGGCAAGAACAGTGAAAGAAAAGTTGGTCCTCTTGAGAAGAAGGAGCAGAGTCTTGGCATTGGACTGCATGCCTTGGATCTGTGTCTTGAGAGAGACAGAGAGAGAGAGAGAGAGAGAGAGAGTTTCCAGACGTTTTCCCCTCCCCCTCTCATATTGCAGTAGTTTGGAAAAGTGAAGTTGTATTGGAGACTGGGATTTGCCTTGGGCAATATATATATATGTGTCTCTGTGGAGCCGGCCAATCATGCATTACACCTACATGTGATTTCTTTACATGGAAACAGCCACAAAAAGGCAAAGTCCACATGTGCTAAGAGTCTTTACTGCAACTCCAATGATGCAATTTGAGGGGGGAAAAGAATAAAAATATATTTGACATGCTAAATCTGCACGGCACTTGCACTTAAACAGCAGTTAAATAGAAAATTAACCAGCCATTAGATGATAATTTATACTGGTGTTACGTTGATATGTTGAAAGTATTGTTGCTAAGATGCATCTTTAGGCTTCAACAAATCCACACTTTATTCATGATGTACTGCAGTATTTCCATCTCACCACTAGTAGGTGTATGACACTGTAGTATGGAAAGAACACTTGATAGGGACAGTAATTGATACCCAGTACTCTCTGTACAGCCTTTTTTTACACTAGATACCTTATCTGTTATATTGCCTGAACTGACTGTTCCAGCCCTACAATATAGCCAAATCCATATACTCACATAGTTCATGTTTCCTTTTAAATTAAAAAGGTGCCATTCATAATTTATTGGGCATATCTCAGATAAATTATACACGGCTTACATGGTTTTAGATACCATAAATCTCCCTATATAGAATCAGGCTTAATCATAATAATAAGAATTAGGTGATGTAATTTTTTGGTAAACCTCTGCATGAGCTTTGGAATGTTTTCCACACAGCAGTATCACAGCCATTTTTGGTCTGCCCTCTTGAGGATGCCCACTTTTATGTGTCAGAACGATTACTAACCTGCAGGCTGTTTTTTCAGAGATTATGTACTTACGTGCTTGGGTGAGTTAAGAGGTTAAAAACAGACCAAACATGTTTCCCCCAAACATTTCATGAGATAGGTTTAGATGACATATGATCTATCAACACACACGTATCAACAAAATAAACCTGTGCAGTTCATTTAGCTGTGGAATTTCTGAATGTTTACTGTCTGATTTCTCCTGATACAAACAGAGAAAGAGGGGAGAGAAGGGGAAGTTGAGTCCTTTTATGACTCGTTTCTTTCTTTAATCAACTGTTTAATGTAGCTCTTTTAATTTGTCCAAGTGTTCAGGCCAGAGGTTTTACCTTTCTGGTATAACAACACACCTTCAACATTTGCAGTTCACGTTATACATGGGTATATTTTTAGTTCAGGTTATTTTTATATTATTTTTAGACTGTTTATTTTTTAGATAGAATCACTCAACTATAGAGGAGAATGCAAATGACACATCATTTCTATTATAAATTTTATTTTTCACTTTATACGTCAATCTGCAATTTGTTATCTCAATAAAAATGACATAAGCATCTGGCATATATTGGTGTATTTTTATACAGTTAGACTTAATTTAAAATAAATCAACTGCATTCTTGAATAGAATTAGAATATCATTGTTCATTTTTTTTTTTTTGCTGTAAATAAAATAATTGCAATTGGGCTACACTGCCATGCATTGTTTCCTAAAACATGATTCACTCTGAAGAGATGATTTTGCACATCAGGGCAGGGCAGTCAAACCTGCAGTTTCCTGTGAGTAGGTATATTGTATCTGCCCTGCTGTGGCCAGGTCTTTTATCCACAGTTCCACTCTTCTCTGGATTAAATGCAGACTCTTATTTGTCTTTCAGGTACTTTCAGGTTTGACAGTGAAAAATGAATACATGGATAGTATACATTTGTGTATGGCAGCCAGTTGTTGAAACTTTAGTTTATGTGTAGGACGTGTGTGAAAGCCTGTACATGTGCCTTGTGTGTTTTCTGACCATGCTGTATAAAGTTAGCACTTCAATTGTATGTGCTCTTAGTCATAACAATATATTGCAATTCTGTCATCATTTCATGCATGCATAAAATAAGACTAAATTGTAATTTATGCAATCACCGGAACATCAGGACCGAAATGTCTTTCAGTAAATTTAAAGTAAGCCAAAATGTAATTCTTAGACCTATAAATAGAGTGAAAATATTTAGGACAAAGTCTGCTTGTTTTTAGAGAGTTGGGCAGAAGTCGGTATTTTTGCCTCAGAAGCTATTTTGTGGGAGAAACAAAAAGAGCGTTTGCATCAAGCGACCAAAGTCCGAAGGATCCAAAATACGCGACTGCATTCAAAGGTGCCAGCAAATACACGAGGACATGTGGATTTTGGAGACGTCTTGTTGGAAAAGAGTAAAACTCGTTAAAATAACGTTTAACAGAGCTTACTTTACCACATAAGTAGCATCTATATTTATTAATAGAGATAGAGTTTTATTTAGATTTATAGAGTTCTACCACGCAGATGAAAAGTTATTTTAATTACGGAATAAATAAAGTGTAAATTATTATTTTTTAGGAAAAATAATTATGGTAACAGTATACTATAGCCTACGATAATATTTAATTTGTGTTAAAACGCTTGAAGATAAAATCATGCAATCTCATATTTATAGCCTACAGATATATATTTTTTAAATTAATATCTCAACTGTGAGATTTAAAGTTTGCGGTTATGTAGGAAATTTATATAAATTTAGCTTCATTCTTCATTGTCGTAAATTATGCTTCAGAAACAGGCAAATTAATAGCCCCAAAACATTTTAAATCGCGCTTTTAAAAATTTAAATAAACCAATTTCCATTATAAATTTTGCCTTTTTAATTAAAATCTTAATATTCATTCTTTTAAATAGGGTAAACATAATCAGTGCTATGTACAGATCAATACTTTAATATACTGACCCATTCGATTTTTTATTTTTTTTTAAAGACGTTATTTTATATAAATTTTATTAAATTGCACTCAGATGTTTCTCAAAAAAGGCTGCCAATTGACGGCAAACAGACAAAGTTACATGTGATGGAAAGGAAGCAAGTCTTTAACTACAATGTTTAATCAAATCACCTAAATGTAAGAGTAACCAACAGCAGGTCTACTGAGAGTATAGCCTAAACTATAAGCTATTATCATTATTGGCTCTGACCGAACAGTGTCTGATGAGGAACTCGAAAGGTTAAACATTTGGCTTCAGAGTTCAGGGAGTTTGCAGCTTTTTCGAGGAAGAAGAAAAGCAAGACTCAAGCTTCGACTAATTTAAAATACTATATTAGGCTAAATAAAGTTTACTTTTTGAGCACTGCACAGGTAGGCCACACTTTGTGTATGTTTATGAAAAACGTAAACAACGTATGAAAAGTAAAACCTTAAGTACAGTAAACCTCTGTGCCCGCAAAAGTAAAATTTATGTAAATTATCCATTCTGAAACGTTATTCCTTGTTACGACATTTCAAGAGAATTTGATTTCTGCAGACATGCATGAATCGTGCCTAGCCCATAAAATACAACTCGTTTTCCTATGGGCCTACTTGACTGCCAGTTCATTTATGTTCTGAAATGCCCAAGGCGTCTTGTGACCCTTTAAATTAGAGTAGAAGGTGTCACTTAAGGACACTGCAATAATTGACTGAGCAACTTGAAGTTTTTTAAGTCTAAAATAGATGAAACGCAATTTCAAGTGACACTGGCAACACGGTCTCATGTCAAAAAGACTGATATGAACTTTGTTCACTTTAAGTTGTTCAAAGCAAATACATTTTACTTTTTTTTTTTTTTTTGTAAAACTAGACACCAATGCCCAAAGTGATATCCACACAAAACAAACGCACACGCGCGCTTTACGCACGCACACTCAAAACGATTTTTTATTGATATAATGTTTATCTTGGAAACAGGGTTGGCACGACTCTCAAATCAGGTTCTGAAGTTAATGAAACATGCAATGTTTGTTCTGTCATAACCGGTTTAACATTCTTAGCCTTAAACTACTATTTGAGCCAATAAGGCAAATAAGGATCTCTGAAGTTAAAAAGAATATGTTGAAAATCTAGTTTAAAACACATGTAGTACTAAGTTATCTTGCTGATTGCATACATTTTTATAAAAAAAATTTTACTCAAAAAAATTCAAGATAACCATCAAGTCAAATGTACTAAAATACTTTACTTGAACACTGAATACACTTGTGTATTTTTGAAGGTTTCAAACATGATTCAAGTTTTTTATGCATCTCGGCAAGTATTTTTAGGATTACTCCATTTAACCTGAACAGAAATGAAAGACATGATCGTCGTATAGACCTATGCTTTGATGGATGCATTAAAGTAATTTTGTATGAATTGTTGCATTTTAATGTATTTCTTAATAACTTTATTGATTCAGACAAAAGTGAGAGTTACGTCATTGACCCATATATAAAGTATATATATATATATATAAAGTACATATATATATATATA
>NW_015544153.1:621036-623607 GCF_001515605.1 Sinocyclocheilus anshuiensis
AGTACATATATATATATATATATATATATATATACATACACACTGTATAAACTACGCCATCAAGTGCAGTTCTTCTAAACGAGTGGCTACACTGCACGCACGCACACACACACACACACACACACACACTCACGCACGCACGCCACCCCCGTATTTCATCAATTCATTCACCGCGAGGACTGTAAGATGTGTGTATGGAGCTCAGAACACCGTCTGTGTTGCTATTCGTGTTGTAAGAAACAAAAGAACAGACGAGGCATTGATTCCAATCTATACACAAGGACATCTATGCGCGCTGCATGTGCAATGCTGCAAAGCTATGAGACCGTCGATTCAGCACTGTAAATTAAAGATACACGACCAAAACAACAGCCTGCACCTCCAGCCAGTGCATTCTCTGCAGCAAGCCGTGCATTACTGTAAAATATTTATTATGTCCTTCTGTACCTTGTAACGAGGATTTCGGATTGGACGAGGCTCGAAGACTTCGCGTGGGACGTTTTGTATTTGGTCAGTGTCCGGGTTTATTCCTCCCATCCGAAGAGCACGGATTACTTCTTTGCGAAGATAAATGGATACGGAGTTATAAAAGCCTCCGACGAGATGACCAAGCGTTGAACTGCAGAACTACAAAAGCCTCTGAGCTCTAACTTTGTTTGGGGGGGGGGAGGTTGGCAGTTTCGCTTCGAAATGGTACGTTAACAAATCAGTTTCATCATTATTATGTCGTTGTTCCTAAAGACGAGGCAGATCACGAGTTGTGCACTCTTAAAGTCAAATGAGATCATCATCAACGCACAGGCGCCGTGTTTCGGTTTCCCCCCACTTCCTCTCTTACCAGCCGGTTACTCCTTTTCTCGTTGGTTTTCGGCCAAACGTAAGGCTTTGTGGGAAAGGCTTACAAATGCTGGCGTATTATTCTCGCTATTGAGACGCGCAATGATTAAGATAGCAAGCGATTTGGCTTTTCTCCCGTAATGAAAGTTATTAGTTCTGTGACAGGCGAAGGAAAAAAGGTGTGTGCGTGCCTGTGTTAACCACGGGACTCCGAAGGCCAAGTTGAAGTTTAAAGCCAGTAGAGGCAGATGCCCAGCAGTAGAGTTTGCTCAGCAGAAAATGGCCGCAGGCTCGCCGGCATGAATTTGACATCTACACCGACAGAGGCGCTTCCTCACCGGCAGAAGTCTCAGATCGTGTGCCGAAGTCACAACCGGGAGTTCGGCATTGTCTCAAAAAGTGCTACAAACTGTAGTTTCTTGTCATGTTCGCATGGCAGTAGCAACCTGAATCTGTAAATAAAACAAAGTAAACATGCTTCACGAGACAGTGCCAAAAATTGATTTGACCCGGCTTGGCTGTTTACAGAAACAGTAGCTTTCAGCCAAGTAAGCTTGATACACTGACAAAAATTAGGCTACTATATAACAGTGTTGTCTTGGGCATGCTTGAATATAATTTGGAGTATGTAAATACGATGCTGCATGGATTTCAGCATTATGTTATGTATAAACATACCATGATATCGCATCTGATAAAGTATGGTCCAGTACCTTTTTTCTATTTTTTTCTATCTATAGTCACTGCTGTTGCCAGTTAATTTGCGCTTACGTCAAGTTCGTAAAATAAGTTCAGACTTTAAAAAAATGTTTTATGTTTAGGGCTATATTGATATGTTAATTTGTATTGTATCTACAACTTACTCAAATCTTTCTCTTTAAAAAAAAAATGCTAACGTGGCAGTTTCAGAAAAAGTTTAAGAATGAATGTTTGTAATTGGATGGATATGTTTATTGGCAAAAGTATGCCATTTTGAGACGACGGTGTTTCAGCAGTGTGATAGACGGCTCTCTCCCTGTCCATAGTTCACGCCACAGTACCTTCAGTGCATATTCAAGAGAAATAACAGGTGTTGTTTACACTGTTGGTTTTAATAGCCTGCCTGGTTTTACACTTTAAGTCAATTGACGCCTAGTTTATTTGATCTCCGTGTGATCACACCAGCAGAGTAAAACTTGATTTCTACAAGGGGTCACAAAAAAAAAAAAAAAACTACACAGGAATAGTTTTTGGGTATCTACGACTGACCATGAGCTACTTGTAGATGACAGTTATTATGGTTACCGAGGCGCGTTATTTTCTTGCAATTACTTTATAAATGCTTCTGGTCATCAGACCATGCAATAGAAGATAAAATAGCCTCGCTGAAACAGTACTTTTAGAATGCGTGCACTATGCATTGGACTTCTCATATGTATTCATAATTACACGCGTTTCAGGAATTTAAGTGACTGAGAGACAAGTCATTCCCTCGTTTACTAGAAATATATTCTATGTTTATAGTTATAAAGGTGGTCCAACTGGCTATAGTATTTTACGCGGGCTTACTTTTTAAAGTGTTCGATAAGCCTCGAACACTTTGTCATGAATGGACGCATGCATGTCAGCTCGAGCCTGGCTCTAAACGCTACTTTAGCGGTGCGTGTTGCAGTAAAATTGTTTGGAATACGCGCGCGGGTGAAGCGCGCAGAACGTTTCTGCGTCCGAACTAGATCAGCGTGAGAGGGAAGAGCG
>NW_015544153.1:623664-649234 GCF_001515605.1 Sinocyclocheilus anshuiensis
GTGCGCACTGGCGAGGGGCGAGGGGGGGGGAGTCGTTTACCACTTTGTTTCGCACCATAGGAGCTTCAGAAACCGAGGCACATAACTTTTTTTTTTTTGGTTAATTTCACGGACTCAACGGATGCCCCTGGACAGTGGAAACCAGGGTTAGCCTCTCTTGCTCCTTCAAGTAGGCTACTTTCTTTGGGATGGGCTATTTTCATAACGTCATTTCATTCCTCCCTCTTTTTCATTTTCTCTTTCTTTGATTCTTTCTCCCACCATTTCCTAAATGGAACAGATTGCAGCACCCCACGCGTTTTCCTGCCTGCAAAGTTTGGTTTCAAACGTGTACACAGTTTGCGCGTTCTCTTTTGCCGGGCGTCTCTTGATTTAACGGACTCGAAGTGGAAGTCAGAAGTGGCGGCGGTGGAAGTGTTAATCATGATGAGGCTTACCATGATTAACTGTGAAAAATGATCCACTAACTTGTCGGTGTTTTGCCACATTTCAAGTCACGCGCTCCCCTTTCAGCATGATGTATTCTCCTCTCTGTCTAACTCAGGTAAAGTGCTTATTTGTGTCTTTCTGAACGAATTGCTCCTGATCCGCGACGAGATTTCAGTTCATAAAGGGCGGGCTGTGAACTATGCTTCTCTTTGCCTATTTAACATCCATTCAAATAACACTAAGCTGTATCCTCAAATGTATATTAGTTTATTGGGTTGTTATACATTTCTATTATTGACCTTTTTACAATGTAAACAAAGTCGAAAATCAATTTGACGAGGTAATATGAGTCGTTGTTTATCGTTGTATTTAAGATGGAGTTTGTGTGCAGTAGAGTAGACAGTGCAGTTGAGTGATGAGACATCTGCTTCAGTTTTAATCATAAACTAGAGGAGAAAGTTACATGTCATAGTTAGGATCAAATAAAACTTTTATTATTTCATATTATAGAATTTACTATTGTGTATTTTTATCTGAAGTGGATTAAAAATGATATATTTAGCCTATATGAGCACATCTATATGTACACCAGGACTAGTTCAGTTCATGCGTAGCGTTATAAGAGAGTGGCATTAGTAATGTTTATATTCTGTGTTAAGACTGTTAAAACTTTGACTGTTTTATTGGTTACAAAATATATAAAGTTACAGTATTTTGAGAGAGATTTAGGATGATATCTATTCAATCCGGACTAATTACTGTGGTTTCAGCTCTTTTCTTGTGTGCTTTTTAAGTTTTCAATTAATAGGATATAGCAAAAAGTTGGCCATTGAAATATTTTTTTAGGCTGTTTAATTTTTAGACAGCCAGTCACTTAAAAAGAGATAAAAAGCATTCTGGACAGAATAACATTGACTTGCCAGACATCGGCCTTTTGCCTGTAATTTATCACAATTGATTTGAATCCCATATTGCTTGTGATAGCTGAATCAGTTAGAAAATATTTTAGCATTTTATGCACTGTGATAGTGCCTAGGTTTTAAGTAAATGTGATAGTATTTTAAAAGTATTTTTGTCAGCTGTCTGAATTTAGGCAGGCACAGAGGGTTTTTAAGGTCACCTTACTGTCTCAAATTGCCTTGCTGTATATTGACATGAGTCACTAGGATTTTAGATGGCTGATGATTGCTTTGATCGTGGCTTTGATGAGAAAGTTGCCGCGAAATTAAATAATTTTGCTTTGGTTTGTTTTAAATTTCAGATCGTTTTAGTAAGGCCACTCCCCTGATTAACCAATGTCCACTTTTTATCTTAGAAACTTACATAATAATAATAATTAAAATATAAAAAAAAAACTCAAACATTGTTGCAAGTTAGCAATTGTAGTTAAGAAGATTTTGTGAGGGGAAACATTTTTTGTTCTCTGCTCGGTAAGAAAATTGTTCCATATGCTTGATTCGGTAAAAAGTCCATATTACTGACAGACATAATGAAAGTCTGTTACCTGTCAATCTGACACTAAAAATATGTAAATGGCAGTTGTAAAGGTCAAGGTATTTGTAAAGGTCAAACTTTTTGTTGGCAGTTTATCTTGTGGTATAATTCAGTTCGTAGTTCATATACTTTGTTTAAATAACTGCCTGGAAAACCTTTGGGATTTGGGCTTTTAAGTCCCACAAATATGTATTGTACTTTTCAGCTCTTATTGAATGTGTTCAAACAGGCAACAGTACAAATACACGCCTCACCCTCCAGCTCTTGAATTTATTATTAAATAAATTACATGGGGCTATGTTTCAATGCACATGGTGTTTTTTGGTTCTTTATGGCAGACGCTAGTTATATGCTAGACGCAGTCTTTTGATTAGTAAACTCATTATATACTGTGTAAACATGAAGTAACCATAGTCCACTTTTGGAGTTGTGTAACTTTACCAAATGTAGTTTTAGTGAAATATACAGGTAAACTATCATGCTTAGCTAAAAAATGTAAAATCCTAAAACTTGTTAAAAATAGTGTGCTCCACCTGAACATTTATAAACCACATTTGATCTTGAGGTTGCGATAAATATTTAGAAATGGAATAACCTCTGCTACATTACAGATCTGGGTTGTGTAAGCTGTACTGTGAGCCAGCAGTGCGGAGGCCTTTGGTTTTCTCTGTAACTGCTCGGCATGTCCACTGCCTCTTTGAGCTCACTGTTGTTGCTGATAGGATAATGTAATGTAGCAGCCTGCAGCGTTCGAGGGAGAGCGTGTAGCATGCACAGAGGTTCTGGCCGTAGTCTGAGTGAGTGTGCTGGGCTGAGAGAGAGAGAGAGTGAGAGGGACAGATGAGGCATGTGCCAGTCTCCACCGCAGTCCCGCTGGCAGCCGGAGGGGCCTTTCGCTCTGAGCTTCGCTGTACACAGGCGCTTCACAAAACAGCTTTTAAGCTCAGAGCCTGTTCCGTATGCTGCCATTACAACAATTCTGTCTGCAGTGAGCAGCAACCGCCTCAAATTTTAGAGCTGGTGGAAAAAATATTTTTTTTGACATGTACTTTTGGTTTTTATTTTTTATTTATTTTTATTTATTTTTCTGATTCTAGATTCTATATATAATATACCCAAATATAGTATAGACAGTAAGTGTATATATATATGTATATGTAATGAAAAGCTATGTACAACTATTTCATTACTATTTCAGTGCACAAAGCAATTGCTAATTGTTTTATTGGAAATGAACCAAACTCATATAGTGTTGGGCCTATTATCTTTTTTTTTTTGTAATCCAGATATTCACTGATCAAATGTATTTAGTTTGTACAGACCCAGTTTGAAGTATTTGCCAACAGTGTAGAGTAGCATCAGCGGGAGATCTGAGAGGCTCTATTCCCCTGAGCTGGCAACACGCTGTCCTGCTCCCATTCCTCATCGATTCATTCCGTTAGAGCCGCAATTAGTCCCCCCCGGGAAAGAAGAGGAGGGCCGATCCAAGCGTCGAGCCAATTGGAGACACTCTCACTCGACTGCGCTGACCAACAAAATACTATAACATCTGAAATTGTGCTGATAATGATACCTGCTCTGTGTTGGCTTTTTTACGAGAGCATTTTAGTTTTCATATTTCCGTGCAAAATATTCCAGAACTGAGAGCCTTTTTCTCTCAGTTGGGCCTGAAATGACTTTGATATATAAATGTTTTGTTCTCTAAATGAATGCATGCATAGTCTGATATTTATTTTCACGATTCATATCATTCAGTATGTAAGTTTTGCTCATCTTTACTAGTTACATGTGCATGGCAAGCCAGTCTAACTAGGTCCTGATGTAATGAGTACTGAAATATTCTCCACCCCTCTCCATGGTCCGGCACGTTGTGTTTGAAGTGCTGCTACTGGGCTCTCAAACAGCCCAGAACACCCCCGCGGTGTAAATCCACCGGTCCTCTCTGGGTCCGTGTGTGTGTGTGCGTGCGCTTGCCCGCCTGAGGATATTTTTTATTTATTTTTGTCAGGAGAGTGTGTTTGCTCTTTCGCTCAGCTCAGAAATGCATGCCCCACATTAGTCTGACAGCCCTGAGTGGCACAGTCATGGCCGTGTCCCAATGCGGCAGCTCCCAATGTGCCCGTTTAACAGATTAATTAAGCTGTTTTGATCACCCTCTCTTCCTCGCTTGCCATCCGTCCTGCATTTATCGCACCTTTTTTAAACATTCAGCTGCTTATTCGTGTCAGGGAGCGTTTTGGAAAAAAGGGTCAGAATCTTAAGTGGAGCATTAGCTTTCATGTGTTGATCCTAGTGGCTGATATTTATTAGAGGACATCGAGGAGATTTTTAGGGGAGGGGAGAGGAGAGGAGGGGAGTCGGGCACAAAGAGTAGCCTCAGTTATAAAGGCCCGAGCTCTTGGCATGAGTAGAGGACTTCATGTGGCCAGGGCTGGAGATGTCTGTGGAAGGTTGGCTGTATTTCATATCACACCCAGGTTCCTCTGCGGGGAGAATGGTGAGCAACCCTAAATATTTACTTTATCAAGATGTGTTTGGATTCCACCTGAGCCCGCAGCTTCGCTCTCTCATCCATGCCAGTGTATTACAGCAGAAAAGGAGTTTATTTTTGTTGTTTTCTAGATGAGATGTGGTCCAACGAGTGTCTGAATCACCCTCTGGAGTCTCGTTTTTTAAAATGAGACTCACAAAAAACAGCTCAAATCTTTGGAATAGATTAATCAACCGTGCAAAGACAAAATACGTTTTATTCTGCTCCGCAAGTACCTCTGCGTTGGAAGAGATCGTATAAATCGTAGTTCATGTCAGTCAGAATGCTGTTACCTGACAAGAAAATTAAATTTTTTTTTACCTTTGCAGATGTTTAAATCGGTATTTTATATTTTCTGTATGTTACAGGCTTAGATGCTGGCAGAGCCGCTGCTTTCTCTCCAGCAGGGAGAGAGTCACAGTAGTAGGTCATTTTCAGAAGAACCTCCGCTCTTGGCAGAGTCGGCTCTGCTGGGAAGGCTTTAAGAAATGTTTCCAACTGGAAGGCGATTAAGAAGAGCAGTGCTGGCGTGGCAGGGTGCAGAGGGCTGTTTATTTAAAAGATCTCTAAATCTACCACTGCTTCTCCACTACTGTGGCGGTGCTTTTCCAGTTATACATTTGTTAGTCAGATTTGATTTTTGCCACAAGCCTGACACTTGATTACATTCTTTGGTTATGCCTCTTACTATCCAAATGTAAGGAATACTACATTGTGTGTTGTTTTTGTATTGTAGATTAAAGTCATATGCTCTGCAGAGTAGTTCGTCCTGATCCGAAGAGCAAATATTTTCAAATATATTGTATAAAAAAAAAGAATATATTTTTGAAATATTATATATATATATATACTGTATATATATATATATATATATATATATATACTGTATATATACTGTATATATATATATAGCAATCCAAAGTAGCTCTGCTGTGTAGTTATTCGGTAATTCTGTTTTGCATTTACTCCAGTTTTCTGCAATTATTGCGTTATTGCATTTTTTGATGGAAAATTGTTCTTTAGTGTATTCTGTATTTGAGTCTGAACAGATGTGGGGGATTTTTCGGCCTTCTCTTCCTTGCCTGCTTGCACGAGTTCTGCAGGCAGCTTGCTGTGCCTGATTTACACCTCTCCACTGCTCTCCAGAGCCGCTTTAGGAACACTGCGCGATATGATTCCCTCATTTGTGACGATGCAGGCAAATTAATTGTGAATGGATAGATTTGCTCTTTTTTGCTTGAATGCCACTGGGTGCCTTTGGTTCAGCTTACGTGTATAGGTGACATGACAGTGCATTGGGTTATTGAAGGACAAATGCATGTTTTGTCTGCATTTTCTGGTACAGAAATATTTGCAGACATGTATCCAGACAAACTTTTAATGGTCTGGAACAGACTTATTGAGCATCATTAACTTAAGTGACCTTAAAGAAATGTTTTTCTTTCATTTACTCAATTTGTATTTTTTTAAGTCTTGAGAAATGGGAGTAAATATTACTGAATATAATGTCTCTGCGCCTCATGTTTCACAACTTTACCCACATGTTAAATGGAAGCACAAAGACGCATGTCACTGGACACATTCCTCATGAACCATAATCCATCAAGAGGATCTTCTGTGTTGCAAATGGTTTGAAAGGGTCATTGAGCAAGCTTTCACCCCATATAAGTGTGTGTGTCTGGAGGAAGATGCCACAGTTCTTGTGGTGTAATGGAGACTCTCCAGTACTGCAAGATAAGCGACTTGTTGTTGTTTTTTAATTTTTTTTATGCATTGAATGCAAAGACCAATATCCCTGTGGTCTGGAGTAGAGCTGGGCTTTTAGATCACGTTCTTTCCCAGCTCTGAGATGTCTAAAATCAGAAATATTTCATTCTGATAGAGGAATGCTATCTTCAAAGATTGAGCATATAGCTGTCGTTAATTAATATGTGTGTGTGGTGGGTTGAGGGGGCGGGAGATGACAGAATCTGTTGTGTTATTTTACAGGGAGTTGATGTATCCTCCCTGATGGGCTTTCAAGTTCTCAGGCAAGGCAATAATGAGAATGTTTATCACTGCACGTGCAAGTATGTTCAGTCACTTTATTGACAGCTTTGATTCATGCTTCCACCCACTCACTCTGAGCTGCAGGTTAAAACACCTTCTTCGGGAAAAAGACGATCTAGATCCTGATATAATAAGAAAGCCGTGTAAACAGAACCTGTAAGGTATGCCGCTGGGGTTCTGATGCATTGTTCATTGTTTCGCTGACATGCGATTGAATAATGATCTGTGGCAATGCATTCAATTTTGTTTTGCAGAAACTTGAAATAGAATGAAACTTGTGGCATTTTTGCATTCTCAATTACACTCGTGTTAAACCGCCATCGCCTTATCTCAGCACTGAAAGCTCCTAAAACTCTTCACTTCTGATTTCATGAGATAATGTTTCTCAGTCTAGGTGACAAAACATGAGAATCTGTTTGTGATTCTTGCGTAAATGTAAAAGAGCTTTTTTTTTTGGACCTGTATTCAGTGAATTACGCCGTATAAATTCATAAATAGCTGTCATCACTGAGAAAAGCTCCTGGTGTCCAGAAACAAGACAAAGAGAGACGGATAGATTGGGAAAGCTGTAAGAATAGCCCACTGGACTTTGTGGCATTGGCAACATTGGAAACTGTCTCTTGATCACTCTCTCTGGACCCAAAATCATGTTCTAGGAACGCAGCCCAGATATGAGTTAAAATCCTTGTGCTTCTCCAACAAAGAAATATTAAAGTCAAATCATAGGTAAATTATTTCCCGCTCTTGCACTTTGGGATGCAGTGACATCAATTTCTTATTTTGATAAAGGGCAGGAGCTGCTTTAAAATGCACCAGAGCAACACTTCATCACAGTCTGAGGGCTGCGTTGGAGAAAAGAATGTTGCTGCAGGGGATCATTTCGGGTAAGGACAAAAGAGAAAGAAAGCTTTTGTATTTGTGGGGTGCAGGAGGATTGGCAAGTTTTGACCGACAATTAAGGCTTGGTGGTATAGCTAAAAAGTCTCAAGATTTTTGATATTTAATATATTTTCAAATGATAAATATAGAAAATAGAAAAATGAAAATATATTTATTTTCTCCTTTACCAGCAAGCCCTTTGTTGACTGATTTCCTCCCAAAAAGCAACATTTGCTGATCCATTGGCATTAAATGTTAACAATTTCATACTTTTTTCAAATATATTTTTCTGCTAATAGCTCAAAAATGACACATTTGACTTAAAAATATTATTTCTCTCAAAATTATTTTGTGAATGTTCAGTATGTTGTCCTAGTATGTGTGAGTTCAGCCATGCAAGCACATTGATTGGGGAAATGTGTTTTTTCAGTCAAATCTGATAATACTTTCTGTTCCAACTTTATCATTTTGATCATTGTTAGTTAATCTTGCTGCCTCTGTGAGAGATAGAGATCATAGTACATCTGTTCATCTCTGCTTTGTCTCGTGGCAGATGTTGAAGTCCTCTTGACATGCTTTTTGGCCTCTTTTTCTCAGGTTTGAGGTGTCTCTGTGCATGTGCATTTTATTCCTGCCTCACACATATCACAGATAAAAAAAGAATCAAAGGTGTCAAAGCTTAAAGTGGAGACAAGCTATAGGCCTCAGATATATATGTGTGTGGGTGTGTGTGTGTTTGCACACTACAGGCCTAGACAGATATCTCTATGAATTAGGATCGGAGCCAAACAGAGCAGTGCTGGGAAAGCAAGAGGACACGTCAACACTTGGCTATGACCTAATATAACTCTGGCTTGCTACATGGTGAAAGTGGGGCAGTCACTTGTCTAGGCAGCTCGTACTCTGAGCAACGCGCCAGTTCAGTGATAATGCTTAATGATTCTTTGTTATATTATTCATTTGCTTTTAATAATGGGTTATGTGCAGTTCCTTTTGTTGACTGCTGTAGCTGAATTTCTTGAAGAGATGCATGTGTGAAATTTACATTCTATTTACATTTATGCATTTAGTAGCCACTTCAATCCAAAGTGACTTACAAAAGAGGAATGTTAGCAAATTGTTACAGAGCCAACAGTATTCACAGTAGTGCTAAGTTTAGTGTTTTTGGCATGGCTGTGGCTGGCGAAAGAATTTATGAATGAAAAAAGTGAATGATTCATCAAATTCAATTGAAAATTCTGAAAGTTTAAGCTTTTCATGCATTTTGAGCTTGACTAGTGCAGTTGTCTTTCCTGTGTTGAAAGTATTTCCTAATGAAACAGGAAGTTTGAGCAGGTCCTTTTTTTTTTTTTATAAATGTAATTATTTATTCTTGTATTAAACATAATTATTTAAATAAACCCAATTATTTAAATTAATATTATTTTATTAAATACATTATTAACAAACATTTTATTAAATATATTTTCATTTGTTATGTGACTCACAGCCCTGAACATGATTTGTTAAGTGGTTGCAAGTAGAATTTGGAAAGACTTTCTTATTTTAGAGAGTAACACAAACAAAAGTAAACATGGACTTAAATCCACAAATTCTAATTTTGATTTCATTGGGTCTTTAAACTGTGAGACTTTCTGACAAAATTAAGGAGAAATTAGAAAGCGCCTGCATCATCTGTGAAAGAAGACAGTCACTTTTGCCAGGTCTGAGTGTGGAAATGACATTTAGTACAGCTTATAAAAAGCATTGTTCACCACTCCTCGCCTCTCACAGAGGAAGATGAGAGAGTTTTTAGTGCAGGCTTTGTTCTTGAGCTCTGTACGGGGCCCTGTTGTGGCATGACTCGGATTATGGAGATTAGCAGGCTAACTGGTTATGTAATTGAATGTAACCCTGAGGAGAGCAAGAGAGAAAGAAAGCAAGTGTGAGCAAGAGAGATGTACTGAGAGTAGTGGGGAGAAAGCACTTTACCTTGAACTTTTTTTTTTTGAGTAGTGCAAGGTCAGAAAAGGGTCAGACAGGTTTTGGCTTCCTCTCACTCTTTGTTGCTGGGGGGAAATACTGACTTCAAGAGTTCATGCACTCTCAGAGCCCAGGTCAAAGAGTTTCCATGTGTCTCAGAAATGATTCTCGCCTTGCTCTTGAGAGACACCTTTTCACCTCTTTCAGAGTTCATCTCTTTCAGAATTCATCTGCAAAGTACTGGTTTCTGTCAAATATCAGGTTGAACTTAAGGTGAAATATTGATTCGGGTTCTATGTGTGGAATGATAAACTGAAAAACAAAAACAAAAGGTGTGGATGTTTTGACAGCTTTTCCAATTGGTGCATTTTGGTCTTTAGTTAATCTTTATTATTTTCCAAATTACTAAATTGCTTAATGTCACCGGCATTTTCCCAAAATAGCCATTTGTAAACATACTCTGTAAAATGTAATCAGAACATTCTGTTCAACTACCATGAAGTTGTCCGCAGTGATGTAATGGCATAACCAGGTCAAACTGTCTTTTTCAAGCAAATTATCCAAAATTTTGTCCATTTGTGGAGCTTTTAAAGTGGAAAAAAATGATTGGACTGTATTGTGTCTAATGGCCACATTTTTTATGGCAGTGAATAGAGCCTTTATAAAAGGCATTTTTTATTTGGTGTAACTGCCATACTTGCTAATGGCACTACTTACGCAAACTGGAGAGTTGAAACTGTCATATTTCTCTGTGAGTGAAAGCGGCTATTTTCAGTGATGCTTTAGGGCTCTTAAAAGAAGGCAAAGCAAGAACAAAGATGGATCTTAGCCGACGGCATACAGGAATATGGATTAATTGGAAGAGGTAGTCGATACAAGAACAATTAATGGTCTTAGAGTCTGACTGAAAGCCTGTTTGAGATGTTCCTGTTGTCTATCAGACAAATCTTTAAAAGTCTTTAAAGGATTTCCTTTGTGAGGACATGGAGTAAAAACACATACGTTTAACCCATTCACCCCTACCGTATAGGAGCCAACTAGGCTGAATCAAAGTTAACTATAGCCTGAAATTCAGTTCTCACTCTTAAATAATTGAAAGGATCTGTAACTGCCCCGTTTTCAGCTGATCAATTTTTAATACTGCTTGGAAGTAGATTTAATTTGATTTGGGATATTCAGATCTGATGTGCTCCCATGACACACTGAGACCAAAAGATTTCTAGATTCAGAGGGTGAGGGAAGACCCAGTTCATTTCCCCAGGATTCTCCAGGATTAGAACCGTGCTGTCAGAGAGCGAGCCAAAGCCTCAGCTAAATTCGATTACAGGGCTAATGTAATTAAACCCACAGAGAGATGGACAACGAGTTTTGCTCTAATTTGTTCAGCCAGCATCCAAGACCCTGCAGACCAACCGAAGGCCTCATTACAGCCTACCCCATCTCTGTCATCATTTCCTAATTAATTACTCTGATTTAGTAAAGTCAAATCACCTGTTTCCCTTTACTTTAGTGGCTGTTTGCATTGCATTAGTGACCATATATTGGGGTGTATCCCATTTGGGCAATTGAACCTTCACTAAGCCCCGCCTCTTTTACTTACTGTTGTTCAATTAGGCAAGCTTTGACAGAATGTCCCGTAACAATGATTTATTCAGTAAAATGTACTCATAAAGTGGTAAAAATGTAAGAGATATTATACTTACATGGGCAAATGGAAGGATGTGTGAGTGCAAAGTGCCTTTGTTATTAAATAATTTATTTATTTACACAATGGCGTGATTAAAAAATTGTGGAGACTGCAAAAGTGTTTTACTGATGTTTTGTATGTTCATTTGGTAACGAGGGCAGACACATAGATTTATCCATGATGTGCACTTCTCAATGTTTATTTAAAGTTTTGGAAAAGGGCAAAAGAATACCACGTCCCCTCTGGGTACCATATGTCACTATTATAAGTGCCCTGCTTTTCTATCTTTGTAGGTAATTTCTTTTCTTGTAGGTAATCTAAACACACAACTTTCATTGACTTATTTTAGAAAAAAGCAAAAGCTTGTTTTATATGTGATAACAGGGGCATAGCAAATGGTTAATGGGTAAATTGGCAAACAAACATCCTTTTTTTTCTTTCAAATCTTTTGTTTTACATTTGAAAGGCTTTCGTATTGCTGCACATGGTCCTGCTCTGAAGCGTTTGAGTTTCTCTGATCTACATGTGATCATATTTGGTTGTCTATACTCATCCATAATTAATATGCTTGTATATGCTGAGCTTTTGTTTTTCTATTGTTCTGTTGTTTTATGGTTGGAAAATGTAAAATCAGCATGTTTGTCTATAGATCTGGCTGTTATTTGAAAGGTGAATATTTGATCTTATTTTAGGTTGCATTGTACATGCTGTACAACGGTCTAATCCTTTTCAGAATAACTCCCCTTGAGTAGCAATATTAGTATGGAAAATAATAAAATCATCTTGACCGCAACATATTTTTCACCGAATTGAAATACTGTGCTATTTTTTATTTATTTTTTTTAATCCACAAGAGGTCTTGTAGAATGGAAACTCAAATCTAAAACAGATACCTTTAACATTATGAAAGCTATTAGGGATGCACGATATTGGATTTTTGCCGATATCCAAAATGCCAATATTTTTCAACTAATTTTTGCCGATAGCCGATGCCAATACCGATATATTTCCTTTTGTTTGGAAACAACGTCAAGTCTCTCCTGTACAGAGATTATAAACAAATTATTTTTCATTTTGGTTCGTTTTTAACAAAAATTACTTTTGAGAATTAAATAAACAATGAAGTTATTTTATAATGAGAGTACATTGAAATAGGGCTGGGCAAAAAATCGAATGCGATTTTCATGCGAATCACATCAGTAAAGCCGCTTCTGGTGATTAGTAGTAAATCTCCAGCACGTGCTTTCAGATGGAGCAGCATTTACTACACAGAGCCGTAGATCACTGACAAGCTACACAAAATCGCGTTCAAAATCACAGGCAGGGATGGGCAGTATTTGAAATACATGTATTTGAAATACAAAATACAATTTTGTTTTTAAATACCTTTTTGCATTTAAATACATCCTCCTTATTAGACTGCTGATTTCCTGCAGGGATGGGCAGTATTTCAAATACATGTACAGTATTTACTATTTTGTATTTAAATACCTTTGGAAAAAGTCAAATGTATTTTGTATTTAAATACATTTCATCTTAGTATTTTTGTATTTAGTATTTTTGTATACTTGTTGATCCAGGAAATCAGCAATTCTAATTAAGAGGTTGATTGGCAAAAAGTATTTTTGTATTTCAAAAATACTAAGCTTAAATGTATTTAAATACAAAATACAAAATAGTATTTTGTATTTCAAATGCATGTATTTGAAATACTGCCCATCCTTGATCGCAGGCAATTCATTGCCGATTTTGAACGCAGTTGTCAGTGAACTACGGCTCTGTGTAGATTTTTTAGAAACCTCACACTTTTCTACTCTATTTTAAACGGTGTTCTTGTATTCAAATTAAGCGCGGTCCACTGCTGCAAACGTGCCACAATATTGATACAGGGCCAGCTGTATCAATACTCGTATCGTCAAATCTCTGTGACGATACATCGTCGTATCGATGTATCAAACACAGCACTAATGTAAGCTATACCTTCTGACCTTTAAATCAAACCATACTCGTGATTTTATGACATCAATTACTGCTTTATTAAATAAGAAACACAATCTTAATGTTATTTGTGTATTTTACTTTCATTTTATTACAAGTAGGCCAACAGCGCCCCCTAAGTAAATAAAATGCCTTACAGTACGGGCATTAGGACCCGGGGGATGCTGTTGCTGCTACTGCTGCACGTGCTAGACACGTCATTCTGTACTTGCATTCTCAGATTAAATGCTCAAAACAGTGAATCTAATCATCATTCAGGAAATGTTATATTAATGGAGAAATAGTACATTGCAAAATCATTAAAATGGAAAAGAAAATGACTATGTTGGAAATTTGCATCTTCCCATAAGCTTAAAAAAAAAAAAGGCTAACAATAAGGCGATAATTATTTTTTATTTTATGGCTTATAACCAATAAATGGCCAATGCAATTATTTTTAATATATACTTATTAATTTAAAGATTTGCTAATGATTACTTTGAACAGTGTTATTAAATTTGTCTGTTTTTAAAGATTAATTGAATTTTAATAATGAAGAAGCCAGGTAATCTGTAAAAATAGGCAGAAATGAATATGCTCAAGTAAATATTTGCTAAATAACCAATATTGTACATATATATTGTGCATCCCTGTTTTTTTTAATGCACACCCACTGGCCATCATTGTCAATAATAAAAGAAGAGAAAAAAAAAAGCTTTCTGCATTTAAATTAATGTGTGTGATGATCAAATGAGCAAAACAGCTGGATTATAGTTTCCAAATACACTCATTCTCCTTTGTATTTGGTTGCATGATAATCACTGAGCGCCATATCTGACTAGGTTTTACAAGATCACTGCTATCACCCTGATTGAAACGTTTCAGACTGAAGCTCTTTGATTGGCTGTACTTAACTGTAACAGTTGGTTTACCAGGTGTGCATCCAGTTCAGTATTAATGCACTTGAACTGAGAGGTGTGGTTTGGCTGTTTGTAGAGATATAGAGGCCTAAGTGCACTGTGCGTACGCACGCGTGAGGGCAGGAGGGGTAATAATCTGAGGTTACCTGAGTTAACTGTGTCATTGTTTGAAGACGTCACATGGTAGGATCCACAGCCGTTTTCACGGTTCAACTGTGCGCATTGTCCCTGGACCAGTTACATTTGGAGTAGAGGTTGTCTGAGGTCCTCTATGCATTTGGTCTTGCAGGCAAGGGTATCACCCTTCAAAATGTTTGTCCCAGGCCCCATGTTTTTTAGAAACACCCCTGGTAAAAACTCTCTTTCATTATATTTCACTACATCCCTATTTTCTAATTGTATGCGGCATTTCAGTGTAAAAACCTGCATCTAATTCACTAATCATTCACAATCCAATTTAACTAGGCTGCAAAGGTTGGGCAAAAAGAATTGACTAATAGGTCTCTTTTTAATTCACAAGTTGGAAGTTGAATTTGGAAGTTGAATTGGAATTATTATTGGAATTAAAAGAAGTGGATTTTTATGAATTCTGGAAAATCCGTTTTTTTTTCACTCCACTCTATACATTTATGAAGCATAGAGAATATATTTAGTTTAAATTTAGTTAAAGACAAATTTTTAGGTGAATTGTTTATTTTTTTTATTTCACTTTGATTCTACTACTTTAAATTAACATTCCTTGCAATGCCAAGGCCCTGAGTTTGATTCCCAGGGAACATACAAACCATAAAATGTATATCTTGAAGGTGTGTCACTTTGGTTAAAAGTGTCAACCAAAAACATATATGTAAATGTAATTGTAGGTAAATTATAAATATGTAAATGATGCATTCAGTGCCTTTCTATTGCCTCTTGTGAAAAACAGAAACATAATTTCACTTTAAAGAGATGTTTCTATTGATCATGGCAGGAGTTATTCATCAAATGATGATCAACTGAGGGAGAAGAGCGTTAGAACTGGGCATTTATCCAGATGGCTGGTGTAGATGAGCATACTTACGGCATTTTAAAGAGCTGATTCAGGTATATGGATCACAGTGGTGCAGCAGTGCTACAGATTTTGGCGGCGTTACCTGATTTGCATAAATCCTTTAGTGAATTGGCCACTAGTGAATCAACGTAGACAACAAGTGCAAAAAAAAAAAGCACTATCAGCAGACACAATAGATTCTTAAGTTAAACTAAACCCAGAAAACTGCACTATGATTATTTCTTAGTAATCTAGCAATCTGAATCAGTTTCATCTAAAACACAAGATGCATGTTGGATGTTGGTAGTAGATTTGTGGAGAAAATGCAGGGTGATGCTTTCATGTATGTCTTATTAGAGAATACTTGGGTCGTGACCTTTGTAAACTGGCTATTGAGAGTGAATGAAGGCATGAGCCAAGTTTAAGCTTGTCTCAGCGCTCAGCTGGGGCCCGTCTGCTGAGGGAGAGAGAAAGAGAGCAAGAGACATTCAGATTCATGCAAAGACTGGGTTTGTAGTTTGGGTGACCCAGCGATCCTCTCTAATCCTCTCTAATGGATGCCTATTGTTCTGGCATGCAAAGGTCATAGCTCAAGTGGAGTGGGTGCATTGCATTTTCCAGACAGCTTGCTGCTCTAATTTACCCTACAAATCTGGAAAACTCTTGATGCTGGAATCGCTGCTAAAACTCTCTGAGACACTTGGCTAATGGGACTCCTGGAGAGCTATGCTATAAAACAGTTTTAAAGGGGTCCTATAATTATTATTATTCAACTTTAGTAAGTCTGTAATGTTGCTGTTTGAGCATAAAAAAGATCTGCAAAGTTACAAAGTTCAAAGTCCACTTCAAAAGGAGATATTTCATTTAACAGAAATCACTTTTCAAAAACTACAACGAACGACTCGTTTGGACTACAACGCATATTTTCCAGGATTTGTGATATCACAAATATTGACGAATGGGACGAGACCTGGTTGAGCTGCACTAAAGAAGGCAACGAGTGTTATCACTATGTCGGGAAATCAAGACTTTGTAAAAGAGCATAATAGGACCCCGTTTAATAAACCCCCAGACCTTAAAGTCAATGTGAAACCAAAACGGATCCTATTTGGTTTTGTAATAGTTTTTTTTTGTGTAATTGTGTGCACTTAATAAGTGCATGCAATTCTATGAAAAATGTGTTGGTTTTTGTAAGCTTTCTTAAAAATGTAATAACTAAAAAAAAAAAATCTTCCTTTTGACTGATGGTCACCCAGGTCAAGCAGGTTAAATATACTGTAGCTGTTAACGCAGTCAGTTTTTAATTTCCATTTAATTTCAATTTGTATTTTATTGAGTAATATTTAAATATTGTACACATTAGTTTATGCTTTTATTTAAAATTAATTAAAAATATGAATGCTTAACTTGTTTTAAAATGTAATTTATCATGTATAAGTGGTGATTACATTAGCCATTAATTGAACTAAATTTATACCTCACAAAATTTAAGTATTACCTTTGCAATATTTTCATTTATTTTGAGCATTGCTTTATGATACTATTGTGTTTTATAATACTGTTGTGTTTAATATTGGTAAATGGTAATATAATAATATTTGCACCCATAATAGCAAATAAGTCGTTCCATGTAAACTCAACCAAATTTGAGGTCCCAGACTCAAAGTTTTGTGTATAATTTTTGTGTATATTTGTAATATTTTTGTATATATTAAAACATTTTCTGGTAAAAGAAATGCATAAATGAAGAAGAAAGTCAAAATATTAAATGTTATGGATGTATATTTATTTACTAAGTAATACACTATTTTGTAGAAGGGGTCAAAATGGCAATTTTTCACATTAGATTTGAGGCCAAATTAGAGGGGGGTAAAAATGTTGTCTTTAATACTTTTTGAGTTACAGGCATGCAAACTTTAGGAAAAAACAAAGAAGTGCTTTTCCCAATTTAAACTGTCACCATTGGCATATAATGCAACAAAGATTGCTTAAGTCAACAGATTTTACTAATATACCTACCAGTCTCTGTGTAAAAATAATATAAAATAACATGATGCTACCATTTTTTCCTAAAGTAATTTTTACCCTCTTGAAGTTTGGCTTCAGATCTCAGGTGAAATTGTCATTTTGACCCCTCTTTACAACATATATTATATATTTATAAATAAGTAAATATATACATCCATGACATTTAATATTTTGGCTTTCATCACTATTTATGTATTTCTTCAGAAGAAAAATTAACAAAATCAAATATTTGAGCTGGGGAAGTTTCTGGAATTTGGTTGATTTGACACTGAACACCAAATAACAATAGTTTTGAAGCCATTGGGATACATTGAGATGGTCTTGAGGTTGAAATTGTTTCCTCAAAAATTCCTGATGGATAAAACCAAGTCCTGTCCTACATTTGTACTCATTAAATATACAGTTTTGCTTTGAAATATGTTTACAGAAGTAAAATGTGTTGTAAACAATGTCATATTGACAGCAGTTAAAAATAATACTGGGCTGGAAAACTGATTAGAAAAAAAGAGAATGACACGGAGAGTGAAAGTGGCGGAGTACAAGTTGCATTGATTGACACTCAGAAGAGCTTGTGTGGCTTTGTGATTCACTGCACAAATCAGTTCTGTGAAGGGAAAGCTGTTTCCCAGGAGCATGGTTATGCCCCAGCCTTTTCTAGCAGTCCCTAATGATCAAACAGCGTAAGAACAGACTGCGGCCTGTGTGTTTGTTAGGGAGTGTTTGGGCTTGGAGTCACTGGGCTGTTTGTATTTGCGGTTCTGCGGTCAGTATGTATGCTACGACGATGAAGCTGCAGCTGTCCCTTCCTCTAAATGTGTGAATGGGTGGAGCGAGGAAATGAAGTGTTTTCACCAAACTGCAGTGGATAGGAAGACAAAGTAGATTATTAATAACAGCTGGCATATTTGTTTAAAGGGGACATTTAACAACAATGTTTCTACAATGGTGATTGATGACCAAGTCATTGATCAAATGTACCCGATTCACTGTAATTGTGCCTTATTGTGCATAATTCATCACTTCCTGTTATTCTGAAGAAAAAAAGTGTTTGTTTTTATAATCTTCATAATTTTTCTCTGCCTCTGAAATGACTTTTACAGATGGCATAATCAAGGCTGTGCGAGTGGTGAAAAATTGTAGCTAATAATATCATCGGACACTTTTCACGATCCAGTCAAATCCGATGGATAAAATTAAGTCTCGTCCTAGTTTATATTCCAATATATGTTATATTTTGC
Organism: Sinocyclocheilus anshuiensis; assembly: GCF_001515605.1. Taxonomy (NCBI): domain Eukaryota; kingdom Metazoa; phylum Chordata; class Actinopteri; order Cypriniformes; family Cyprinidae; genus Sinocyclocheilus; species Sinocyclocheilus anshuiensis. The sequence goes on from NW_015544153.1 coordinate 641,888, forward strand.
TTGGAAATAGGCCTATGTTACATTACAAAAGCTAAAAGCATTTGCAAATGATGTTTTATGTAATATTTCAAACAAGGAAAGCCTAGCCACATGATTCTCTGCTAAGCCATAAAATGTGAAATGGGAATATATTTATCTCCTAGTAAAAAGTTGAAACATATGTATTAAAAAAAAAACAAAAGAGTTTGAACAAACAATCTGCTTGTGTTTTGTCAGTGTTAAGTCAGTGTTATTTGTCATTTGCAACCCATTTTGTAATGTGACATGTATTTCTAAGTGAAACAGGATATTTAATGAGAAGAAATGCAGAGCAGAACTTGATTTTATCCAATGGGAATTGATTGGATGTTACATACCAGAATGGAACAGTCTCTCAATAGCTATTAGTCTCTTGGTCAACATTGTCCTTTAGCCCACATTGCCTGAGTGATTTCAGCGCAAAAGTGAGGTCAGTTTGGAGAAAGAGCAAGTCATTACATTTTGACGAAAATGTTTTTTTTTTTTTTGCCGTTTTATAACATGAATTGTTCACAATAATATCATAGATGTGCATTGAGAAGGTACACACACAAGATCAGTTTTATTTATTTTTTTGTTAACTGAATTAGAGAAGAAGAGGTGAAAACTACATTGGGCCTCATGCATGAAACAATCTGAACCGTGTAAATAATTTGTAAAATCTTTCTTACGTAAATCAAATGGTGCAATTTACGTAAGAATGGTTTTATGAATGATTTAGCCTACATAGAAATTCGTTCTGGTCGTGTATTATAAATAAGGCCAAAAAAAGGAAAAATACAGAGAGATTTTTCTCTAATTTCAGGGAAAATAGTTGACATTTTGTGCAGCATCACAGAAAGTTTGTAGTTTGTGTTCGTGTTGGCAAGGTGTCTGACACCTCCCAGAGCTTCATTTCTTTGTTCACAGTGTTTTGTACTCGGTCATTTAGAAACCAGGAAACTTGGGGACATTTTCACAACTGGCAACCCCTTCTGCAAATGAGCCAAGCAACTGCTGAGTGGAAAATACCATACGACTGAATTCTTTGCACGCACAGTTATACTTTCGTGTTTTGTGAGCCCCAATCTCTGCTAAAATCAGGGCAATGGAGGTTCTTTGAAGTTGGTCAGTTTGCTTGCTGGATCGAAAAGACATCACTAGGCTCTTTTACTACGAGAGACGACATTTTCCCATGTTTGAAATGATGTTTTTGATTGAAGGCTCTCATTCTACCTTCCCCAGCTCCCCTTAGTTCTAGCAGACACATGAGGAACCGGCCCTGGAAATCACAAAGACCTAAAGATAGTGATTGAGGCACTAATTGTTGCATAGATTGAATCGTGCATAATTATCCTCTTCCATCTTCGTTTCAAATCCTAAAGGAAACAAACCCTCTCCTTGTATCATCAATGAGAGGTTCATGGCATTTCAGATGCTAATGGAACAGGTGCTTTTAGCTGTCATGGGAACATGAACCCTGTGAATTCATTCAATGATAGAAAGTCACATGCATCTTTTAGAGTATGTTTTAGCGTATGAAGAGATACATTCTTGTTTTTCCTCTTTGTCCTTTGTGCTAATGAAATTCAATTTCCCAGCATCTTTTTGCCCCATGTTATGAAAAGATCTTTTGTTTTCAGTAGTTGAACTCCTCATAAATGCAATCAAAGGGAAACATTTAGGTTACATGAGTTTTGTTTTATTTTATTATATTATTTTTGGCAACAAGATTTCAATTAAATTTTATTTTATATTTAATTTTATTATTTTTGTCAACATGATTTTAGATTACATTTTATTTGAATGTATAAGCAAAGTGCATTTTTAGAAATCAAATTGATTTTGTTTATACTGTATATCTGTCTGATTGGTGTATAATACTATATGTCAACTTATTGGTCATTCATACAGGATGCGCTCTTAAATTTCATTTGCACTTTCTTTTTTTTATATTGTTGCTCACGTGCAGACTGGCATCTCTGACCACTGCACCATGTGTTACTGTTTTTAGCATCTTGCTGCATCAGTTTTAATTAATTGCTCTAAATTAACAACTCTATTAGAAATAAAAATGTCACATTAAATAGAAAGAGCAAACAGCGTAACCTACCACTGCAGCACACCATCCACACACTGCCTTGAGAGAGGTTGGTTACCCAGCATCCCCCTCCCTCCATTATGATGCTGCATGGCTGAGGGCTGACTCAGCACTTGTGCAATAGAGAGCGAGGGAGGAAAAGAAAGATGCAGTGTGAGTCACAGAACATCCACTTTGATCCACTCAGCATTCAGAACCTCATCTCCCATCAGCCCACTGGGCACAGAGGAATAACCTACTGCAGTGTTCAGTGTCTTTGATAAGCTCTCAGATGTATCCAATAGTGTTTAGAAAGGAAGACACACAAAGGACTATAGAGATGTAACTTGTTGTCTTGGTTAAATTGAAAATTCTTTAAAGCACATGGCACTTTGTTTTTATTTTAGCAAATGTTTTTTTCAGTGTTATGTTGACAGTGTGGACCAATACAGTCGTAAAAGTGTACTTGAGTAGTGGACATGAAATGTCATGCAGTGATAGTAGAAAACTATTTGAAACAACATATTTATATGAAATATATTTTAATTAAACTTAAAAAGCTATTAAAATATCAATCAATCAATCAATCAATAAAGTAGTCACACTCATGTTGTTCCAAACCTATATGTGACCCTGGACCACAAAACCATGTCTTAAGTCACTTGGGTATATTTTTAGCAATAGCCAAAAAAACATTGTATGGTCAAAATTATCGATTTTTCTTTTATGCCAAAAATCATTAGGATATTAAAGGAGTCATATGATGCGATTTCAAGTTTTCCTTTCTCTTTGGAGTGTTACAAGCTGATTGTGCATAGATAAAACGTAATTTTTGATTAGTAATATGCATTGCTAAGAACTTCATTCTTTAGATTTATATATACATCAGCTTTCAGATGTAGAAATCTCAATTTCCAAAAATTGACCCTTATGACTGGTTTTGTGGTCCAGGGTCACATATGCCTTTTTTCTGTGCAAGAAACAGTCACATTTAAGTAATTTTAATGAAATCTTGCTTGACAGCCATTGTTTGAAAACATCAAACACTCATCAAAAGAGCAGCTTGGACATTCTGCTAAACATCTCCCAACGGGTTCCTCAGAAGGAAGTCATAGAAGTTTTGAAAGATATGAGGGTAAATTATGACAAAACTTTTTTGTGTGTGTGTTTGTGTGAACTGTCCCTTTAAAATAAATGGTGTTCACTTACATTTTAAGTTACACTTTATTCAGGTCCATAGTTTTTAAATATATTTGCTTGGTGGTGGTGGTATATTTAGTGCATATTTTATTGCTGTAAAACCCGTATAGCAGAGTATATACGGAAAGCAGGACCGTACAATACCCAGAATGACTGATTCTGAATGTGTCGCAAACAGAAGCATGCCCACTCTTCCCTGTTTTGATACGTTGGCTTTGAAAGAATGTCGAAGTTGAATCCATTCCTCAGATCCTAGACGATCCACTTCTCAGCCAGTCAGTAGAAAGAGAACGAAAGTGCTTTTGGCAACAGCTGTGTAACAGTGCAGGAAGGGTGGGGGAGAATGTCTGCTGTTAATGTTCAGAGGGCATTCTGGGTAAATTGCAGTGTTACAAAAATTCAAGGCTAACTGACATTTTCTTTCCCTTGGCACACTGCGTTCTACACAAGGTGAAAGGTGAATCATAGCAAAGTATGAAAACTGCAGGGTTATTTAATTGATCGCTACTTATGGTTTTACTAAAATAGTAGTTTTAAAAGCCTGCAGTTATTTTTATTGCTAATGATGAGTCTCGGAAAATCTTCTAGTTCTTCAGCATCGGAATCAATCTTCAATTTTCCTGACCACGTAATTTTGGGAAGACTGTCTGGGAAAAGCTCAGCCCCGGGGCACATGCTTGTGACACGCAGAATGACCATAGCAACACATTGTGTGGGTGTGTGTGACCGCAACACCCTTATTTTGTCATCTTTTGGACTGCTCCCTCCCTCTTTCATTCCCACTCTCTCTCTCTCTCTCGCTCTCTCTGTCTAGATCTATTTGTCTCGCGCTCTCTCTCTCTCGCGCTCTCTCTTTCAATTTTCCTGACCACGTAATTTTGGGAAAACTGGGAAAAGCTCAGCCCCGGGACACATGCTTGTGACACGCAGGGTCACCATAGCAACACTTTGTGTGGGTGTGTGTGACCACAACACCCCTATTTTGTCATCTTTTGGACTGCTCACTCCCTCCTTCATTCCCGATCGCTTTCTCTCTCTCTCTGTCTCTACTTGGAAAAAGATTTGCGCAAACGAAAAAAAGTCACATTCTGTGTTTAAGACATAATAAAGATGGTATCCGAGCAACGGACAGGAATAAAAACACTTTTCCCTGAGCTCCGCAATAACAAAATGATTCAATTACTGCATAAATACAGCTGTGCGTGTGTGTGTGTGTGTGCGGCTGACAGAGCGAGAGCGGCAGAACTGGTAGGCCTGGCTTTTTCAGGACACTCCAGTGGTCACCGTTTCCCTCATGCTATCACAGCCGCCCTGCCATCAGCCTCTGTCAGATCAAAGATGCTCAGTTCATCTGCCATAATGAAGCCATTCATTAGCCATGTTTATCAATAACATTCTCATCCTTAATGTGCACACAAAATGCAGTCAAAGCGCTCTTCTCAGACTGATTGTAGTAAAAACAGAGCATTCCGTTGGAGCATGTCCAGGCCTAATATGGAAAAAGACTGAGCAGGCAGGAGAGAAAGAGAAAGATGGAAAGAGAGAAATGCAATATGCTACTCGGTTCTCCACTAATCGTCTTCATGTTAGTGTTGTAAATACTGCAGCAGTAAGGCACAGGGTTTAAAAATGTATATTTCCAAGTCAGAGCTGTGGTTTAGCCCCTTCTGACAGGTTGAGTTGAGGGGTGCTTATGTGGGCGACACAGGTTCAAGTTCTCCTCATTCCTAGGGTTTGGTGGTATGACGGACGGTGTATATATTGTGCAATGTGTCAGCCAGGAGAATTTTTGTTCTAGTGTTTATATTGCAGTAGATGTATTGATGGGCAGGACCATCTTAATTTATGTACACTTTAGCTATACAAAAAATAATACAAAATTACCCCCAAAAAATTCAAGATGAGGACAAACTTGTTAATTTTTGTAAATTCTTTTTTTTGTAATTATTTATATAACTAATCATTTATAACTGGTCACATTAATACAGAATTGTGACAGGTGTTATTGTCTCTTTTACAGTGACTATGACCAATCCAATCAGGATTTAGTTTTAGAGTGTTTTGTTTTTAATTTAATTGTTTCAGAATGTGAAGATGTTATTGTACTGATCCCAGACTTAACAATATCTTTTGGTTTTGGTCATCAATTTTTGCAGTTTTGATGTTCATTTTATTTATTTATTTTTGATTGATATTCATTTTATTGAATTGCATTTTATTGCATTTTATTGCATTGCATTGCAGAGTTGGTCCTCCATATCCATGACTCATGCATGATTTTACTTTGACTCATACAGTGATATATGATTTTGGCCGTGTTCAGGAAACTTGTTTAAAAAAATAATCAGTTCTGTTTGGAGTCACTAGTGATGCAGAAATTACAGTTGCCCAGTTTTGTGTGTCTTTGCCTGGTTTGGGCCTCATTTGACCTGCCTCTGAGCTTTTTCCAAGGCCGCGGAAAGGAGAAAATGCCCACCAAATGTTTATTTTTACCAGTGGTTGGTGTATTTGCTAGTGCTGAAGCTAGAGCAGTGAAAGGAGCTCTAAAGAGAAGAAAATACATCCACACACGTCTGCAGGGAAACAGGCCCATTTCTAATCCCCCTGTATTCCTGAAATCACTATTTCCTCCTGGCGTTTCCTTCCTGGAAATTTGCGCTGTCAGTGGGTGAAAATTGTGTCCAGACTCCTCTAAGTACTCAAGCCAGAATGTCTGTTTGAATATTTGTTCAATGGACCCAAATTTAGTTGAGAAACTATTTTGGGGCAAACTATTTTGGACATTAACTTAGCTAAATAAAACGACCTTACTGTTTCTCTAAACACATGAAATTAACCCTGATGAGGGTTTAGCAGTTTTTTTGGACATCATATCTTGTGTCTGTTTGTGCAGCTTGGTTTTCTGGTTTTTGTCAGTCTCGATTTTCCATATTCATTATTTTTTTTCTTTCTTTTTTTGTTTTACTGTAAATCTTTGGAAAGTTTACTCAGTAACTGTATCAGTTCTGTCTGAGTCGACTGATTACAGATGTGAGTGTGTACAGTGAGTCTTCAGGCCTCTCAGCCTCCCATTTACTGAACTCTGTTTGCATTCAGCTTCTCCCCGTACAAACGTTTAAATAACTGGAAATAAAAACATATTATGCCCTGACATATTATGTCCATGTTAAATCTGTTTTTCTTTTTCAGGACATTTCAGCGAGAACACTCTTAAAGGAGGTTTTATAATCTTTCCAATAAAGCTCTGAAGCAGCACAAAGACAGGGCAGTCAGTCAGTTTTGCACACACAAATATGGTTTCTGCACTTTAAAGCCGTGCTATCAAAATATTGCACTAAAGCAACCAAATTCTGTGCAAAACATCATTTGTTATTGGATTCAAGTATGTTTGGGACTTCTTTTTTCTTCCTTTAGATTTCCGTTATTTTCTTCAACACCAACATGCACTGGCAAAATAAATGTAGTAAACAGAAATGCCCCTAAAATCTTAATATAATATGAACTAAAATATTAATTATATTACTTCATTTTTATTATTAATAATTATAAGAGTTTCTTCAGATTTATAGTTGATGCAAGTGAACCTGTATTTAAAATAGTCTGGTTTGTATTTTCTTTTATCTTGCGTACAGTTGTTCGTGGTTTTCAGATGGATTTGTGGCCAAAATACCATGTATTTTGCATTTCTATCCTAACCGCACGATTTTATGATTAGTTGCATTTATTGTTTGCATTCAGTATTGTTTTTTTTGCCTAAGGCTCAATTTTGGCTCTTGACCCATCAGTTGAGGTCTTGTGGTGTTTTGAGCAAGGTGTTTAAGCAGTCTAGCAGTAAATGTTCTGGTGTTTCAGGAGATGGTTTCGGTGGAGCAGCTGTGAGAGTGTAAAAGCTTTCACTGCAGTGAGCTGCAGAACTGGCTTATCGCATGAGATCCACAGCGTGCCGAAGTCACGTCTCATTATGTTCTTTTAAAACCTGCTCACTGCTCGCAGCACAACCAGACCAGGGAGTTTCAAGCCACGGTTAAGACAGCTGACTCCACTGTGATGTGACCCACCCCCCCCCCCCC
>NW_015544153.1:649903-658010 GCF_001515605.1 Sinocyclocheilus anshuiensis
CTCTCTATCTCTCTCTCTTTTTTTTTTCTTTATTTCTCTCTGTTTGAATTACTGCAGCCAAGCAGCCCTTGGCCATTTCTCCCTCTTTCTCTCTCTGTGGTTGCATTATGCCTAAGAAAAAGTGACACGCTGGTAATTATGTCATGCTATATTGATGCCACAGCTGACATCATTCAGCTTGAGCCTGAGTTTCATTACTTTGCCATAAGCACAAAACCCTCCTATTGAACATAAGTTCATTCGCATATGGGGATTTTTTTGGCTGATGATTATCACAGAACTGTAAAGCAGCGCTCTCATTATGACTGTTTTATGCACACACACGCATAAATGGCCACGTTGGTGTGCGCAGAGCTTCGAGTCTTGTTAATGATAATTGATAGAAGTGCATGTTTAATGTTTGGTTGGGGTTTAAGTAACATTTATAGCACAGTCTGGTGCTAGTTTAGGCTTTTAGAAATGGTCAAATATGGAAGTAATTAGTCAGACCAAATGAATGCCGCACTAAACGGTTAAGGGACTGCGGTTCACAACATGCCTGGGAGGTACATCTGTGTGTGTTGTTGTTGTTGAAATCTTACCATTGAAAGTGAAAATAGTCAACAAAACATAATTGGATAAATGATGACTGCACTAGGGGCTTCGGCAAAAGTTGGAAACAATGGAGGACTGTGGATGCAATAGAAAGCTCTGTACACAATTAACTGAAATATCATAGGGAGTTGTTTTTTTTAATATAAATCTGGAATTTACATTTTCTCTTTTGGTTAACAACAACGAATGGGAAAAAACGCATTTTAATAAATGCGTCAATAAAGAAAAGAGCCAGGATGATTCATTTCCCCTATCTACTCGAATTGAACTGCAGACATGGCTTTTGATTGTCAGAAATAGATTTTGAGTAAACACATGAATAACTTGTTTTTTGCTCTTCTCTCCCAGGATGAATTCCATCCGTTCATCGAGGCGCTGCTGCCACATGTGCGTGCCTTCGCCTACACCTGGTTCAACCTGCAGGCCCGTAAGCGCAAGTATTTCAAAAAGCACGAGAAGCGGATGACCAAGGATGAAGAGCGTGCCGTCAAGGATGAGCTCTTGGGCGAGAAACCCGAGGTCAAACAGAAGTGGGCGTCGCGCCTCCTTGCCAAGCTCCGCAAAGATATCCGGCCTGAGTGTCGGGAGGACTTTGTGCTGTCCATCACGGGGAAGAAACCTCCAAGTTGCGTCCTCTCGAACCCAGACCAGAAGGGGAAGATGAGGCGTATTGATTGTCTGCGGCAGGCGGATAAAGTCTGGCGTCTGGACCTGGTGATGGTGATTCTGTTCAAGGGCATCCCGCTGGAGAGCACGGACGGGGAGCGGCTGGTCAAAGGTGGCCTGTGCTCCAATCCCATCCTCTGCGTCCAGCCTCATCACATCACTGTGTCCGTCAAAGAGCTGGACCTCTACCTCGCCTACTTTGTGCAGGAGAGAGGTGAGTTTACACAGTTGCTATGCTAACAAAGCTTTTGCGCATGTGAACGAATTCTCACCCATTCGGTACAGAGGGAGCGGATTATTCTCGGAACTACGCTGTTGCTGAACGGACTGCAGTTCGCAACGTGCCTGGGAGGTACATCTGTGTGTGTTGTTGTTGTTGAAATCTTACCATTGAAAGTGAAAATAGTCAACAAAACATAATTGGATAAATGATGACTGCACTAGGGGCTTCGGCAAAAGTTGGAAACAATGGAGGACTGTGGATGCAATAGAAAGCTCTGTACACAATTAACTGAAATATCATAGGGAGTTGTTTTTTTTAATATAAATCTGGAATTTACATTTTCTCTTTTGGTTAACAACAACGAATGGGAAAAAACGCATTTTAATAAATGCGTCAATAAAGAAAAGAGCCAGGATGATTCATTTCCCCTATCTACTCGAATTGAACTGCAGACATGGCTTTTGATTGTCAGAAATAGATTTTGAGTAAACACATGAATAACGTCTTTTTTTTTCCTTTCGCAGGATGAATTCCATCCGTTCATCGAGGCGCTGCTGCCGCACGTGCGTGCCTTCGCCTACACCTGGTTCAACCTGCAGGCCCGTAAGCGCAAGTATTTCAAAAAGCACGAGAAGCGGATGACCAAGGATGAAGAGCGTGCCGTCAAGGATGAGCTCTTGGGCGAGAAACCCGAGGTCAAACAGAAGTGGGCGTCGCGCCTCCTTGCCAAGCTCCGCAAAGATATCCGGCCTGAGTGTCGGGAGGACTTTGTGCTGTCCATCACGGGGAAGAAACCTCCAAGTTGCGTCCTCTCGAACCCAGACCAGAAGGGGAAGATGAGGCGTATTGATTGTCTGCGGCAGGCGGATAAAGTCTGGCGTCTGGACCTGGTGATGGTGATTCTGTTCAAGGGCATCCCGCTGGAGAGCACGGACGGGGAGCGGCTGGTCAAAGGTGGCCTGTGCTCCAATCCCATCCTCTGCGTCCAGCCTCATCACATCACTGTGTCCGTCAAAGAGCTGGACCTCTACCTCGCCTACTTTGTGCAGGAGAGAGGTGAGTTTACACAGTTGCTATGCTAACAAAGCTTTTGCGCATGTGAACGAATTCTCACCCATTCGGTACAGAGGGAGCGGATTATTCTCGGAACTACGCTGTTGCTGAACCGTAATGGCAGTACTGGGAAGTCGCGCTGTGCAAAGGTACAGAGAAACCTATGCTTGTGGAGTGGCAGTTTGGCGTGTGGAGTAAAAAGATGCTCTAGCTCATTCTTCTGAGAAAGCTGTTGACTCATCATCCTGTGCTGTTGGTACCAGGAGCTCCAAATTTTGAGTGCAGCTTTTGCTTGCAGGCCTCAGAATGCAGCGTGAAGCACCACGCTTTTTCAAACCAGAGCCGCACTGTCAGAATCACCGACATTTAGTTGGTTTTAACCAGAGAGACAGGAAGAAAGGGAGTATAAGACATACGCAGAGCCAACACTGTAAATCATTTAAAATAAGTGGGCCTGCTCTGACAGGCGGGTAGATGTGTTTCAATTTACTGGATGTTTGTTGTATAAATGGAGCTATGAAAGCTGTTGGGATACATTCGGGCTGATATACCATTTCACTCTGCATTCATCATTTGTGAACTTGACATTATGCTGTAGTTTCTGCTCAAATTTGGCAGCATTTTACAGGTATTTTCAGGTATTTTGGCAGCATTTTGCAGGTATTTGAAGGACACTCATTAATTTATTAACTTTAACTTTACTTTTGGCTTTTTTTTTTATTTGGCAAGCATGCATCAAATTGATCAAAGTGACAGTATATACTGTACATCTATAATGTTACAAAAATTCTATTTCAAATAAATGCTGTTCTTTTGAACTTTATATTCAGCAAATAATCCTGAAAAAACTGTATCTTAGTTTTCACAAAAATAATTTTCTTTTTCAAAATTCCTAAGGAGAAGCAATGTGTTTTGAGCACTGAATCAGCATATTAGAATGATTTATATATATGTATATATGTGTGTGTGCATTCTATTTAATTTTAGTTTTTCTCATAAATTTAAGTTTAGGCTACAACTTGGCATGCTGTCGATTAGCACAGAACATAATTTTGACTCATTCTTTAGTTTGTAAAAACAAACTAAAATGCATTTACTGTAATATGCTTATGGTTGAAGCCTGAATAAATATTTAAAACATGCAAACTTCACCCACAGGACTTAACATTATGGCCAATAAACCGTAACCATACGTTCATACACGTAGAAAAATAGTCAGACCTCCGAATGATGATTCAGACAATTTAGTAGCCTAAACAACAAACATTTTTACTGCAGATTTCTTAAACTTAACTACAGGTATCACTTGCTCTCCCTGAGTTTCCGTATGAGTCAACGTTATTTTCTGTGGTAATTAACAACATGCTGCAGAAGCAGTAAATATAACTTCATAAAACCGTTTACTCATTCAATTCAGATATGATCCTGTAGAAGTGACACCAAGGATGTGCAGTGCTTATAAAGTTCAGTTGAGTGGTCAATGTGTCAGGATGAAGAAGTGTATGTGTGTGTGTGCTCGTGTATTCAGTACAGCAGCAGTTAGGGTGACTCAGCATACTGAGTATGCGTGAATAGTGCTGTAGCATCTCTCTTAAATCCCCCCCTGCACTACATTGTGTTCCAGACCTTTTATTCAATTAAATCCATCTCAATCCATTCAATCTCAGTGTAGTAGGAATTGTTTATTCTCTTTTTTAACTGCACTCTACATCTCCTCATATACAGAAGAGTCTTAAGTGCACCTTAAATATATGCACCAATCAGGCATGTAAATCGAAACGCTTCAAACAGCAGTTATTTCAGCCCTCAAATTTGATTGGTCGAGCAGCATTGATAAACAATCCAACAACACTGGAACTTTTTACCATTTGTATAACTCCACCTGTGTTTGCAGCATTCCAGACCAGAGTAAAGTACTGCTCAAAAGTTTGTAGTCAGTAAGATTTTTAAAATGTTTTTAAAAAGTCTCTCATGTTCACCAAGGCTGCATTTATTGATCAAAAATACAGTAAAATCAGAGATATTATGAAATATTATTACAATTTAAAATAACTGTTTTCTTTTTTTTAATATATTTTGAAATGTAATTTTATTTCTGTGGTGCAAAGCTGAATTTTCAGCAGCCATTATTTTAGTCTTCAGTGTCACATGATCCTTCAGAAATCATCATATGCTGATTTAATATGAAACATTTCTTGTTATTATCAATCTTGAAGACAGTTGTGCATCCAGCATACAGTTTCTTTCAGGATTCTTTGATGCATTTATTTGAAATATAAATCCTTTGAAACAATTTAAATATCCTTATCACTTTTGATCAATTGAATGCATCCTTGCTGAATAAAAGTATTACTTTCTTTAAAAAAAAATTCTATTCTATTACAACTTTTGAAAAATAGTGTATGTGCAAGGTTTCTCCCACCAGTGACGTGGGAGGAGGAAATGGAACCATTCCACTCAAATATTCTGTTCCACAAAATGTACTTCTTTGGCCTAATTCATGTTTTATTCGTCAACTTTTATTTGTTTATTTGTCTGGTGTATAAAAACTATCACATCAGCATAAGTGCTGTAGAAGGAAATAAATGCTTGCCAAGCATTTGAAAATTATTTTAGTTCACAGCTGCAGCCTGCCTTTTTCTCTCGGTCTTTCGCTCCCTTACTCATTCGTTCTTTCTTATTTCCGCCCCTTTTGTCTCTCCGCCCCCTCAGGCGACCTTCACCCTCAGTTGTCTGGGTCAGACAGGCAGCCCGCATGTCACATGACCTGCCTAATAGCCTACAAACTCCTTGCTTTAAACAGTCCGATAAGGAACTGCGTCTGTTCGCCCTCACTCCTACTAACAGCAGCACCGCAGAGAGAGAAAGAGAGGAAGCGTAAGGAAATTAAAAGGGGGAGTGGCCAAGAAAAAGGCCAGAGTGAAAGAGGGCATACAGTCAGCATTTGCCCTTAAAGACACAGGGCCATCTTTCACTTGCAAGTCATGCTCAAATTCCCTTCATCTCAGTGAAGTTGAACAGGACCGGCAGTGTTTCTGCAGTGGCAGCTGTGTGTTTGTGTGTGCGATGAAACTTTCAGCTCTGTTTCGGTATCTTTGCTAATGGAGCAAAGAGCAGGGTGGGGCGGGGGTCCCGCATGGCGGCCAGATCGAGAAACAGTGGCCATTACTCTTACTGCCCTCCTTCTCTCATTCAACAGGCTATTCGCTTCGCAAACGTTACAACCGCAAGTCTCTCGGGGTGAAATGGCTCCCTCGAAAGATTATCAAATTAATTACATTTTTGAAAGATTAGGCTACCAACCTCATTAGAGCTATGCGATTTATCTAATGTAGCTCTTCGTTTCGGGCCGTATCGGTTTCCATTGGGGTCACATGACCTGACTCGTGCACCAGTCCTCCTCTGATCTTTTTTTATAACTCTCAGTCTCTGAAGCTTTTGCTGGGACAATAAATATTATGCTTGTCAAAACAAACAGGATGGTGGTTTGAGCAAACTGGAGCACACGGCTGGTTTGGTGGCACTGGAGGCGTCCGTGCCTGATATCAAGCCTTGGTGTCCTGCCATCTGAAGTGGCACTAAAACACATCGGCTCTCTTTCCATTTATTTCATATGTGAGAATGCACTGCAAGTCAGCTGAGCAGGAAGATGCAGCAAACACACACGTGCTGGGCACACACGTTCAGTAAACACAGAGGAGCTGGAATGTGCTCCAGTGCTCTGGCAGCGGAAATTTGGGAGGGGTGGGAAAAAGAGGGTCAGCTCAGGTCAAGTTCACAGCGCTGTCAGCCTCCAACAGGGGGAGGTGTTCGGCGTGCTTATCTTCTTAAATAAAGGACCAACAGCCTATTAGCAAAGCAGCACATGCTGGGTTATAACAGTTTTATTCAAGAAAATTACTTTTTTTGTATATACAAAATGTTTTATATGTATGGGGTGCTTGCAATGCTATTGTGTTGAGATATCTTGTAGTCTACAGGTATGTCAGTAATAGTTATTGTTGTAAGTTACATTATAACAATACTGTCAGATATACAGTCCATAAATCTGACAATGTATTGAACATCTGGGATTTATGATTGGATTTAATCCTTGAAATATGCTCATTTTTAGCATTTTGACAAAACAAGCTTTTTAACCAAAAAAAAAAAAAAAAAGGGTTATGCAAAATTAATAAAATATTTTAGATTCTGCACTATTTCTAGGTTACTAATCATATAAGTAAATATGTGACATTGGTCAAGTGAACTCTCTTTGTACAGATGATCATGCTGGAGAACATGATCAAAAAGTTTTTAACTTCTGGAGTTCATGCAGCTCTTGTGCTGCTGTCAATAAAGCAAAAGAGGTACAAACCAAATAATAATACATTCTGATTTTCTTCATATTTTCTCCTGAAAATGTTTATTTAGAAAATTAACATGGAGCAAAGAGCATTTCCACTAGTGCTCTCAGACTTTTGGATTGCTACATAAAGCAAAGATATCATTATACATTAAGACTGATTGTCAAAGGTGCGATTTCCTGACACGAAACAAGAACTGCTCGCTTGTGGCTGATGCTTGCGGGTCTCAAGAAGAAATATCAAAGTGTTCTAACCCCACAGAACTTTCTTTTCACACTTTACTAGTTCTTTAGGTGTTTCGGTGAAAGACCTGCTATTTACAGTAAATAACTGTTAGCCCGATCCTCTGGCTGCTTTCTGAGCAGTGCTTCCTGAGAGAGAGCACTCTTCCGTCTGAAGGGAGAAATCCTTGGAGTTGGAATATGTCAATATTCAGTAACATAATGGAGCTTTGATTCCTCTATGAGTTCTGTCATATCAGCTTTTGACAATGTTATCTTTGCAAAGATAAACACTTCCTCTGATGCATGAAGCTCCTATTTGATGTCATTGTAGCTTATATTAAAAGCAATATGCCATTTATAAATCATGATGATAATGCAATGGTGTTTGCTCTTTACAGTACCGTTTAAAGTTCATGGTACAGTTGTGTACAGTCATTAGTTTACATATACTTCACTCTCAGATAAAAAGGTACAAAAGCGGTCATTGGGGTGGTACCTTTTGTACCTTTTAGGTACTGATATGTACACTTTGGGTACTAGTATGGTACCAATATGGACCCTTAAGGGACAAAGGTGTACCTTTTGAAAACACAATGACATGTCTAGCGTTGTCTAGCATTTTTTAAAGAGAGATAAATTCTAAGTAAAATAACAAAAAATATGTTTTAAATTTATTTGTATGTTTATGGCAATATTTTTTGTAAAACATTGTGTGTGTGTGTATATATATATATGAAGAGTTCAGATGCAAAAGCCTCTAAGTGCCGTTTGAAATTTTCTTCTAAAATGAGCATTTTTATCAGGCTCCCATGTGTAGGTTCAGTAATTTCACTTTAATGGCAATAAATAGTTTCTTTTCTTTCCCATTAAAGTAAAATAACTGAACATAAACATATAGGAGCATGAGAAAATAATAATTTTAGCAGAAAATTTTGGATGGCACTTAGAGGCTTTTGCATCTGAACTCTTCATATATATATATATATATATATTAGTGCTGG
>NW_015544153.1:658036-661094 GCF_001515605.1 Sinocyclocheilus anshuiensis
ACACAGTATATACACGTGTCAGATATATGGAGAGAGAGCGAGAGATGCATGCAGAGGGAGGTCACAGATGAAAGTCAGAAGCATTGCAGCTCTATGGTAATCAATCTGTCAGATCAATGTGTGGGGCAGCTGGGCAGAATACAACTGATAGTGCTGACTGTTCACAACACGCTCACTTCTCCGCTCCACGTGAGATACGGTGACCCCTGAGACCGCAGCGGGACAGGCCATCCAGAAAACTGCACATCCGCTAAGTAGTATTTTTCAATCAGAGCCCAAAATTAACACTCACCAAGAGGAAATATGAGAACCCTTTGTTTTTGGTGCGTAAATAAAACAAGTATTACTGTTTTAGGAATTGCGATAACTGTAGGAACCAGATAAGTCATCTACAGTAATTTGCTCGGACAAGCAGCATTACAGGTTATTTTTGGACTTTCTTTTCAACCCTTCATCAATCTGTTGCTTAATTGGGCCTCACATGGTTCTATCCTTTGAGAATGGTCTAAAAAATATTGTAACTGCGTTCTAGCTAATAAATATTAGCGTCAGGCGATACAACAGAACGGTGTCTTCTATCATACGCATAGCTGTGCAGTGCATCCATATTAGAATACATCTGATGGTTAACATCAGTCGATCAGTAGCGTGTGCACATACAGTACTCCTCATGACCTTACGTAACCTCCTGAAGAGTGCGGATGATAACCAGACACGGCTCCTCGCTGATTAAACAGTGACTCCCTGATAAACCCATCGTGCATTACTGTATCTCAAACTGCTGTTACAGGTCACCATCGTTCCGCCATCTGGAACTCTGTTTAGTGGAAATTTAATAGAGGCCACCTGAACTATCTGAGCCGTGGGGCCTAATTTACCAGTCGTTTGTGTTCACACAACCCTGAGTGTGAAACTCTGCTTTTATTCGATTTTAGGACATCTGTTGGAAACACTTCAATTTCTTAAGTTAATGCATTAGATATCCTAAACAGTGTTGCCAATTTAGCTACTTTGTTAGCGACTTTAGCTAATTTAGCTACTTATTTAGCTACTAGATTTAGCGACTTCCCCCCGCCCCTTTTGAGACTTTTTTCAAAAGTTTAGGGACAAATATAGCAACTGCTTGGACAAACCTTATCTAAGTTCTCATCTTGCCCACTGATCTACGTTCATCTTTATATAGATCAGTGAATTTGCCATTGTGATGTCATCTAGTGACATTTAGCTACCAGTTTTAGCTACTTTCAATTGAAAGCAGTTGGCAACACTGATCCTAAACTTTACAACATTTGTTATTCTAGGTTAATGTTAATTTTTATATATACTAAGGTTTGTTTCACATTTCAAGTTGCACACAGTAAAAAAAAATTCGGGATGTTGTAAATAAAGATTATTGGAGTAGGTTTTGCATGAAAATACTATTTCAGTCTTTCTATTTAAAGATTTCACATTTACTTCAGTGTGTTACTTTTTATTTCTTTGTAATTGTGACATTGACTAGCAATTATTGAGTGAAAATTGTTTCTGCACCAAATCTTTTTTGGTATATAAATTAACAGTGAACAATGATATATTTTTTAATTAAAATTAAATTAATAAATGCTATAAATTTCTTTGTTTATTGTCAGTTCATGGTGCCTAATGAATTAAGTTTAAATTGAACCTTATTGTACAGTGTTAAGTGCAGTTACATTTACTGGGCAAAATCCATTCTTTTCAATAGAAATCCATGCATTTGGGAATTTTGCACGAGGACGAAAGATTTCCCTGTGTGGATTTTGCAACAGGCTCAGGTTTTTCACAATTTGCCATTTTGACCAACAGAAAGCTACAGTACCAGTATTTAATCCTTTATAAATTTATTAAAATTGTAATAATAAAAATAATAACATTCATTCATTCATTCATTCATGTTTATCTAATATCTATGATAAAATTCTCAGTATAAGATTTAAAAAAAAAAAAATTTATAATCCAGTAGCAAGCATTTACATTTTATGTAAATATTTATGAGAACTTTCAAGGATTTTAAATTCCAGATTTTTGGCCCCCACTGTATGAATTTGGGAATGTACATGGATTGTCCTTGACTTGTCAGGGTGTTTGTGACTGGCGAGCACACGTTTTAGTTTGCTTTATAATGAAAGGAAAGCATTTACATGATACTCACTATTTGCAACTCCCTGTCTGCCGGTCAGATTCTGCTAAACCACTACTAATTGGAGTATGTGTGTAAGAGAATGAGAGAAAGTGTTTGAGGTTCTAGGGGGGCCAGCCTCGCTGGGAGTCTTGGATTACTGACTCTTAATATCAGAGAATAGATGGAGGGAGCGGACAAAGAAGTGCAGGGAATCTGGTTGAACCTTCCGGGAGATTGAGTAGAGTGAGTAGGTTTGTGCGTGACAGACCGACGGTGTCCTCGAGCCCTATAAAAATGTTTCTTCTGAAATGCTGATGCCCCAGCTGTTACAGTGCAGACAGACAACTCCACAGACTTAACCCATCCTGTCTTTGCTCTGCCAGGCTGTGTGTGAAGGAGAGTGTCAACTTTATTTCGCAACCTCAGCGCAGCTACTAGTGACCACTATGACTATGTCACAGGACACAGCACTGAAGGGAGAATTCGCTAAACAGTTGCGGCACTTTTGCATGTGGTATTTTATTGTAGAAGTGCATTTTATTCCAGTGTGGCTATGCGCTAAATGTGAGTTTTAAAGGGAAAGTTCACCCAAATATTAAAATTCTGTCATTATTTACTCACACATATGTCATTTCAAACCTGTATGACTTTATTTCTTTTGCAGAACACAAAAGAAGGTATTTTGAAGAATGTTTCAACTTTTTCTTATACAATGAAAGTCACCTGAGCTCCAAACTAACACCACTTTTATTTGGTTTCATGACATCTCTAGGATGCACTTTATAATAACGTTCAATTTATTAATACATTAGATATCATGAATTAGACAGCATTTTTTATTCTAGATTAATGTTCATTTATATATATATATATATATATATATATATATATCAATACTATATATAAGACGTGTTTCTT
>NW_015544153.1:661226-695217 GCF_001515605.1 Sinocyclocheilus anshuiensis
ACTATATATAAGACGTGTTTCTTATTTCAAGTTGTACACTGCAAAAAATACTAGAAAGTACTATTTCAGTCTTTTATTTCAAAATTTCATGTTTAATTCAATTTGTTATTTGCTATTTCTTTGTAATTAACTGTAAACAATTTCTGAGTGAAAATGGTTTCTGTACCAAATTTTTTTTCAGTGTATAAATTAAATTAAGAGTGAACAACGGTATATTTATAAATTAACATTAATAAATGCTATACATATTTTTTGTTCATTGTTAGTTCATGATACCTAACGAATTAAGTTTAAATTTGATAAATGATTAACAAATAAAACCTTATCATCTAGGTGTGATCACATTCACCAGCGTTCAGCCAATTCGCCACATTGACCAATATAAAGCTTTGGCCATAAATGGTGACCAAAATAACACTGCAGCTCAATGATTTCATTGTCTGTACAAAAATAAAATAATAATAATAAAATGAAATGTCCTTTTAATTTAAATTACTAAAGACACACTTCGCACCTAGCTAAACTTTAAGAAGAGTGAATAAGATCCATTCTTTATGCCAAAATACCATATGAAAAAGTATTAGTATCCATGATAGAAACTCCTTTTTTATTACGAATAAAAATGTAATTAATTGAAAATATATTAAAAAAAAAATTTAAACGTCACTGAGCAAGGTGCTACCACAAAGAACACGTCTGGGGATCAAAACTGAAATTTTCAATTGAAACCAGCAGGTACATCAAAACATCTTTCGCACAGATTTGAAAGCCTTTTCAAGTTTGGTTGGAATCCCCTTGATTTAGTTTACTCTCAATACATGTCTAAACTAATGCTTTTGTGACCACAAATGGGAAATTAAGTTGGTATCATTTTCCATCTTGACTCAGAAGAATGTCTGAAATAACGACAACGGAAGCCGTTCCCGCTGAACAGGAAGTGACACTCTCATTTTTCTTTACCGTTGACAGCACTGTTTAAATGCCGTTACTGAAACTCCTTTGTGAAAAATGAAACTTGAAAAAGACGCACTTCTACACGCACTGACGCAAGTGTCTTAACTTTACAAGAAGCTTTTCTTTGTGACAGCAGCATTCTGCTTTAATGTGGTGTGTTGTGACAAGACAATTGAAGACATGTTATTCAGCTTGAAAAAGTCCCTCTCTGGCTAACATGTTTTAACTGAATTGATGAGTCAGGCAATTCAGCATGTCATTTACCCTTTGAGGGGCTTCCTCTGATTTCCCCCTGACGTCTCTGAAGTTTTGGAAGTCGTTTGCTGTTGCTGTTTTGGAGATTTGCACGGCCTCTGCATGCAGTATCCTTTGTTGAAATAAAACTATGGATGTCAACAGATTTAAAAACGCACTAATTTGTGATTGATAATACATTTTTTTTAATTCTTTTTTGAAAGGAAAGCAAACTAAATCAAATAACATATGAAACTTATATGTTTCGTGTCACACTGTCTGAAATGTGTTGCATAGCAGTACGTTGTCATCTGGATCAGTTAGCTAAATTTTTAAAATTACATTTTTGATATCTGTTGTACTTTGGTATATCACACAATCCTGCGGTGGCTATAGTTAGCTGTGTTGGCTGAATTATGCTGTACATTTTACAGTTACTCCGCTAGGGGAATGTGCTGAAAGAAACTGAGTATTATAGTTCTCTGTCTCTCGCTGTCTGACTTTGAAGCCGCTTTGGTATTGCACCATGGAGGCATGAGATCTTAAGGCTGAAGGGTGTTTGACACCGAACAACAGATCAAAGTGTTGATAGAGAGAAGTGACAGATGAAAGACAGACGAGAAGGGAGACCAGAACCTCCCAGGTCAGAGACTGACATCCTCGCTTGGCATCACATACTATCCTCATTTCAGTGCCCAAAATAGGACACACACACTTTCACAGACACATAATTATACACACATAAAGCCACGATACATGCAAATGAATATACATATGGGGCATTTCTTCTATGCAGTACATTTTAATGGCCCCACCATACATATTTCTATATATTGGATGAAGTTTTACATTTTAAAGGCGCAAATCATATTAGTAGAGTGAACATAGTGGCTAATTTAAATAATTTAATCATTTGAATTATTGTTGAATAATTTAAGCACGAGGGATTTTTTTTTTTATTTAGTCATTTATAATTAGAGTCATTTAGTATTTGTACATTTTTATTTAATTATTAACTATTGTGATATAAGCAAATGTTTATTCACGTAATTATTATTAATGTAATTTATTAAGAAATATTCTGTATATTTAATCTTTTTTTATTTCTCTAAATTAGATGTTTAAAACAAAACTTGTCAGTTTAATAGCTTTCCATCTTATTTGTCATTTGCAATAATGCCAGTCAGTTTCCTTTAGAATATCATTTTTGGTGAGAACATGCCAATGTCAGTATTAGTAATGGAATTTATGAATTTTGTGATGTTTTTGGTATTAATTATTTTGTTTTACTCTAAAAGAATCCATTCTGTTTAATGGAATTGTTTAAATTATTAAGATAGCATCATTATCTTAAAAAGTATTAAATATTAACCATTTATTTTTATCCCTTTAGGCCTCTCTTTATTTTATTTACAATTATTCATGTAAAAATTAATTAAAGTGTCGGAGCTTGGTCAGAGTACATTTCTGTATGTCTGAACTTATTTATAGAAATACTTCCTTAAATGACAAAGCACACATTTTTTTTCAGACTTTCAAAAGGTAAGTTCAAAATGGTGTTAATTTCGTTAACAAAAACTATGACGAAAAATGTTTGTCAATTAGTTTTTTTCCCCTGACGAAAACGAGACGATAATAAGGTCATTAAACGATAACTGAGACTAAATGAACATGCAATATCATTGACGAAAAAAGACGAGACTAAAATGTAGTTAAAAATAACAACAACTTTACCAAAACCTTTTTATTTTTGTTGAAAAAACTGGAGCCAAAACATTTCAGATTGCTGTACAAGACTATTATGCAAGCGTTCTTGTTTGCGGTTGCCAGATATCAAGACCTCAAATCCCCCAATCAGAGCTTTTCTGTTAAACGGATACATACTTTGCCCGGCTTTATGCAATCTGGCAACCATTCACATGCACTCTCTCTGCAGAGGCGCCGTGATCTGAAAACACCGACATACAGTACTGTACAAGTAAGCTGGAGTTCAGCGATCTCCATTTGAGGTATTCTGCTTAAATGAAACCGTCATTTAGCCAGTCTGTGTTCTGTCATGGATCTCGACTGGATTGTTTGCGATAGTGGTTGCGGATTGTAACATTACTTACGCAACCTCTGTGCAGCAATAAGTCTTTTTGCCGTTGTTTTAAAAGAGAAACATTAATGCAATTTGGAATTATTGGAATTACTATTAGGATTTTCTCTGTATTAATATTTGAGAGTTGGTTTATGTTACACCAGTTTTCATAACGTAGACAGGGCAAGTGTATATCTGAAGTCTTTGGTGTTTATTTAGCCTTTAAGTGATATCCTGTTATAAATCTGTACACTAACATTAGATGAGGTCAGATAAACCATGCATACGAGTCGATATTCTATTGATTTGTGCTTATTGATGAAAGAGCAACTTCTGATGAAATGTAAAAATAAATTTCCCAAATGACAACAATCATTGCAATTAAAATTGAGAAAAATAATATATATTTTTTTCATCATTTTAACCATTATACAGTAAGACGAAAATATGACGAAAATGTGTAAGTTTCCACTGACTAAAACTAGACTAAAATTCTTAGATATTTAGTTGACTAAAACTAAAACAGGACAAGTTGACTAAATATGATGATAACTAAAAGTTATGTTTGTCACAGGACTAAGACTAAGACTAATTTAAAAATAGCTGACAAAATTAGTTCACTAGTTCAAAATACTGCATAACAGGCATGACTCACATCAGTTCACTGTGTTTGACAGATATTGACTCTTACGTCAAATATGCACTTTAGGGGGATTTATAAAATGTCTTTACCTGGAGCCAACTGAAAGAGAAAGGTCAAATTTAGTTGTTGTTTGAGTATATGACTGGTATGAATGGTGCTGTTGTGTCACATCTGATGCCTGAGTATTTGTTTCAGTGCATATGGTGTCTGTGTAGTGGGTTGTGGCTTTATAATGTGTTGTCTGCCTTGCCTCGAAGCAGCAGAGACAACAGCTTGTTTGCCCACCCCCAACCCAAAACCGCACACACAAACATTCATTTCTACTCATTTCTTCACTGTTTACCTATGTTTAGGATGTGTGGGGTTTTGCATCTGTCGTAAGCCGAAGTGAACTGTACTAATGACTAATTTGCCATTTAGCTTGCTTGCATCAACTAGACTTTTAGTAAACTTATTTACAACATATTCATAATCAACTATTCAGCAGGTTGTTGGAAAGCCAAATGATCTTAGGGAAGGCCTGTGTAACTAGGCTTCACTAGACGCATTTCTTGGTGCAAGTGTTGGTAGAAAATATTTTAAATATGTAGATGGACTGTGCAACACCTGATTCCCCTAACTGTCACTCAACACACAACCCTTAAAGTTTAGCCTCTTTAAATAGCTCTGCGACAGCATTGATGCCTCATAAGTCTTTGAAATCCTTTCCCAGAAGTCCTTTATGGGTCTCATGCTAATGATTGCTTGGTGCGCAGTGATTTACACTGGGGAATCCTGGGAGAACTGTAGTCTTGGCCCAGTTTAGGCGCCGGGGTCCTCATCACCTCTCCATTGCCTCTGATCTAATCCTCACTGCCCTCAAAGGAAGCAATTAAGAGGCTGCCTTTAATCCACACAGTTAGAAAGGGAGATTGCCCAGTGCTTTGACGGCCAAATGATGCATAAGTGGTTGTTTTGGAGTGGAAGCCCCATTTGAAATCGCTTGTCCAGACTTTCTTGAGTGGGTCAGACTGTGAACTTCAGCAAACTGTGTTTGAAGTGAGTCAAGCGTGAAGCAGTGACTGTGCGTATCAAACTTAAATTAGCTATTGATTCTCTCATAAATGTGTTTCAGTAGTCGATTAATAACATTTTTACAGCATTCACCTTTAGTCTATATTTAGTGGTGAAACAAGGTTTTGTGCAATAGTTGGTCATCGGTTTTTACTGAACTTAGTTTCATTGCCCCTATCCAGACATTGTCCACTTAAATGCAAATAATAAAATGCAACTGTATAGTCATGCATCATAAGGAAAGCAAAATAAATATGTATTCCATATGTAACATTTATGTACACATACACACAGTGTTCATTATTATTATTATAAAATAATAAAATATTTTGAAATAAAAATTGCAAACATATATTTAATATTTATATTTATTTACTGTATAAAGATTTACTGTATAAAAGCTATACACACATATAACAGAATTTATTATTAAATAAATTATTTATTTTCATTTATAATTAACATTTTGTATTTACTATATTTTTATAGTATAAAAATATAGTTATATATTTATAACTATATAACACTGTATATAACATATACAGTGTAACAGTGTAACATATATAACAGTGTAATATATAACACTCTATATAACATGTTGGTGTTATATCTTTCACTTGGATGTTATAAGTTGCACTTAGTAAATACAGCTGGATAAAACAAAAACTGTGTCCTTCTTCATTTTAGGGTGCAAAGCAGCAAAATGTGATTATTTTAAAGGGGGGTGATTCTTTTCTATACCCACTGTATATAATTTGTTGATGGACCTACACGCTACATGGTAATACAAATAATTTTTTTGGATTTGAAGGTTTACTTTTGAAGCAAGGTTTTCAATAAACAATTTTGGTACCATGTAGGGTCACTCGCAATCTGGATCCTAAATCAAAGCCAGTTGCGAACTGTTGCTCTACATGGTGAAGTTTTGAATATGTTTTCTGAAACACTGCTGTCAGCCTCTGATTAACGTTACCACAGCTCATCCCTTCTGCCATTTCCATTATTAGTCATTTTGTATGATAATGAGAGTAGATCCTGAATTTTGATCAGATGTTCTGTATGAGCCCTGCTTCTACAACGTCTCGTTCACATTTTCCAGTTTAGACATCATTTGCAATGGCAATGTTTATAACAAGATATTGCAGATCCTTGAAACCAGATATTAAAAGGGCTCTCCCTTTTCTTCGTGCTTGACTGATTAGCATTACCTTATCGGTAAAATCAACTGCCCTTTCCAGTCCATGCTGTCCATATAGCCTGATTCATGGTTCAAACCACATTATATGTTAAAGGAAGTCTAACTTAATTAATGTCCTTTGCGGACTTCAAATGCAATTATTCTAGCATGTGGCTCCGCCTCCTCACCCTCTAATGCTTGGCAAGCATCCTGTGAGATCTTAATCCATATCCTTTGCTCATTTTGCAACACATGGCTTGAGCGAGGTGCACTTCTTTCTGTTGGCTGGGGCAAGAGCGATTTGGTTTGTCGGCATGACGTATCGCAACTGTCGCTTTAATTTACCATCCCTTGCTCTGCACCAATGATGAGTTTTTCACCATAACTTTCACAAAGTGAAACTCCCGTCTGACATCAGTAAACTATTCTGATTTCTTCTCAGGAATCCACACTGTAAAATATACAGATCAGGCTGTGTTTGATTCAGATGAAAATCTCTTTAATGGCATTATTAAAAAAATTTTTTTTCATCATTTACTATCATTTTCGTTCTTCTGTTGAGCACAATTGAAAATATAGAGAAGAATGTTGGAAACCAAACAGTTGACGGCAGCCATTGACTTCCAAAGTATGGGGAAAATACTTTGGAAGTCAATGGCTACCATCAACTGTTTGGTTACTTTCATTCATCAAAATATCTTCTTTCGTGCTCAACAGAAGAAATAAATTCATACAGGTCTGGAACAAGTGGAGGGTGAGTAAATGATGACAGAATTTTTGTTTTTAGGTGAACAATCACATTAAGAATGTTCTGTCATCTGTTACTCAGTCGAATGTCACTCCTAATTGTTGGTGTGTGTTTTTTATGGGTGATTAGCAGACCAAAATCAAAGCCATTTCCATTGATATTCTTTCCCTACACTTCTGATGTCAAATCAGTTATGGACTTAAGGCCAATTTGCACCACACTACACAGACACAGATTAACGCCACAGCAGACCAAGTACAGTACGTCACTTCTAAGATGTTCCAAGACTTGACAAATGCCAATTCAACATGTTCAGTCAGTGAAAAACAAGCACCGACCAATGCCGACAGACACAGACAGGGGTAACACACTGGTCAGACAAAACTCAACGAACGTGTCTGTTGCCATTTGACGGCATCTGTTGGTGCACTGTGAAGTGGCCTTTAAGAACCAATTGACTTGAGAACCAATTACTATACCGTTCATAAGATTGGGTTTTGTATTTTTTATTGATTTATTTATTTTTTGGTAAGGATGCATTAAATTCATCAGAAATTACAGTATGTAATGTCACAATGTATGACATTCTCCTTTCTTACAGTAGTATTTATTACACTTTTAAGGGGTAAATGACTGCACTATGTGCGTCTGACCCTAGGTGTTCTTTCAGAAAGCTTTTTGATTGACATCTTCTCACTCCACCTATCTGTCTCGCTCCCATGTGATGATTGGCCTGTTGAGAGATCCTAACCTCTCTCAATAGGGAGCTGCCACTCTTGTCAAAGCAGCCCTGAGGTCAGATCATGGGCAGCGTCATTCGCCCTGTGTGAGAAACGTAAGGTCACATGGAGGGCTATGGAGGGTTTTGATCATATTTTCCTTTGCCCTCGTTGTACCTCGTGGTATTTTAGTTTCTTTCCCTGTCAACTTCCATCCTCATGTGTTTATTCTTCCGTGCCAATCCTAGCTGCCTTCTTTCACATACTGTCTTCTAATTTGTTTTTTCTTCCTCCTTTGTTTTGCGTCCGTCTATCTTTTCTTTCCCCCCTCAGCCTGTGTTTTTTTTTTTTTTTGCAAAGAAACACACAGTTGTACTAATGGGTTTTTTCAAAAGACCCTTTTTCATACATTGTGTTTTGGGGCTACCAGGCGATACATTGTCAATATTGATTTTTAAATGAGGCAATAAATACAGAGAGCTTGAGTCAAAAATAACAATACCGGTAAACGTGGCAAAATATTGTTGCTGAACCATTGTGGTCACGCCAAGGTCCGTTATTTCTACCATCACTCAAGCGTGTCATATTTACGTTGAAAAGCCTCATTAAGATCGTGCTCTACATTAAAACTCAACACCAAGCGCCGTGTGTGGGTGTTTAAACACGCTCCCATATTGTAGCTCTTTATTGTAGCATTTGGAACGCGTTTTAAAGGAATGACATGACAGGGATAGTTTATGGGACAGTTTCCCATAAAGGGAAACAATCTGCTTCCCGCAGCTTAAATGCTAACCCTGATACTAGAACCCGAACTGCCCTTCCCGCTAATAATGCCTGTGGTTGCCACGGCCATCCTTGGGGTTCTAATGACAGAGAGTTGTTTGTGGGATGGATCTGCTGGCAGTTGGCGTGGCTCCAGGGGGCATGCTGGGTAAACTGTCTTGATAGGGGCGGGGCTAGAAGACAGGTCCTGTAGTGCCCTTGGGTCCTGTCAGTCAGGAGGTGATTGGTGTGGCTGAAAGAGGAGGGGAGACTGAAGGCTGTGGGTAAAGTCATTAATCTTAGTAATCACCCTATCTAGAGAAAGTCACACACTAACACTTACACACACTTGAGCTCTGTGTCAAAACATAGTGAGTTAGGTACAGAGGCAGCTGGCTTCTAAGGGAGCATTCCAACACTCATTCATTCTAACACACCAAAACAGTTTATTTAAATTTATAACTTTTATTTACTTCTTTATTAACTATTTAATTATTAACTAGATTAATGACACAATGGCAAGAAAATTAACATAATGGAAATAAAACAGCTAAAGTTAGTCATTACACATTGAGGAATTGACAGTTTACATGAGGATATTGACTTTATTTTGATGTGTTTAAAACAATTTCTTTATTATAATAAATAAAAATGATTATAATATATAATAAATAATATTTTGTTGCTCAGAAAATGGTCTAATTTTACATCCACAAGCAATTGGTGCATTTTTGTTAATGAATAAATGACTATTGCTAGTCTGCACATTCAATACAGACAAAAAGGTACAAAAATATTGCACCTTTTTTAGAACAGTACACTCCCTCACACAACACAGACAATGGAGAAAGATCAGCTTTAGGTGTACTAGTCTATCATGTTACGCTAGGGAACAGTTAAGAATAGCTCTTAGGGCTTAGAACTGTGTCCTGACTCATTTGCGTGTGTGTGTGTGTTTGCATGAGCCCATCCAGCAGGTTTCTTGATAGAGCACAAATTAACCTAAATAAGACGTAGATTGATGCTGCCCCAGAGGCAAGTAGATCTTCAAAAACACGCATACAAAGAGAGAGAGGCATGTGTTGTTTAATAGTTTCTCTGCGCATTAGTAATTGAATACACTCGCTCACATGAGTCTTTTGTTTTTCTCTTTTAACCCTTTACAAATCACGTCATA
This sequence comes from Sinocyclocheilus anshuiensis, assembly GCF_001515605.1. Classification (NCBI taxonomy): domain Eukaryota; kingdom Metazoa; phylum Chordata; class Actinopteri; order Cypriniformes; family Cyprinidae; genus Sinocyclocheilus; species Sinocyclocheilus anshuiensis. Next base: position 670,774 of record NW_015544153.1, read on the forward strand.
AGAGCTGTGCTGCTCAGCAGATGCTCTGCATGCTGTTATTCTATACACACACACATAAACAGGCTGTTTTAATGAGGTCAGAGCCCTGGTTTCAGACACTCTATACATGGGACAGAAGTGCTGTTGGCAGTCCATCTGCTCTGGGCCATAGCGAGTGACTAATGCTAGCAGGTGCCCACTAGCAACACACTTGCAGCATTGTTAGCGCCAGGAAGTTTGTAGATTTACAGAATGCAATTATGTTGACAAATATTCACTGCATTATTTATTGAATTATTGATATTATCTTGATCTCCTTTTCTTTGAACCGTCCCGTTTATGTGGTAATTTAGTTAAACTGTGTAGCCGGTTATGTTCAATAGAGTCTCTTTGTGTCTTGTGTTATTGCCTCGCTCCATCCCCTCCCTTCCCTTCTGCTCCCTGCCCACAGACAGCTGCCCGCGGGCTGCATGAGGCACTGCCAGTCCTGGCATCAGCAGGCAGCATCACTGGTGGCACAGAACAATGACAGCGGCACCGATGGCATGATTGGCATGCGGCCCGGAGGATGAAACAGTGGAAATTATATGGTTGTTTAGGTTTACTCAACTGTCTCACCACGCCACACTTGGCTAATTCATTACGTTTTGATTAAAACCTCCACTCAGCTTGGCTACAGCTGTCGTAAAGAGAGAGAAGCAGCTGTCTGAATTCGCAGAACAATTACAAGCACGCAGGCTGGTGTGCCATACGCTTGCGAGCGCGCTCGGGCTTTCATCCTGCTGTTCATTCACACTGCTCTATATCTGCCCCACTCTACAGTCTATGTCTTTGTCAGCTTTAATTGCATCTATATTTACGAGCAGATAGGGAAACCCCCAGTCGTTCTGTGCCTGTGAATGGAGGTTTTGTGTGCGACACCATGGGCCAAAACAACCGTGCTTTACACAGAGTATTGTACAGGACACTGAGCTGAACCATCACGAATAGACGCAAGGTCCTAATGGAAATCTGTCCTGCAGACTATAGATATAGATCTGTCTGTCTGTATAACGATCTACTTATCTATCTGTCCATCTATCTATCTATCTATCTATCTGTCTATCTATCTCTCTCTCTCTCTCTCTCTCTCTCTCGGGCTTCCGGTTGTGTGTGTGAGTGGTTGCGGGTGGAGAGCTAGCGTTTGGCTACTTTTTGGTACACGGCTGTGGTGAGCTTTTTCATCTTTTTCACACGCATGAAAAAGGTAAGACATCATTTATTGCTTTTTCGTTTTTGAAGACGACGGAGAGGTGCGCTGGTGGTATTGTTTGAAAGTTCGCGGGGAATGGCGTCCTTTGTGACGCCGCCGCTGTCCATTGGGCACGGGGTTCGGTTTATTATGGAAAATCAAGTAGAAAGTGATGCTGAAGAAATGGAACAGGATGAGTCAGATGGAGAAGGATTTGATGCGTCAAACAGGTCGAGAGATCTGTATTCATTGGAGGAAATTAATAATTTTCTCGATGAAACTTTTGGACAGTCTGTTAAAGTTGATGACTATTTTGCTGACACAGAAAAATTTATCAGGTCGGTTGCAATTTTGCAAAAGATGGTCAGTTTTGATTTGCTAGATGAAAGGAAGCGGTATTGATTGAGGAAACATGTTACTGCTATATGGCTTTCCAGAAAAAAATAAAATTCAGAACAAAGGGTCAAAAGAGGTCTATTGGGATTTTCTGGGAATGTTAGAAGCTCGCCTCAGAATTGAGTATGTTTATTATAAATTAATCAACAATTTACAGGCTTTTGTTGGGCCCGCCTGCCTGACTGCCTGTCTTTCTACTTAACGATCTACTTATCTTTCTATCCTTCCATCCATCAGTCCGTTTGTCTATCTGTTTATTTATCTGTCTGTCTCTCTCTCTATCATTTCTCACATTGGAAAAAATAAATCAGCAGGTGTGTGTGTTCAAACTTTTAAAACTGATTTAATTGACAGACTGTATTTAAATTGCCTTAAGCAAGAACAGACCATTTATATTAGGGGAGAATATAAAAAAGCTCTTTGTTCACAGTGGCACAGGCAGTGATATTTAAGAATTCAGTAAACATATTGTCATGGATTTAAAGGCACAAATACATATCCTGCATTTTATAGCATGCCTGAGGTAAAATTTGCTTAATTGTGGGGGGTGTTTCTACCACGAGGGTCCCATTTACACAGTGATTCAAGGGAGCAATTTTAACATTTCTTTATATAATCCAGATCACATTTTATAGGGATCAGCCAAGAGACCCAAAACCATTGGCCTGGAAAGAGAGGGTCACTCTTTCCACTCTTCCTCTTCCCCTCTCTCTCACTTTCAGTCTCAGTCTCATTCCTTTTTAAAGTGATTGAGGGCAGGAAAAACTATGCCTAACTATGCTTGGATGCTTAAGCCCACCCTGAAAATATGGAACATTTTCTACGGCTGTTTATTTGGAATAAAATGGCATGCTGGGGGATTAGATGGAGAGAGAAAATGCTGGCACCAGCTGTTTTGGAGGTTTGAGTTACACAGCTGTGCTCCTCCGTTACATCCCCCCACCCGCAAAGCTTCGTTCAGCCCCTCAGCCTGTTCTGGGTATTTCTGCCCCATAAATTACTCTGAAACGGCATGCTAGATAGATAACCGCTCAGAGGAAACTTGACAATATGAATAAGATTTTGAGTTATATTCTTTTATTGTATGCAGCAATCTGAAGACTGTTTACAAAGGACAGACTGTATGAACAGATTTTGCGTGTTGAACTTCATTTATCATTATGAACCATAGGGCAACATCTTTAATTCACAGTTTGAACCTGTGTTTTGTGTTTTATAACCTTTATCTCAAAGCCAAGCATTAAATTTTAACTTTCTATTTCATGTCAAAACAACTCTACCTAAGCCATTTGTGGGTTGATTTTCCACAAAAATGTAAGCGTTGTGACTCGTTTATGGGACAGACAGGAAAAAATTATTTCTTAATCAGCCACTATGCAAGAAGAACGTCTTGAAAAATTATGCAATTATGCATTGTATACAGTTATTTGGATTACATTAAATGTGATTATATATGATTATTTCCAGTCTAAAAGTAATAGTTTATATGTTTATATTTTCAGGCAAGATTTTCACCCTATTTTCTCCTTCAGTTAGAATTTAATGGTGTTTTCGCCAGAATATTTACAGCAGTCAATATTCTGGTACAATGCTACTTAAAAAAAAACTAATTAATAATAATAATAATAAAGTATATTTTGAGGCTACCTGTTTGTTAGTGTACTCCTGAATTTGAGTAAATTAATTTTGACAAACATTTTAAATGAAATTTTAAAATAAAATACCATTTAAAAGCACTTTTAAATTTGCATTTCTGGGAAAATGGTTCAGAATGATTAATTATTGCTCATGCTGTACTCAGGGGGCATATACACACACATTTTCGTCCAGTCAGATGCTCTGTATTATAAGTATCTCCCTCCCTCTAATACTGCCTGCATCTGACTAGCAATAAGAATTATCAACATACAAGTATGACTTAAAGTAAAGGTTATTGACTTAAAAAAAGGGAGAAGCCATTTGATATGTGTGTGATATGTATGATATCCTTTGTGTGTGTGAAACGTTACTGAAGTTAAGCCACAATGAAGCTCTGCTAGGCCGAGATTAACAGGCCGATGCAGATCACAACCAAATTTCTGTGTGTATTTAAAGGCAGTTGTTTGTGCAAGTGTATGTATTTGCCATAGCCAAGACTACCTTAAGGCCAGACACTTGCTTGTGTGAGGCTGGAGATTTAGTTTCTTGGCTGACACTTTCTGTCTGTCTCTCTAATATTGATCAGGGTTTTCCATTCTATTTATAACTCAGCCGCCTGGGTCCCTGCAGCACTCTGTAGGACCGGCTCCTCGGCCCTGTAGGGGCTCTGCTCTCATGTCTGTCTCCACTGCGCATTACTCTACAATTGATGGAGGCCACACTGATGAATGGAAATTTGGATGAAATGTTCCACAGACAAAACTGGCTTGATTTACTTAAAGCCGCTGTTAGTGGTGACATTTGTGGCTTGCATTAAATCACAATCTGGTTAAGGTTTTAGCCATGACCCAATCATGGCTTGACAGTGGCGTTTACAGAGATCGAGTTTTATTGTATGTAAACTGTAGATTGTGCACTAGTGCTTATGTTAGACAGTTTTAAAGCATGTAATTTCTTCAGTGTTAAAAAGACTTTGTCCTATTAAAGCTTAATATTCAGAGATATACACTACCTTTCAAATGTTTGGGGTTGGTACGATTTATTTTAAAATGTTTTTTGAAATAATTCTCATCATGGCTACAGTAAAACAGTAACATTGTGAAATATTATTACAGTTTAAAATAACTGTTTTCTGTTTTGATATATTTTAAAATGTAGTTTATTAAAGCTGAATTTTCAGCAGCCTTTACTCCGGTCTTCAGTGTCACATGATCCTTCAGAAATCATTCTAATATGCTGATTTGCTGCTCAATAAACATTTATTATCGTTAACAATGTTGTTATTATTATCAATTGTGCTACTTAATATTTTTGTAGAAACTGTGAATAATTTTTTTCAGGATTGTTTAAGGAATCAAAAGATTATATAAGAACAGGATTTATTTGATATCTGTATCTACACTGAACAAAATTATAAACGCAACACTTTTGTTTTTGCCCCCATTTTTCATGAGCTGAACTCAAAGATCTAAGACTTTTTCTATGTACACAAAAGGCCTATTTCTCTCAAATATTGTTCACAAATCTGTCTAAATCTGTGTTAGTGAGCACTTCTCCTTTGCCGAGATAATCCATCCACCTCACAGGTGTGGCATATCAAGATGCTGATTAGACAGCATGATTATTGCACAGGTGTGCCTTAGGCTGGCCACAATAAAAGGCCACTCTAAAATGTGCATTATAATCCATAATTATGTCCCCACTGGATGCAACGAATGCCTCGTTTATAATGGGTTTTCATGTTTTTGAATCATCGCTCCGGCCTGACAGGGCATCATCACAGTATGGTAGGGGCATAACATTTCCGTCACACGCTTGAGGTATTCGGCCAATCATAACGCACTGGATAGCTGGCCAATCACAGCACACCTTGCTTTTCAGACCGATGAGCTTTGTAAAAATTGACGAGTTTCAGAAAGGCGGGGCATAGAGGAGAAACAATAATGGACAGTATGTGGAAAATAATGTTTTTTTAACCTTAAACTGCATAAACACATTTCATTACACCAAATACACAAAATAATGTTCTTTTTAGCAACATCATATGACCCCTTTAAAACAAAACAAACAGACTTTTGAATTGTAGTGTAAACAAGCCAATTTTAGGTTGATTTCCCCTAAACATTGTGGTTCTGTGGCACTATCAGAGCATCTTTTTAGCTAAATTAGCTAATTAGCTCTACTTCTTAACATCCTGACAAACCAATGGTGCCTTAACCAACCAATGGTGTACATTTGGGGCTATTCGTCCAAACGAGAATGCTTAATGTATTCATATTACTGTTTTAAAACAATATGAAAGAATATTAAATATGGCTTGTAGTATAATTACCTTCTTTTTAGCTACTTTTTGATTTAGCTTAGCTGTTTTTTTCCTGTAGAGTTGTTGACAGCTTAGCTAGCTACATTGTTTTGAGCAGCTTTCCAAACACTGGAGATTCTCATTAATTGTTCGTATCACTGTTCCATGAGCACGTCATTAGCTAAATTATTAGTTAGCTAAAAGTTTGAATGTGTAAAGATTTAAAAATGTTTAATAAATGTGTAAAAATATGTACATTTTGGTCACCAGTTGACAGTATTTAGCTTTAAAGCATTGCATGGTATATAATTATTTTCTTTAACTGCAGCATTCACTTGGACAAAATTCAGGAAACTGCTGAAGTGGGTTAATGTGGCTTTGAGGGAAAATAAAAAAAATAGTAAAAGAGTGAGGGAGGGGGTGAAAAGCAGATATTGCTCTTTTATAATGAGTAGTCCAGATGGCTTGAGGTTAATGTTAATGTTTGCCACATTGCAGCATTGAAGCAGAAAGCATATCATAAAAAAACGAGAAAGGGAGTGAGGTAAAATCGATGGCAGGGAGAGCAAGGGAAAGTGAGATTGTTAAAGGAGGGGCAGAGGCGGCCTCTACTGAAGAGAGGGCATGTGAGGACAGATGCACTACGTCACTGTTGTAATCTCTGTGCAGCGTGCTCTTCCTGTCTTGCACACTTTTTTCTGTCTCCAGTTAAATGGGACTGTGCCATATTCAATATGAAAATACTGTACTAGACATATTCTTCCAACATACTGTATATATTTGATTTTATATTGTATTTCATATTTTGTTCTGATGTATATGAAGTTACAGCAGACATTGTCTGGATGATTGTGTCAAGTGTTCTCCACATCATAAAGCCATGCACGGCTTTTCCTTTATTTTGAGGCGCATTGCTGTTATATGTTGATTACGGTTTATACGGTTGTTTATACACAGAAAGGAGAAGGGGGATCAGAGGGGGGCTGTTTCTACTAAATCAGATGGAACGTCGGTTGCAATGTGCAGTCAGTGTAATCAGAGAGAGAGCAGAGTCCTGGAGCAGATCACTGTCTGGGCTGATAATCGACCCGCCCTGCGACCTGCACAGATGTGGCACGCTAGTCGAAACCCAGAGAGGGTGAGAAGAGGAAAAAGGAGGAAAGTTATAACTGACATCCTTCAGATACGTAACTGTTGAGCAGGAGCATAGCTAGAAACACTGAAGCAACATTTCTCAGTAGTTGGGTGGTAGCGTCGCTAGTTTTTATGTAATTGAGCCGATTCTTGAGCATTACATTTTACCTTACAATATGTTAGGAATGAAGTTCCAGATGTCAACTGGCATTGCCTGAATCTTTTGAATCTTTTCATTGAATCAAATTAATGGCTCTGTAACGCCCTTAAATGTAACCAATGTTCTAAAACCATAAGATTATGGTTAATATTTGAAACACAAATGAAGATATTTTTTATGAAACCTGAGAGGTGTCTGTCACGTTTGAGCCTCATTGTTTACCATATGTGATGTGCTCTATGTGTGAGTGTTGAGCATTATTTAGAAGTAAATAAAAGCTTAAATTCAATCTGGTAATCATAAAAAGCAATTGTGCCATATGGATTCATTATTATGATGCCTTTTTGACCTTTTGAAAGTTTTGGTTACCTGGACTTTCAATGGAGGGACAGAAACGGCTCAGGTTTCAGGGCTTGCAAAATTTCAAAATCCCTGGTAGCACTTCGGGCAGGCATTCTTCAGATTTAACTAGCCCAAAATGAATTTAACTAGCCCAAATAAAAAAAAACATTGACTGAACTTCACTGAGGACAATTGAGCATGATCAAAAACTTCAGCTTTTGATTGTATTTTTTCTTCAAATATTGAGTCAAGAGAGTAGGTGTGCAACGGATCACAAAAGTCACGGCTTGAATCATATGGATTTTGAGTGACAGATTGTATAATTTTTCAGATGAGCAAAATCATATAGGGATGCAATGATTCACTCAACTCTCAATGCAATACAATTCAGGATACTGATTTCACAATATAATTTTCTCACTATTTTTTTTTTTTACAAAATGAGATTTTAGACAAATTACAAACAAAAAGGTGTTCTTTTATTATTTCTCAGACAAAATGCCACATATTTCTTTGTGAAATTGAAATATGTTCAATAATAAAACTAAATTTTTATTATTGAAATTTGAATTGAAATTTTAAAACAAATCCCAATCACATAAATAATAATACAAATAAAAAGAAATCTCTTCATATAAACAAAGGTTTTGCCTGTGTTCTTTCCATTTAAATTAGAGGCAACCACTGCGTTTTAATTATGATCCAAACAAAGACGCTAAATGCATGTTATTTAGATTGTATAATTTCGAAATTTGAAGCAAAACCAGAATGGTCTGACTTTAGCTTTGTGAAACTATACTACATAAAACATATCTAAACGAAAAAAAAAACACATATGGGTTGAATGAGACGCAAATGTCACTCTCTGACAGCAGGTGGCGCTTATGGAACAGCAGGGATTTAGGCTGCTGCCCCTTTAAGACTGAATGCAGGGATCCAACAATGATGCACATGAGATTTCTTTCTCCACTGTTTACGTTCACTTAAGACATAACTGACTGTGTTTACGAGAATTCTTGCCGAGACAGTTATTTTGAGATAATTTTGTGTGTATGTGTCCATTCAGACGCAAGGATACGTGAAAGAGGAATCAGATCAGTGTTCGCTGTTCTGAAATGCGGCTCTCTGTGTGCGTGCTTTGAGTGTGTGCGCGCAGATAACAGTGAGTACCGAATTGAGTTCTTTTTCGCCTCTTCATGTGCTTGAACGGTTTAAAACGTTTGAATGTTTAAATCGGCAAGACACGTGCAAATGATCAACTACGATCTGTTTCAGTCCTACAAGCGCGTGAACAACGCGAATCAGGAAGGAATGTTATGTCACTATTCAAGATAGGCCGTCGGGCAGGGCGGTAATACATTTTGGTAGCCCGACTGGAAAACACAAAAACGTAAGCCCCGGGATGTCAGGCTAGCGATTTTGCGAGTCCTTGATTTCATTAAAAAAATTATTTTGTGTTTCGGAGATTAACCAAAGTCTTATGGGTTTGGAATGACATGAGTGTGAGTAGAAGATTTTTCATCATTTTTCATTTTTCAGATGAACTATCTCATAACATTTGTTAATGCATTACATTAGATAATAGAAACTAACAAAAATATTTTTATGGCATTTATTAATCTTTGTTAATGTTAGTTAAAATATAATTGTTCATTGTTCACATTAGTTCACAGCACCTGAACTGTTAACATATACAATAAAAAATAACACTAAGATAATAAATTCTATGGAAATATTGTTCTTTGTAAGTTCAAGTTCATATATTAATGCAAACAAGACCTTATTGTAAAGTGCTACCAAAAAGTAATAATTTATATAAAAAAAACCTTCTACTTTCTAGCTAGCTTTTTCAGTGAAAAGAAGTGAAGTGACGTGTGGCCGAGTATGGTGACCCATATTCGGAATTTGTGCTCTGCATTTAACCCATCCAAGTGCACACACACACACACCGTGAACACACGCCCGGAGCAGTGGGCAGACATGTGCTGCAGCGCCCGGGGAGCAGTTGGGGGTTCGGTGCCTTGCTCAAGGGTCTCACCTCAGTCGTGGTATTGAGGGTGGAAGAGAGTGCTGGTTATTCACTCCCCCCACCAACAATTCCTGCTGGACCTGAGACTTGAACCCGCAACCTTTTTGTTACAAGTCCGACACTCAACGGCAAATTTTTCTGTTGTTGTTAGTTTAGCTAGTTACATTTCTGAGGACCTGGCACAATACTGTTACTCTTAACGGGTTTGGATAGATTCATGAAAAGTCTGTTTTTTTTTTTTTCTTTTGGAAGAATCACTAAGCTGTTTCGAGACCTACATGGCAGTACTTGCATGAGTTCTGTAAGACTGTAATTAACTTTCCTTTTACAAAATTAAATATAATCGCTTGAATACAAACTTTTCGGTTTTAACTTAAAATCTTTGCTTTGAATAGACTAAACAATGAAGATTAATTGTGAGATCTCAGGGCTTGGCCTGCATGACCGTCGGTGTAGGGTTTCCAAGCTTTCTGAATGAGGAAAGCCCTCATCAGTGCTGGACGAAGAGCTTGTTGCATGCAGCCAAGCCACACTGAAGCGGTGGAGACTGCCACGTGAGGACTGGAGGATCCAAGAGCCCCGAGACTGAGAGAGAAAGAGACAAGGCTAGTGTGTATCTGTGTTTCAAACCGCTTTCTCCACCATAATGCAAACCACCCGGGGTGGTTACCACCCTCAGACACCCGCCTGATTTTATGGTTCCCGCAATTCACATGAGGAACAAACATGACATGACATGTGGCACACGCATGACAAACTCCTGACACAGTGTAGTGGGAACATTGTGTGATGTCTTTATGAGGCTGTTTATGAGCTTAAATGGTTTATACATAACTAGTCTCTTAGTATGTTAAATAGCTGGTCTTGTCGTGCATGTATAATGAGAATAAAATTATTGAATTTTTAGTTCATTTTATTTTAATTTTAATTTTTAGTTAAATAATGCATTACAGTTTACCAAACTGTATACAAATTGCCAATATCAAAGAACCTGTAGAAGTGAAAATATTAGTACTGGAAATTTCCACTTTTATAGGCAGTTTCACTATGTGTCGATATATATCTTTCATAATTATACATCGTCCATCACAACTAACATAGTTATCTGACATATTTATGTTAAACTGTAAATAACATATCTGCACACTAATAACATATCTGTACATTTATCTAAACAATTAAATTTTTTCCCTATACTTCTATTTCTGTATATAGTATATTATTTAATGTTTTTAAGTTTGTAATTTTTAATTTTTTTTAATTTTTTAATTTTAATTTTTAATTTTTTTATATTAGTGTTATATTGCATTCCTACTGTGTTATTCCTATGTATGTCTGCACTATCATGTATGTCTGTACTATGTTTGTACTTTCTTCTACACTGGAAGCTCCTGTCCTCAAGTCAAATTCCTTGTGTGTGTAAACATACTTGGTAATAAAGCTCTTCTGATTCTGATTCTATGGACAAAAACAGTTCAAAATATCTACTTTATGTTCCACAAAAGAATTAAAGTTTCATTCCGGTTTGGAACAACATCAGGGTGAGTAAATGGTGCCAGAATTGTGAAATGTTTGTTTAGGTAAAAAGCAGGTTATCAGCCAATACTGTTGTGGTTTCTGTTGTATTGTTTGCGATTGGCTCTGTGTCCGGTCCATTCCGGTAAAGTCCGTAATAGCAGAGCGGGAACCCGGGTGTCAGATCAGAGGGGATTGCAGCCTCTTCGACCTCAGTGGAGGAAAATTCCTATTTATTATGGATCTCCGACTGCATTGCTGGGCCCTAAGAAACCGCAATTTGAAAAGAATCCTGTGCCAAGAAGAGACAGGGAGGGTGATGGAAGTAACCCAGAGGGTGAGGCCTCTGTGTTGAGGCTCCTGGCGCGACTCTGGCCTTGGAGCCCTCTCCAAACCAAACACCCTCCCAGCGCCCACCCAGACAGCCCTGCCCTGCTTCCAGTCCCAGAATGGCGATGGAGGGAGAGCTGGGAAGTGTGCTCTGCGAGATCTGTCCGTCTGCCATGACCTACTGCAGCTCCGCTTAGCTCTGACGGCCAATTAGAGATGTCAGCGAATGTTTTGATGGAAACCCAAATTAAGTCTTTTCTCAATTTCATCCCCATAATCATGGAAACGGTGGATAGCGGAGGCACGAACTGGTAACCGCTAAAGGTTTTCCCAAACACGTGATGTTGGAACTTTTACCATGTTGTGTGTGAGCATTGCATGTACACATCTATGCATGTGCACAGATGCATTTACATATGCGCATGATTTTTATAAATTCCGTGTGTGCGTAATAATCATTTAAAATCATAATTTCACGTGCCAGCGTTAGTGCACTCTGCATTGGTCCTAACAATTAAATTTTTTCCCTATACTTCTATTTCTGTATATAGTATATTATTTAATGTTTTTAAGTTTGTAATTTTTAATTTTTTTTAATTTTTTAATTTTAATTTTTAATTTTTTTATATTAGTGTTATATTGCATTCCTACTGTGTTATTCCTATGTATGTCTGCACTATCATGTATGTCTGTACTATGTTTGTACTTTCTTCTACACTGGAAGCTCCTGTCGTCAAGTCAAATTCCTTGTGTGTGTAAACATACTTGGTAATAAAGCTCTTCTGATTCTGATTCTATGGACAAAAACAGTTCAAAATATCTACTTTATGTTCCACAAAAGAATTAAAGTTTCATTCCGGTTTGGAACAACATCAGGGTGAGTAAATGGTGCCAGAATTGTGAAATGTTTGTTTAGGTAAAAAGCAGGTTATCAGCCAATACTGTTGTGGTTTCTGTTGTATTGTTTGCGATTGGCTCTGTGTCCGGTCCATTCCGGTAAAGTCCGTAATAGCAGAGCGGGAACCCGGGTGTCAGATCAGAGGGGATTGCAGCCTCTTCGACCTCAGTGGAGGAAAATTCCTATTTATTATGGATCTCCGACTGCATTGCTGGGCCCTAAGAAACCGCAATTTGAAAAGAATCCTGTGCCAAGAAGAGACAGGGAGGGTGATGGAAGTAACCCAGAGGGTGAGGCCTCTGTGTTGAGGCTCCTGGCGCGACTCTGGCCTTGGAGCCCTCTCCAAACCAAACACCCTCCCAGCGCCCACCCAGACAGCCCTGCCCTGCTTCCAGTCCCAGAATGGCGATGGAGGGAGAGCTGGGAAGTGTGCTCTGCGAGATCTGTCCATCTGCCATGACCTACTGCAGCTCCGCTTAGCTCTGACGGCCAATTAGAGATGTCAGCGAATGTTTTGATGGAAACCCAAATTAAGTCTTTTCTCAATTTCATCCCCATAATCATGGAAACGGTGGATAGCGGAGGCATGAACTGGTAACCGCTAAAGGTTTTCCCAAACACGTGATGTTGGAGCTTTTACCATGTTGTGTGTGAGCATTGCATGTACACATCTATGCATGTGCACAGATGCATTTACATATGCGCATGATTTTTATAAATTCCGTGTGTGCGTAATAATCATTTAAAATCATAATTTCACGTGCCAGCGTTAGTGCACTCTGCATTGGTCCTCACAAATGACATGCTATGCTCAAATTGCAGAGAGGGCGCTTTATAGCTGATCCAAAGGCTATGGTGGGTGGTTTAAGCCATTTTATATAAATATATATTTTAATATGTCTATGAAACTCATCCAAAAATAACTTGAAAGGAATACACCGTTCACATCTGGTTTTTATATTGTGGCTTGTGGAAAAGCAGAAAAAACAGGAGCTTTATAATTCTTTACTTACAATGCGAGTGAAGCCTCAGAGTGCCCTCTTCAACTTGTTTAATGAGTAATGCTGGTTTGGCATTGAGCTAGTACTACTAGTTTATTTCTCTTTCAAAGGCAGAACATGACGCTATTGTACCTCTGAATGAGATTGATGAGGCTTAAAGATCATTCTGGTGGCCAACTATGAATTTATCTTAGAACTAGAGCTTCAGTGGCAAGAAGCAATGATCCACCTGTTGAAAAATTGATGGCATAAATCATAAAATGCGATTTTTCCTTACTGAGGCGATAGTCCTCACTGAATATTGTTTTTGAATGTTTATTTTTAGTTTCTAATGGAGAATATTTGTCCTATTTGACTCTTGTTGTTATGTGTTCAAACCAAATTTTCATTATTTTACATTATTTTTACATTGCAGGTTGACCATGATGATGCTAATATACATTATATTTAGCATTCAGTGTTCAGGAATGATTGTTTGTTTTATTTTTGGCACAGTAATACAATAAAAAAACATTATTATTAGTCGTAGTAGTAGTAGTATTAAATATGAATAATGCACAATACATTTACGGAATAATAATAATACGGCATAATATTAATGAGAAATCAGAAATACGAGGGCAATTTAGGAATGGTGATCCCTCCTTTCAATTAAAAGAGCCGATCATCTGTTTTTGGTTTCTTTAATAAATAAGCTTTAATTTTCCATGTGTCTTTCACAATTTAGGTGAGTTTAACTGAGAGTTCAGGGTAGATTTGCTTCTGAGGTATCATTGTTAGAATGAAACATGTACAGTGTGTGTGTGTGTGTGTCTGCACCTGCAGTGTGACTCTTGTATAGCCCTGCCTGTCTTCCTCCAGCTGGCAGTGATTTGTTCATATGTCCAGATTGAGCAAATAGCTGCAGTGTGTTATTACTGTCAGACTCAGGCAGTCCCATAATACCCCTCTGCCACAGGAAGCTGCAATCTTGCAGAAAAGGTCAGCTGGACCAATTACCTCCGCCTACCATTTTCCCCTTAGTGAGTCCCTCTGAGCGTCCCTCGCCCACTCCTTCCTCACAGGCCCCCCAGTAGTTGAGACGAGAAGTTAAAGACTGTCATTTGGATTTTGCAGCTGTTGGACATCGTTCCCTCCTCCTCCACTGTATATTTGTGAGGGTTTGTCTTCACTGAATATTGTTTTTGAATGCTTATTTTTCCATTCTCATGAAGAACATATTGATTTTTCCCCCCTCCTTTTTGGCTCGGTTTTTTTTTTTCTTTTTTTTTTTCTTCTTTTCATTATTTTAATTTGTAGGCTGACCAATATGATTTTTTAACACACTGATATATATATTATGTTTAGTCTGTTTTTTTTTTTGTTTTTTTTTATAATAATAATAATACCAATACAGCATAATATAAATTTAATTCATATTAATAATTATAATGTTGATTGTGTTTTAATATCAGTTTTGTAAAAGTGTATTATTATTATTATTATTATTATTATTATTTGTGTGCTGTGGTCATCATTTTGTTGTCCTTTCTTTTGTCTATGTCCGACAAACTAAAATTGCTTTTTAATTGTTTCACATTTAAATTAATGACTTTAAAAAGTTGAGCATTTATGTGAACAGTAATTTAAGCAGGTATGTTCATTTACCTGTTAATGGAGGCAGTTTATAGCTTTTATTTTATTTAAATTGACGTTATTTTCATAAATGGGACTTTACTCATCCTTTCATCCTCTCTTTTCCTCTCTCTCTCTCTCTCTCTCTCTCTCTATATATATATATATATATAGGACACCAGTTTGTCGGACCACATAAAAGCACAGGCTTCCTTCATTAAATGTCAGCTTTGCGGCATCGACCCTGTTCTCCTTACCTCAGCAACTTCAGAGAAAGATTTTTAAGAGTAGACATTTCCTCTCTCTCCTCTTCTTTTTATCTCTCACTCTTGTACTGTCTTTCTCAGAGTGCTGTATGCAGGGTCCAAAATTGACACTTGCCAAGCACCAAACACGAGTTTAAATGGGCTTTGGCAAGTAAATAAAATGTAATTACTCTCCAGTTGGCCGATAACTTGAATAGAAACTGCAACATTTAAATTGAATTGTAAGAATGCTTGTCAAACCCTCACTGCAATAATAGAGACATAGAAAGCACTTCTAAAGAAAACATCTGATACGACTTGTGCCTTAATGGTGAAACCTAAATTAAATAAATAAAATTTAATTTAATTAAATAAAAGTAATGTACAATTTGTCCACCATGGCTCAATGTTTTTCCAACATTTCCTTTCAGCTCCCGATTCCAAAACTTGCAGAAATGTTTGCTTGTTGACACCTGGCGGTTATGAAAAACAAAACCCGCTGTTGCATTTCTTTTCTGTTTTACCCTGGCGCTCATCCATCTAGAGGGTCTGTAATGAATTTAGATGAACACTGATATTCCTAAGATATTAAGATAACCCATTAAAACTTTCCCAGAGGATTCATATCCATGCAGGCCCGGGGGCCAGTGAGGTCCGCCAGACTGCTAAATGCTTCAAGAGACCCCTCCCTATCAGTCTCTCTCTCTTTCACACACACTCTTTCAGTCTGACATTCGGTTCTTCTCCAGATGTTAAAGACTTATTGACTGGCTGTGATGGCCATGGTCAGGATCAATAACTCTTACCCCGACAGCTCTCACACTCATCTGAGACAGAAAGAGATTCAGACAGAACAGGAAAGAGAGAGAGCTTTATAGAGATTTGCATTCACTGTTTGTTCCTCAGCAGAAAACAGATCAGCAATGAAATCAGAGCTGTGAAACTGATCAGCAGTGCTGAAGAGAGCGACAGAGAATGAGATACAGGATTAAACGTTGGGAGAGATATGATCAGAATAACAGGCCATGATGTCTGAGGCACACACCTATCGATAGTGCTGTGTTACATTATGTTGCATTGTGCTGTGCTGTATTGCATTATGTTTTAGGATGCACAATATATCTGTACCATATTAGTTTTTTTTTTTAATTTAAATTGGATATTGCGCAATTGTGCAAGATGATTTCCACTAATTTTACATTTAGATTACCTTTGCGTCATCTAACGTTCACTTAAATGATTTAAAGATGAACTTTGCTGATTTTCAGTCAGCTTTGGTATGTTACAATGTCAGTAATATATGTAAATGAACGATGTGTGTATTCCTTCTCCGCGGTACCAACACCAAAATATCCCTGTTTATTTGTCAGCAAAAGTCCGCCAGACAATGTAAAAGTTTTTGTATCTCTGTTCACGAACAGTTGGGTTGAGCCCAGTGCATTATAGGCATTTAAATTTCCTTTTTGGCAAAAGGAAATGCCACAGTCCTTTTTCTCTGTTTTCTCTAGTCATGTAGCACCTATTAAAAAAAAGCCTACTGCATAGACAGCCAAGTTTTATTAAAAGCAAATCTAGCCAGTGGTGAATTACTACTTTGATAACACTGTAAAATGTAATCTTTAGCAAATTTCAGAATGAATATCCATTTTTTATACTGTACTTTATAATGTTGTGATGCCTAAATACACTTGGAGTGACTGATTACTGTATTTGTGTGTGTGTGTGTGTGTGTGTGTGTGTGTGTGTGCGCGTTCTTCTATTTTCAATACAAAATAGTATAGAGTTTTAATATTGTCCATTTGTCGACCAACATGGAAATAATGATTAACTTATCTGTATTGGAAATAATTTTAATATCATTGCATCCTTGTTGTGTTGTTCTGTGTTCGATTGTTTTGTACTGTATTGTTGTTATGATGTGTTGTGTTGTGTTATGCTTTACAAAAGCCTGGAGTGAATCTAAACTCCATTTGGTCTGAGGATTCTAATCAGTTCAGTATTTTTGCCATTGGGTTGTTCATTGATTTCCTTAAGTTTGAGGACCCAGATTTTGCAGCATTGGCTACATTTTGGTTATCCACTGTTTAAATAGTTAAAATACAGAACAAAACTTTGCCTCATTTGTTTTAAGAAAATTTGAGTGGTCCAACACTAAGGAGTTCTGAGTGTTTTTAGCAGGTTGCTATGCAGTTGCTAGGGTGCTATGGTTGGCTGCTAAGGTCTTCTAAATGGTTCCTTATAGGCCCACAGCTAAAAAGAGCCCAGGTCTCTATATTTTCGTTCTTGTATATATGGCTCAATTTTCATCCTATAAATCCAGGGGATTTCTTTTGCCGTTTGATCACTTAGAAAAGTTCTAGCATATCTCTCACCAATAAGTTCAATACTTTGCTCGCCTTAGCAAGTGCCACCATGAAAGTGTTTCAGGATGGTGTGCGGTTTATACAAGATTCATAAGGGCTGCTTGTGGCTGAACGACTCTGTTTCATACTAAATTCCAAAGTTGCAGTGTAAAGGCACAGCTCATAATTGTTTCAGTATTTCGGCAGACTCAATGCCCTTCGATCCATCAGTCTCATTGGCTGTCCGCTGAGGGAAATAGCACCTCTTCCTCTCAGTGATGGAGAACGCTGGGGCGTGCGGTATGACGAAGATTGTCTCCTTCAATCAGCTCAGCTACAGCTGGAAAGAAAACATTACAGGCTGAATCCACACACACAGACACACGTTAACACTCGTATACGCTATTGTTCATTTAACATGGTAAAAATACAGCCCTTTTGAAAAAGTAGTTACCGCACTACATGTTAATGAGAAAAAAACATTAAAGTTATTTAAGGGGCCAGTTTATTTTTAAATATATATCTATCACATTTGTTTTGCAATCAGTGCAATATTTATCTGCCTGACAAATGATAAGGATCACAATTAAAGTGATAGCATTAAAACTTCAGAGGAATCAGTTTAACTTTTTCTTCACACTGATTCATTGAAATAAACTGAGTATTTCAAATGAGTTAAACTTCAAAACACTACTTGAGCGAGGTGACCGTTTAGGAGAAAGCACAATAAAATGTGACATGAAGGCATAGTAACATTTTGTAGAAGAAGTCTCAAAAGATGTAGTAGCTAGAAGTGTTGCTATCTCTTTTATCTCTGATATACGTGATTGTTTGCTTTTCTGTCCTTTTTTGTGTTTTTAAATATTTAATATTTTCTAGGGGTCTTCAACTTTCAAGCACAAGATGAAGCTGTTGCTTTTTATGTCTACAAATAATAACTTCATGTAAATGGCTATGCTACTTACATTTCAAGCCATTAAAATAATTGTTACTGATGTACACATATTTGTGCTCACCAAGGTTACATTTATTTGATTACAAATACAGTATTATTGTAAAATATTATTACAGTTTAAAAGAGCTGGTTTCTATTTGAATATTTTTAAAATGTAATTTAATTCTGTGATGGTAAGCTGAAATTTTATCATCATTACTCCAGTCTTCAGGGTCACATGATCCTTCAAAAATTATTCTAATATGCTGATTTGCTGCTCAAGAAACATTCCTCCATTTTGATACATTAATACTTTTGATACATTTTGATACATTGATGCATTTTATATATATATATATATATATATGATGACAGTGTACACTATTTCATTACTATTTTCATTAGCTATATATTAATTTGACTTAACACATTTTAAAGTAGGAGGGACAATGAAAATGTAATATTTTGTTAACAGCGTGTTATTTTTTTCACAAAAATTAGTGTGAGATCACACAATTTGCAGACCCCATGATGACCTTAATTATCTAGCTGATGATGTGGATACATTTTGATACATTGATGCATTTTATATATATATATATATATATGATGACAGTGTACACTATTTCATTACTATTTTCATTAGCTATATATTAATTTGACTTAACACATTTTAAAGTAGGAGGGACAATGAAAATGTAATATTTTGTTAACAGCGTGTTATTTTTTTCACAAAAATTAGTGTGAGATCACACAATTTGCAGACCCCATGATGACCTTAATTATCTAGCTGATGATGTGTTTTGTGCATTTGGAAAGTGTTGAGGTTCTTTGTGTCGATGTGCAGGATTTCTAGAGGAACATTCTGAGCTCAGCTGCAAACTATGTTTATTTTCTTCTGGGTCTGGAAGAGTGAAAGTTCGCTCACTCTTCCTGCCATGACTAACTGCGTAATGTTGTTATTTAGCTGTTAGTCACTCTTAATGGCTGATGCAGTGCACAGGAATGTCTTTCACGTAAGGTCACTTCCACAGCTAAAATGTTCTCTCTGACTTTCGTTCTCTGCCCACTCCAACTTTCTAAATCTTCAGAGTCGCTGCCAACCATTTAGCAGCGCCATTTGCCTCTCTGTCTATCTCTCTCTCACTCTCTCTTCTGCCCTGAACGGAGCCAGTTGGCACATGGGCAAGCTGGCGCTCTTCAGTACGGTTACTTATACTTTGTTCTTGCTGGAGAAAAAGAGGGAGGGATAGAGTGAGTGTGAGAGATAGAGAGAGGGAGAGAAAGTAGAAAGAGCGATCTAAAATGGCTGCCAATGGCAAACCTCCTCTCTGCTCATGAAATGTCTGCCAAAAAGAAAAGAAAAAAAACTTAAATGGCTGTGTCGATGACTGATTCCTGGCTTGAAATGTGGCTTGCGTGAAAAGAAATAGAAAGAACTTTCACTGGAAGCAACCTCACTTTTACTGCAGTGACAGTTTTAGTATGGAAAACACATACAAGGACAAAAAGTTCTTAAGCGAGGGGCCATTAAATCATCATTAAATCATCAAGATGCTTAAGATATTACTTAGAAATTATGGTTCTGTTGAAGGAGAAGGAAGCAGTCCTCTTGATAGGTCAGAGAATATTTCTCGGGTTACTAATCGACTAGACTTGCGTGTCCAGATCACACATCGGGTTGTAGTCCAACTGAGGAAAGCTACCGAAGCGTTTCAGAGTTTGAGCACTTTACAAAATGGTGCGCTTGAGAGAAAATGGACGTTGTACTAGCACACATTATTGCATCATATTTTCCGTCTGCATTTCTACTTCTTTGTTTGCAGAAGCAATTCTTCTTTTATTTACGTTGTAAATGTTACCTGCATTTTTCCTTAGATTTGTGTGAAAAATGGTTTTATGATTGGATTAGATTTTGTTTTTTTTCATTATTGTGTCACTTTTTGAGAAATCGCCTTACAAAATGGCAAACATTTACTCCATGCACCACAAAGAAAATGACCGTTGTTCAAGTACACTGTATTGCATCATATTTTCCATCTGCATTTCTACTTTTTCTTCGGAAACGAAATGAGGAGCTCTCATATTCCTCTCTTATTTACATTTTATGTTTTGGTGTTTTCAGCTTCACGGGTCCTTTTGGACACTGAGATGTGTCTGAGGCGCTCAGTGCCAATTCCTCCCTTAAACTGACACTGATTTTTCCTTCCCTCCGATTCTCATTGCCAGAGATTCGGTCTGAGGGCTGCCTGTCTAGAAACCGGCGCAGCTTTTGGCAGGAGTGTACAGGACTCTGAAGACAGTCATGGAGGAGAAAAGCCGAGGGAGAGAGAGAACTGGAGCGTGTCCCTCTGTGTAGCTGGCAGCACTAATCATCCTGGCCTGCGAAGAATCGCAGCGATGACAGACATGTTTGTTTATGTTTTGTGTTGGGTTATTTTTTATTTTTAATTCGCCGCACTTTTTAAACCTCGCTCGTCTTCTCTGGAACAGACTTCAGACCTCTCAGCATCCATCTGTCTCCTACTGTTTAAGGCCTCTCCAATTTTTCATAATCAAAACATTGAGTATTATGGCCTGGGTCCAACTGCTTCCTTTGGAATGTCATGGAACGTTTGAAGATTTGTAGGGTTTATAATTCTTTTTGTCCCCCAGACCATGTGTGTTTTACTTTCAACAACATAATTAGGCTGCACTTTGCACATATATTTTAAGAAAACATTTCATATTTCGTGGCAGGGAAAAATTACACTGGCATCATTATCCAAGCGGGTGGATTGAAGACTAGTTTTGATGTTAAAGTTAACATAAAATCCAAATTGACCATATTTTTTTCTTAATGCACATTCCTTGTCTTATTGTGGTTTATTCAGGGGTAAGTTTTATTTCAAAGGTAAAAAATACTTTGTGATCTTTAATTATTATGAAATGGCTTTGCTTCTGGTTACATCACTAAGGCCATTCGGGCTGTTGGGTAATGTTAACCAGTTTAGCAAAACCACTTTGGCTTCACAACACCCACTTTTCATGATCAAAACCTACCTTACATTTTGTTTTTCTGAATATCCTGTTTTACTTGGAAATAAGAAGAAAAGCGAGTTGCAATCTGTAATTCACTTTTACTTTTATTGTATTAAAATAGATATGAGAAATTTGCACTGGCATCGCAATTGAGTTGCCACTGCTTGTGTGTTTTCATATGTCTTGAGCAGTAGTTTGTGGTCGGCCTCTGAGTCCTGCAGGCCACAAAGAGTGTGAGAATCATAATGAAGCGTTGCATTCAGACGTGTGCAGCCGGTCGGACTCTCCTCAGCTTTGAACTGGCAGTGGCGTGAGGCCCATCTGATAGGGAGCTTTCTTATTTATTTATCCAGCTTGAGCTTTTTTACTGGCTTTTCTTTGAACGCCTGCCAGAGTCCTTGCGGTAACCCCTCTATTCTTTCATTCCCTATTCAGAAAATCCTCTGCCGCTGCTTGACTCAAATTCGTTTTATGTGTTTATCTGTGTTTTCCCTCACATCTGTGTGGCAAAGAGCTGGAACGCACACAAATGAGAAGGTTTTATGGTTGGATTAGGTTGTTTTGTCATTATTGTTGCTTCAATGAGTTTACACTTTGGCAATACAATCCCTGTGCTCTGCCAGTGAAGAGGGTTCAACAAGATTATGTTCAGCCTTGCCAAACAAGTTGAAAAGAAAGAGAATATTTTGCAGCACTTTGATACGGTGTGTTTCTCATTTACGAGGCTTATGAGCCATTTGGCTGAGCCTCAGCTCGTCAGGATATCAGAACGCATGGCTGTATCAGTAACCTTTGAGTGATTTGTATAAAACATACAGACTGTTCGTTTTCTGTTGTTTATACAGAAACATGTTCTTATGTCGGATTACCAGAGCTATCACTGACATGATCAACCACACGCTAACATGTCAGAGGTTTCTGTTCACTGAACATATACTTGTATTTGGGAAAGACTCAGACTCTTGGACTCGAGTTCTAAAGGTGATGAAACACGGGGCAACTTTTTTGAGAATGGGCAACAAATCTGGATACTTTAGATTGGTCGTGGGTCCTGTGTCTCACCTGGTGGCCTGTTGATAGCAACATTGCCCAGCAACATTGCTCAAAAATTCGCCCCATGTATCATAACCTTAATGCTGCTTCAATTTGCTCATGATTGCCATTTATAAAAATGTACCACGTAAAGAATCAGAGTAATCATTCTAATGCTTATTATCGATTATTTGTATGTTTTATATTCATATTCTGCTGGTGTAATTGTTCCAGTAATTCAGATTTTCACTTGCCCTGCCAAGATTTTCAATAGTCCTGTAAAAAGATCCCAGGATTTTATCATTTATTTTTATCTAGCTGAAAAAAAATTATATTTTTTATAATCAGTGGTGTAGTGGTGCCTTGAGAATTGGGTGTACTCTTAATGTATGCTGTTTATCACAGAATAAGGCAGAAGATATATTTTATAGTTTCTATAGCCAACTGTAATAAATGCTATGTCAATTAGCACTGCATTATTCAGATGCTTTTTATTACCTGGAGACGCAATCATGTGTTTATTATCTTCATGTTTCAAAATGTTTCTTTTCTTATTCACCATAGCTACAGCATAGATTGCTTTGGCTACGATAGCTGGATGCCTTTTTCCATATTAGGGATTTCCTGGCATGTCATAAGTTATTACTTTTATGAGTCAGTTTTGGACTTTCTGCGCGAGAGCGCCCTCTGGCTTCCCGTATGAATGAAACACACTGCATGAGAGTGTTTACGCCTCTGTCCTGACCGCATCACTGTCTTTACTGGGTGTTTTTAGGGAATATTTGCATTTATTCACATGCGATTGGATTAACTACTCATGTGCTGGACTGTCATGATTTTGGTTAATGCAGGACACTACTGAATGATGCGCATTAGAGGAGATTTAGAAGTGGGTATACGCAATGCTGACTGGTAAAGAAGTAGGAATATGCAGTATACACTGCACTACACCACTGTTTATAATGTTTATATTTATAGTTTTATTGTATGTAAGTATATTTATTTTATTTACATTTTCAGTTTTTTTCAATTATGGGAAAATGTGTTTTTTTATTATGTTTATATATTTTTTAATATTCATATTTTTCTTTTTCTTTTTTAATGCTTGAGCAGGAACATAAAAAATGTATTTATTGGAAATTTCCAAGTCATTAGTTCTCAAATAATGCAGTTTTGTTGTAGGTTTTTTTTCTTTTTCAAAATATTATTTTCAGATTTACAGTTTATTTTCTGTGAAAATAACATGTACCAGGGCCGAACTGGGACACAATTTCAGGCTGGGAAATCTCACACTCATCCAGGCCAAACACCCACAGAAAATTCTGAAATCACATACAACCCTATTATTTGTATGGCAATCACATAGAAAGGTCTAAATCTCTAGACTGGGACCATGTAGAGCAATTAAAGGTTCTCTCCTGAACTGCACCTTCACTTCCCTTTTCTTCATTTCCCCAATATCTCTGTCTCTTTCTTGTGTACTTTATGTGTGCATTTTTTTCTTGTACTTGTCACTTCTTCACTAGCAGCTCTACTGTTATGAATCTTGTTGCAAAGCAATCACCTCATTGTACTTTGTTTGCACAGAATGTTATTTATCTTAAAACCTATTTTTTATACAAATATATTAAAACAAATTTTTTAAAGTGCCTAAATGACAAAATTAGTACAATGTCTTTATTGAAAAATTCTAATACTGAACGCACTATTTTATTATTAGGCTATGACTCATATTTCTGTGTTGCTGTCTGCTCTAGCTCCCTCCCTACCTAAACTATAAATCAGGGGTTCTCAAAGTTTACATCCAAAGGTCCGAATTGGAGTTCGTCAAAAGGTCCGAAAATTTTTTTATTACAAAACTTGTTTTTAATAAACATGCTTATAACTTTATATAACAATTCAGCTTTATAATACTTAATTATCTTATTCATGACGTCATCAGGTCGTGCTTGCATTTACTCTCTGAACTGTTGCATACAGTGCTGCATTTTTATACAACTAAATGCCCAATAAAGCAGTTCTCATTTACAAATTTTCTGTTTCTGAAATAGTACTTAAATGTAACCTGCAGTCACTTCAACTAAATAGCTAAAATCTTGAATTATAACTGCAATACGCTGTTATACAGCAGTGAATTATATTACTTTATTTTATATATCATGCAGCACAAACGTCCGTCTGTGTAATAAAATATGTGCATATTTCAAGCAGCAACCTTCCCGGAAGGTTTTTCTCTCTCGTGAAACCAACACGGAAGTGACTAAAACTGCAATTCATCAACTGACCGCTAGAGGCTGGCTC
>NW_015544153.1:695255-696446 GCF_001515605.1 Sinocyclocheilus anshuiensis
ATATATATATATATCTGTTAAGAGAATCTGCTGAGTTGAGGACTAATGTCTCTCTGTCTCTCTTTTTCTTTCTCAGAGGCTGAACAGAGCAGTAGTCCTCGCACAGGCATTGGTTCAGATCAAGAGGACAGTCGAGCAGCCACCTTGGGTAAGAGAGCACATGTACACACACATTCACACAACCACATGTACAGGAATACTTGCAATATACATGCATATACTGTGTGCTGCAGCATACAGAGTGGTGCAGTCCTGTAAGCGTCCTCTCCTGCACTATACAAACATCCTGTTTATACAACGCAACCTATATACATGGCTTAAAACCCATACCCACACACTCAACCTATCTCTATTTCTTTGCCCAGTTCATGTCATACTCCTAACCACATTCCCCTGTTTCAACAGAGCTAGTCTGAAAGGCCAGCACTTAATTATGCATTACGTGTGGATAAAACTCTAGCTCAGTTTGGGGAAACGCAAGATAGGTACGATCAGGACAGTGGTTTTGTTCACATATTCAGTCCTGCTCATAATGCTGTGGTATTATTATGGGACTGATGGGATGGCCGAGTTACTTTACTGTGTCTATTGGCAACTGTTTAAAATAGGTTTGTCAATCGCTTTAAAATTTTAGTTTTGTTACAATATATATAATATTACATACTGATTAAATTTGTGGTTGTTGTAATGCGATTGTGATAAGTAAGATAAGTCAGTAAGATTTTTATTTGAAAGAAACTAATACTTTTATTAAGCAAAAATGATCAAGATTTGATAAAAAGTGACAGTAAAGACTTTCACAGTATTACAAAAGATTTCTGTTTCAAATAAATGCTGTTTCTCTCTACAATCAGCATATTATGATTTCTGAAGGAGCGAGTGACACTGAAGACTGGAGTAATGGCTGCTGAAAATACAGCTTTGCCATCACAGGAATAAATTACATTTCAAATATATATTAAAATATAAAACCGTTATTTTAAATTGTAATATTTCACAAAGACTAAAACTGCAATTCATCAACTGACCGCTAGAGGCTGGCTCCAAAAGAGAGTCAGTCCCATAGCCTCAGACAGCAGAAAAAAATATGTTTACAGCCTGGTACAAAAAGTGGTTTTGGTCTATATAGCTAATTTTGCCCTTCATGACAACTGTGAGGGGGGTGAATTTTTTTATAACTCATCCGTTTCA
>NW_015544153.1:696567-698102 GCF_001515605.1 Sinocyclocheilus anshuiensis
CTCATAAAAAGGGCGTGGCCACTTGAGTGACAGGTGGATTGCCGCTGCTGTCGCCACCGTCGAGCTAGGTGGGCATGGTTTCAGCGACCAGCTCCCGCCTCTTTGCCACTTTTTGACTATCCGGGAGATGCCAAGATGGCGATGGCCTTGAGCTTCAAAAACTCTGTTCAGAAATCTACGGGTGACGTCACGGATACTACGTCCATGTTTTTATACAGTCTATGGCATATTTACAGACAAACTACATTCATGTTCATATGCCCAGACAGTCAACAGTGATAGGTTTTTGGAAACAAGTCTGTTGCGGTTCGGTCAGTTGAATGTGCTGCTAACTCTGCTGGTCGAGAAAAGCCTTGCACTCATGGGGCGAAACCAGTGCTGCTGAAAATACAGCTTTGCCATCACAGGAATAAATTACATTTCAAATATATATTAAAATATAAAACCGTTATTTTAAATTGTAATATTTCACAAAATTACTATTTTTACTGTATTTTTGATCAAATAAATCCAGCCTTGATTTTTTTTATGCTTTCTGAAATTCTGTATTAATTGCACATATCAATATTTTCAGATAAAAAAACAGATGAAGGTAATTCAAAAGACACTTTAGCTAACGAGTAAAACATTGAATCTGAAACTTCCTGTTGTCCGTAATTCACTCTATGCCGTGTGTACTGGCTGAACAGCCTGTGCTTATGTAAAACTTCGACATTCATTCATTTAGTAGATGCTTTTATCCAGAGTGACTTGAAATGAAAACTAAATTGAATTTCTTTGTGCGTGAGATGCTGGTGATATCCTTGTGTTGGAAAGTTCCATCATTTATTCCATGTTTTCTTTTGTTTAACAGATGCTCCAGAGTTTCAAGATAGCTTCATAACTTCAGGCGTCTTCAGTGTAACAGAACTGGTGCAAGTATCAAGAAGTGAGATGCTTTTATATTTTATATAATACAGGTGCATCTCAATAAATTAGAATGTCGTGGAAAAGTTCATTTATTTCAGTAATTCAACTCAAATTGTGAAACTCGTGTATTAAATAAATTGTTCATATGCCCAGACAGTCAACAGTGATAGGTTTTTGGAAACAAGTCTGTTGCGGTTCGGTCAGTTGAATGTGCTGCTAACTCTGCTGGTCGAGAAAAGCCTTGCACTCATGGGGCGAAACCAGTGACATTATTCTACTGAATAAAAGCTATTTATCCAAAATGTCGCTAGTTGCTATGCGCTTTGTCTTACAAAAAAGTTGGTAAAATCTGCAACACTGGTTAGTGCGCCCGTGTGTGTGTGTGTGTGTGTGTGTGTGTGTGTGCGCCACGGAGGTCTGAGTGATACGAGTGCACTTGAAATACGAAGTGAAGGTGGGTCCGGATCGAATTCCCTCCTGTTCCAGATCCAGACCGGAGTCCGGGCTTTGAGAAGGGCTGCTGTAGGTTGTCCCATTCCTCATTTTAGCTTTCAGAAGGGTGCTCGTGAGTGCCCCTTTTGTGGCCACTATGCACCCTCGATGCGCACTTCTGCCGAGCCCACACG
>NW_015544153.1:698243-724571 GCF_001515605.1 Sinocyclocheilus anshuiensis
AACTGACTGCGGCCACAAAAAAAAAATTTCTAACAACAATTGTATATATTTTGTGGAATAAACAAATGAGTGTGAAATAAAGTTTAAAAGTTAAAATAAAGTTTAAAAGTTATTTTAAATAATACAAATATTTGACGATATTACAGTTCAGGTTTTACTGTATTTTTCATCAAATAAATGTAAATAAATAAATAAAAATAAATATTTTTTTTTCCTTATTTGTGTGTGTGTGTGTGTGTGTGTGTGTGTGTGTGTGTGTGCCTGCGTGTGTGTGTGTGTGCCACGGAGGGAGGTCTGATACGAGTGCACTTGAAATACGAAGTGGAGGCGAGTCCGGATCGAATTCTGATCCAGTTCGGACTTTGAGAAGGGCTGCTATAAATCATTGTGAATATCTGTCTGCTAAATTTATTAATGTAACTTTACTGTAGATAATAGCGATGTCGTTTAGCGTACAGTATTCTGACTTATGATAATAATGGGGTGTTCTCGATTTGGTTACTCTAAACCATTCGAAACCGTTTGATGGAACACATGTGAGGCGATTTGCAAAGCGCTACCATACTTAAAAAGATAGTTCACCCAGAAATGAAATCTGGGTTAAGTTATCATTTACTGTTATACAGGTTTAGAATGGCAGGAGGATGAGTAAACAACGACAGAATTTAAATTTTTGTGTGAACTGTCCCTTTAAAAGTGTCACTGGGAGTCTGATGCATTTTAGTGAATCATTTTGTTTCGAGTTTCTTGTCTTTTTTGTCTTGTCTTCACATCTCATCTGTCCCTTCCCACCTCCCACATAGTCCACGTAGCAGACGCAAGCGTCAGTTTCACAGCCGTTTTATGTCAGGTTTGACAGTTCCTCATTAGAAGGGAAGGAATCCCGCCAGTCTGTCCAACATAATTGATTG
Organism: Sinocyclocheilus anshuiensis; assembly: GCF_001515605.1. Taxonomy (NCBI): domain Eukaryota; kingdom Metazoa; phylum Chordata; class Actinopteri; order Cypriniformes; family Cyprinidae; genus Sinocyclocheilus; species Sinocyclocheilus anshuiensis. The sequence goes on from NW_015544153.1 coordinate 699,155, forward strand.
TGTTTAGCTGAAATTTTTTCTTCTTCCCAGTTGGCTTATAAGTGATTCAAATAAGCGAGACCGCTGTGTATCACTCCTCACACCTGTGTGCAATCACAGTGCTTTACAAGTTACAAACAAACTGATAGATCGTGAATGGATGCTAAGAGCTTGAGATTAATTAAATATCTTATTGTGCATTATGCAGTTTTATCAGCATTAACCAACATGCTCAAACCAGGTGTTTTTTTACTCCTACACAGTATTTGATATAAGTGTTCACATACTGTAGGTCACAGTAAGACAGTACATGCTGGAACAACAAGCCCATTGCTCCCAACTTTGTATTTATATACAACACATTCAGACATAACTGAACACACACAATACAGCCTGTCCATTAAGCCAGAGCAATTACTGTGCTGTTGAACACACACACACACACACACACACACAAACACACACACACACACACACACACACACACAGACAAAGACACACACACACACACACACACACACACACACACACACACACACACACACACACAGAGTAATGGAATGATATTAAGAAAGAGGTCAGCTCAGGTAAAAGCAGACATGCAGTGGCACAGATTCATAAGCCTCACGTGGGCTTAAACATGAATGTGTGAGATTACACCCACATAATGCTAGTCGTGCTGCAAAACTCTAGTTTACTGTACACTAGATAACAATCACTTTTCTGTGATAGTTTACTGTACACTAGATAACAATTACCATTGTTAACCATGTGAGTAAAGAGACTAAGTCACGGCTCAACCCCAAATATTCCTCTATGTGAAGGTGCTAAGGGATTTATGAGGATGTGCACTACAGTTTTTACTGTCCCATACAAGAAGTAATGAGTCATGGCCTTGGTACAGTGAAGGTATCAAAAGCTAGTTCTCTACCATGGTACTTTGATATATATCATGGTACTGAATGATTACTATTTTCATTTATCACAGTATTTACATGATACCCCAGGCTATTTCAAAGAATATTATGGTATTACAATGATACATGTTCAAAAAACATGGCATTATAGTGATACCATATCCAAAAAAACATAGTGATACCAAAGTACTTTATAGTCATTGTTGAGATAGATACACTACCATATAAAGGTCTGGGGTCAGTAAGATGATTTTATTTTAAAGAAATGTATACTTTTATTTAGCAAAGATGCATTAAATTGATCAAAAGCGACGACAAAGAGATTTTTAATGTTACAAAAGATTTCTTTTTCAAATAAATGCTTTTCTTTTAAATTTTCTATTTATCAAAGGAAAAATGTAAAAATGTAATAAGAAAAGTTTTTTGAGCAGCAAATCAGCAAATTAGAATGATTTCTGAAGGATCATGTGACACTGAAGACTGGAGGAATGATGCTGAAAATCGCAGGAATAAACTGATTTATTATAATAAATAAAATATATTAAAATAGAAAACATTTATTTTAAATTTTAATAATATTTCACAATATTTTTTTACTGTGTTTTTGATCAAACAAGTGCATCCTTGGTAAGCATAAGACACTTTTTTAAAAATATAAAAAAAATATTATCGACTCCAAACTTTTGAATGCTAGTGCACGTTTCTTTGTTTTTTGACTGATACATAATATATATATATATATTTATATAAATAAATATACATATAAAATAGTTCTACAGCAAATATTTTTTTTTTTAAGTTTATATATTTTTTTGTTAACTGTTATATGCTTATCGGGTGCTTATCATAACCTGTGTGTGTGTGCAGCACCGGTGGTGACGGCTACGGGGCCGAACTTTTCTCTCGGAGAGCTGCAGGGTCATCTTGCTTATGATCTGAACCCTTCAGGGGTGGGAATGAGGAGAACCCTTCCCAGCACCTCCTCTAGTGGGTAAGTACACACGTCTCCACCATCTGCCTGCAGCAGGCTCACCTCCTCTTGTCAAAGGCACTGTGTCCTTGAGCTACTTTTGACTGGTGATGAGATCTAACCTGTGTTTGTGCACGTGTATGTACAGTATGTAGTTTAAAAAAGAAGCACGGAAATTAAGCCACATCTGGTTATCGCAATGCAAAATTATCTCAAATTAAAATAAGGATTCCATCCATGTCCTGCTTTGATGAAGTCATGAACATCCTCTGATTCAGTCCAGTGGTTCAGTCTGATGTTAATTAAGGAGTAAACCAGATAGTTTTACCATATTGTCCACAGTTGTTGTCAAATTGTTCTTTTCAGTGTCTGATGTCCTATGATGTCCAAAAATAATGACTTTTGACCTTTTGTTTTTAAAATGACCGTCTTTTTCAAAAGGGACTGTGTTTTTTATTTATAAGATCTATAGAATACTTTTATTCAGGTATTATATATGTATTTAATGTAGTTTACATTCCTTAACTGAAAATATATTTGTCCAGTGTATGAACTCCATTTGCTTATTGATCATTTAAGTGGGAATTTCCATTAAACTTCAAGATTGTTTAAAAAAAAACAAGGCAACTTTCACAAACATATTTAAATGTATTACTAAATTATTAATAATATAAGTTAATTATTAATATATACATTTATTTATATATACACACATATATATATATATATATATATATATATATATATATATATATACATACACACACATATATATACGTATATACATATTCATGTATCAAATGGTTAACTTTGATTGAACTTTCACTTTTGCTTCAACAAAAGCTGTAGTGGCATCCAACTCAGTTACCTCAAGAACAGAAGCAACAGCAGCTACACTGTAGAGGTTTGTACGCCAGCTGTTGTTTTTGAGTTTGGTGGTCCTTTGTGTTGCCATGAATGCAACAGCCTGCAGCAGTTGCTTATTGGTTCAAACCAGAATTAGTTTGGCCTATTTATCCGAACCAGGCTGAAACTGTGGAGCATGTGAGATTTCAGGTCGGTTAGACAAGGCTTTGAGAGTTTTAAATGTACCTGTCAGCATCTCTCCATGATAAATGTTGGCTGTTAACTATTTCTATATTGGCTGAATTAGACAGAGGGAGCCCGAGGCATTTTGAACTCAAGACACCAGTATACCTTGGTGACAGAAACATTTGTCATGTGTGCGTCATGGCAAAAACCACCCCAGGCAATGCACAAAGCTGAATAAAAACATCACAAAACTAAATCCTTACATGCACCTGGGAGCGTTAGGTGAGTGTAAAAGAACACGGCCCCTCACTCTGGTCTGCTGAGGGCAGTTTATTTGATTTATCTGCTTTTGTGGTTAGCCAGAGCCTCAGTCCTGATTAATGCACTTATTTTCCATTAAACGCACTGCAAAGCTAAAACAAAAGGTGAATGTTGGCAAACTGCTCATCGTAGCTGAGTGCCTGGGAAAGCAGGTCCAAAGGAACATCCATAAGGCACATCCAGACAGTTTGGGAGAGCATTTTTTTGTCTGTGTGAGAAATAAGGTCTGACTAAACAATGCTTTGCTCTGTTATTCTTTTTTTTTTTTCTTCTTTCTCCTTTTTTTTTTTTACTCACACAGAAGTAAGAGACACAAGTCAGGATCCATGGAGGATGATATAGACACCAGCCCAGGGGGCGAGTACTACACCTCTCCCAACTCCCCTGCCAGCAGTTCACGCAACTGGCCAGAGGAGATGGAAGGAGGTGAGCCTTGTGTTTGATCTTACAATACAACATTTTAACACAGAAATACAGAGTTGCAAATGGAAATAAAAAGTTCCATTTGCTTTGATTTTATCAAAGATAAACTTATTGGGCAATAACTTTAGAACTGGGCCATGAATTTATTACAGGGACAATCCCTCTGGAGCAACCTGGATTAAGATACAATGGTTCCTTATATTGATTGTACCAGCAACCTTCCAGTTCCCTTGATCCTTCACCACCCATAATAACGTTCTTCTTGTGCATGAGGGCTTGAAGGGCTACTCATTTTTACACTACTGTAGTCGCACTGTAAAAAGTGTGGAGTAATTTTTAAGTGATCTAACTCTTAAAATTACTTTGGTCTGTGTAACTTAAAGTAAGATTGGTTCTGAAATATTAATATTTAACAATCTTTTATTTTTATTGATAATTTTATATATTTTTATATATATAATTTTAATATAATATTTAATAAAACCTGTTTTTTTTTGTTAAAGATTTTTAATAGTTTTAAAGATAATAGATTAAAGATTTTCAGTAGTTTTACTAGTTTTAGAGTTTTAGTTTTTGTTAACAATAACAACACTGGATCATTGTGTGGTACGTTTCAATTCCAAAATATTCTTAAATATTTGGCCTTTACAGATTACCATACAAACATAATGACACAGAAATGCATATAATTTGTAGAAGAATCTTCTTCCTGCTGTCACTATGTGTACAGATGGAACTGAAGTGACATGATCTAGTCGACACAGATCCAAAGTAGTGAATATTGGTAGAACTAATCGATTTGTCGACTAGTGGGTGCCTATTGTGCATGGAGATTTTCATCTCCATGAGCATAGTCACGGGCTTCATTTTTGAAGCACATTCAGATAGTGAATGACAAACATATCAGGTTTTCAACTGCAGTAGAGGAAGTCTAAAATCACAAGCTTAGACTGAACTTGGATTTGAATTTCCTTAACGTAGTGCCAAATCCTAATTAATTCATGAACTCTCGTTTTTGTGAAAGTCTGCAGAAAGCAGCACTGCACTCTGCACTGTACTGTTCTGTACCTTGGAGCAGTATTTGCTGCATTTTCATACTGACAGAGACCTATTTGCATGATTGTAGTTAAGCATTTGACCTTTGACCTTTCAGTTGTCTACTCCTCTACAAATCAAATTTTCAAAGATCTTCATGAAGCATTTCTAAGTAAATGAATTACAACTAGAATAACTGGGTTGGCTGGTTAACTGCTGTGCTCATAATGCAAATTTGTGGTTCTGTTTTGGAGGCTTTTCGATTTATGTAGTGATATGGAAGAAATACATTGGGAAGAACTAATTTGTGACAGTGCATATCAGAATCACTTTTGTTGCTAAAGCATAATTAATGAATAAAATAGGTATGAAGAATCACTGCCTTTAATGCTATGAATAGCTGAGGGGTTTTGACAGCCATTAATCCACCGTAAAGAGCCTTCTAAATCTTAAAAATATATTTTAGACAGCTATTTTTATGCTGAAGCAGCTCTACTAATTTCAGATTAAGTAGGGCAAGCAGTAGATATAGAAACCATACTGTAATCCACCTCTCTTGTATAAGGGGAAGTTTCAATGAGCAATCTATGTAGGGAAAGTTTAGTTTGTGGGAGCATAAAAGGATATGTGTGGTTCGTAGGTGCAAATGCAGTGTAGACGTTAGTTCATTCATTGTTTGTACTGAAATGTATTTGATGTTGAGTGATCTTGCGTGGTGTGCTTTTAATAATATGTAAAATTAGAGTTCAATGGAAGGCTCTGGTCTAAAACCTGTTGAGCTGCCTATGGAGAGAGCATTTTAAGGTAACATACTGTAGGCTGCCGATAAGAAGGCTGTTTATCTTAATTATTTTACCTCATAGGATAGCTTATTTTTGGCCGGATTCTAAGGCTTGTATCCTTTCCGGAGAATGTAATCCCATAATGCATTGTGACAAGCTCTGAGCAAAAATAAATCCAAGAGACTTCTTTTAAGACATTACAAAATCTTACCGACCCCCAAATGTTGAACGGTTGTGCAATTATAATCATGTGCAATGCATGATTATTGCATAACCATTCAAAAATTTGAGGTCAGTAAGATTTTGTAATGTTTTTGAAAGATGTCTCTTATGCTCTCTAAGGCTGTAGTTATTTGATCAAAAATACAGTAAATACTGTGAAATATTATTACCATTTAAAATGACTTTTTTCATAAAAAATAATTTTATGATAAAATGTTTTCTATTTAAGAATCTTTTAAAATGTAATTTATTCCTGTGAAAGTAAAGCTGAATTTTCAGCAGCCATTACTGTCTTAGTCAAATGTTATTGTATATGTAAAATATATAATATTTTTTTCAATGTTGAAAGATACATATTAAAACAGTTTAATGTAATTGAAATTATTTTGCCCATTGATTATTTTACCTGTTATTTTTGCTTTTTTGTTTATTAAGAGTATTGTGCCATTAGCTTAGCAACGTGGTAACGAAAATGAGGGTTTTGTGTAGGAAGTAGGTGGCAAGGCAGCTTGTTTTGAAACAGAGCTAAAATGCCTTAAATGAAAAAAAAAACATAAATTTACAATTAATTTGCATGCATTAAGTCTAATATTTATTCAGTTTAATATTTATTCATGAGCAAAAAGATTTCAAGTTTGTAGCTCCAGATCAGCCTAAAACCTTCAGAGTTTATTGTGAGATTAGAAAGGTGCTGAGTTGCCGGTTCAGACCTTGCATATAACATCTGACTTCTGTCACACCCTTCCGAATATCCATGAACCCTCCAGGCAAAACTGTTGCTTAAGATCTCAGGAGACCTGCTTCACTCCTCCCCACTGATCCATAACCAGCAGGAATCTGAAATCCATCACTGTGTGAAGTTATCAGCACTGGTCTCATATCGGCCTCTAGGGCAAATGCCATCACTGTACGCACTGTTGAACCCCCTGCGGTGGACCGACCCTGCCCACCTAGCTTCCTAATGAGTTTCTCTTTAACAATCCCCCAGCTGATTGCTCGGTTCTCGTGCACCTGTGGATTAAGATCTGAAGGTTAAAATGTGGAACTGTTTCCATTAATGATTCATGTCCCTCAAGGTATGTTTCACTCAAAAATGGACATCCTGTCATCATTTACTCACCTTCATGTCATTTCAAAACTTTTTGACTTTTTTCTTCTGCGGAACATAAAAGAAACTTTGAAGAACGTGGGAACCCATTGACTTTTAATGTTCGGAAGAAATATACAAATCTGCTTCTGTGCTCCACAGAAGAAAGTAAGTCAAACTGGTTTGAAGTGACACGAGGGTGAGTAAATGATGACAGAATTTTCATTTTTGGGTGAACTATTCCTTTAAATTACATCCTAAAACCGCAAACAATATGAAAGAATGTAGAAGATCTCCAGATATCCTCCTTTGAAAACAAAGCAGTTTCTGGAAACTTAAGACATATATGATTCACTTATTAGGAAAAGCTTCCATATCGGGAAGGTTCTAAATAGATCACTCTGACATCCATATGGAGACTGTATCTTTGCTTTGACCTTAAATAACCAGTGCAGATCATCAGCTACAGACATATTTTCCCATAATCCCATTGGCCTGGCTGCAAGGAGAGAGTGCACTTTCTGCATTGCACTGCAGCACTGTCAAAACTCCGGTTCTCTCGTCATACTGCACCACCTTGTGGCCAGTTGTGGTAACTAGAAGCATCTGCTGTGACCTGACAGAAGCATCGAGAGTGACCACGCAGTGCTCATTAATTAGCTGACTAAACTTTACTTTAGACTCAGAAAAGTTTGTCCTTGTATAGAACAATGGAGCTGAATTTGCAATATTTTGTATAAGCGAAGCACGCGCTCTCCTCCCCCTCCTTCATCTCTCTCAACTTTTCTCTCTTTTTCACACAGGAATCTCCCCTACAGTTAAGAAGACAGAGATGGATAGTCCATCTCCTCAGGAGAGCTCTCCACGTCTCGGCTTCACACAGCACCACAGACCTGTCATTGCAGTGCACAGCGGTGAGGGGACAACACACACATGCATATATCTGTCTGTTCTGTCATCACAGGCCTGCACACACAAACACAGCAAATGGCTAGCTGGGAGGAACAAATATACAATTTCTACTGTTGTGTTCAGTTATCCAAACTGTCTCTTCTAATATCAACATATCATGTACAACCTACTTATATAAGGCCCTGTTGAAAATCAACATGATTTGCAATTCACAACATATTTTGAAACCTTAAATGTGAAGTTTTTTGGATGAAATGAACAAGAAAAAATGTAGGGGCTTTATTTTAGACATCAGGAAATGTTTAGATGGTGAAAAGTGGGAATAACATTATACCAATGGAGCCACTCTGCATGCAAAAATAAATTGTCTAAATAGTTATTTGGCTGTTGGGTAACACTATCTTAAGTGATGTCAGCAGAAAAAGAAAGTTGTTTCAGGGCAAGTTATTACATTTTGATGAAAGATTATAAAGTCAAACCATTTTTTCCTTGGTAAAAACATGAATTGTTCATATTAAGACCGGAATTGTGCATTAAAGTAAGTAGCGACAGATTTTTCTTCCGCATTGTGAAGTACATTTGTGTGAAACAGATTATTGAAAAACAAAAAATGCAGGGCAGGGACTTAGTTCTATCCATTGGTTGTTGATTGGCTGGAGGCAGATCTGAATGCAGGTAATTGTAAGAAAGGGGCTGGTGAAACATATGAAACATGCACAGATAAATCGTTCACAATTTCATTGGGCTGAGATGAGAGTAGTGTCAGGTCATTTCTTATAGTAGTACAGTGATCTGTTATCTCCAGAGCCTCACATCTAGCTGAGTTATGCTCTAACAATTAGCCTGGCTGTTCAGATGAATTGGTGGAGCGTGTCAGCCATATGCTGCCTGCCCCGTAACATCAAGCTGATATTAGCTCTGCTGGGCTTTGTCAAATGTGTTACAGCATACAAGTGTTCTGTAGAAAGTTATGATGGTTAAATATGACAGGTACGTGACAACACAACAAAGATCTCTTTAATTATGACGTTGGTTATACACTGCAGCTTTATCAGATGTGTCACTAAATTGCAAGGGATGAGCGTTATTGTGTTTGTTTATATACAGGTACACTAATGTTCAAATGTTTGGGATTGGTAAGATTTTTTGGATGTTTTTGAAAGTCTGTGAAGAAGTATGCTCACCAATAAAATATAATTTATCTTTGTAATGGCAAAGCTGAATTTTCAGCAGCCATTACTCCAGGCTTTAGTGTCACATGATTCTTCAGAAATCATTCTAATATGCTGATTTGGTTCAAAGTTGAAAATATTAATGTAATAATAATAGTATTATTTCAGTTTTTCAGGATTCTTTAATAAATAGAAGCTCAAAAGAACAGCATATATTTGAAAAAGAAATATTTTGTAACACTATAAATGTATTTACTGTCACTTTTGATAATTTAATGCATCCTTGCTGAATAAAAGTATTAATGACTTTAAAAAAAAAAAAAAATCTCACTGATCACAAACTTTTGAACAGTACTGTTCTTTGATGAGGTTATTTCAAATACAAAGCCAAATATTGTTTGTTTCAAAGCTGAAGTCCACAGGTATTGAAGCTGACAGGAATTATTCACCGGAAAATTACAATTCTGTCATCGTTTACTCAGCCTAATGTCATTTCAACTTGTATGACTTCTTACTTCTGTCGAACATAATATGTTAGTAAATGTTAGTAAATATGTTAGTAAATGTTCATGCTGCTCTTTTTCATGCAATAATCAGGGACTGAAAAGTACTAAAAAGAAGTAAAAGCACCAATGCTTCGAGTAAATAAGGCATAATATCATTGTGTCTTTCAGGTATCTCTCGGAGTCCACATCCCTCCTCGTCTCTGCACTTCCCTGGCGCTCCCATTCTCCCCCAGACTGCCTCCACCTACTTCCCGCACACGGCCATCCGGTACCCCCCTCACCTCAGCTCTCAAGACCCGCTCAAGGATCTTGTCTCTCTGGCCTGTGACCCATCCAATCAACAGCCCAGCCCGGTAAGATCATCCCATTAAGCATGCTGATACACCTTATATAGACTTCAGCTTTCATTCACGCTCTAACAATCATAGATGAGGGTACGTGAAAACGTATCCAAAACTACCCTATCATTAGCATCACTTGTTCAGCTCAACCAATCAACAGCCATAATTCTGGTAGGACCCCATATGGTCCCTTACATGAGCCAAGCACAGCTCGGAGCCTGCCGTGTTTATTCATATACAACACTGGATTTGTTAGTATGCCAAATTAAAAAGGAGTTGAATTTGTACGTAAAGGGGTCATATTTTCCATGACAGTCAAAAACTGTGTGGAATAAAACAGAAAATCTGAATGTCCTGATTTAGTGGATGAAAAGTGCTGCTGCTCATTTCACATGCAACAGGAGTATTTATTAAAGGGACAGTTCACCCAAAAATAAAAATTCTGTCAGAGTGGAAGTCAATGGTAACCAAAGCTGTCTGGTTACCAACATTTTTCATTAAATATCTTCTTTTGTGTTAATCAGAAGAAAGTAAGTCATACAGACAGAATTTTCATTTTGAGTGAACTATTCCTTTAAAATCAGAGCAAAAAAAAAGGATCTTTTAATTCTTCATGCCAGAAAGCAAGTAAATGTAAAACAGCACACTTTTGAATGTTTTTGGCAGAAAAAAACCCATTAGTGGACTTCTGGGAGACAATTAAATAATAATAAATCCATGTTATGACCCCTTTAAATTATACCAGAAGGGATGAATTAGGAGATTGACTGCTTGCTTCCTGCATCTGCATTATGTATTTGTGTGTGTGCAAGTGAGAGAGAGAAAGAGACAGATAAACATGCCATCATGTGCCCTACATGGATCGTAGTCCATGTAATCTGAGCCAAAAAAGAGCTGACCGCTGTCTTGTAGAAGCACGCAGCCTCGACACGGTCAGATTTCACCCTTTCTGTTAAAGCAACCTGCAGTCTAAACACAAGCATCCATCAGCCCTTTTTCCTTCACAACTACTCACAGACAACAGATGAAAACCTATTTAGATGAGTATATAGGTGTATTCGGCTTGAAGCAGCGCTGTGCAGACCGATCGTTGTATGACATCAAATTACCGTGACCGTTATAGAGAGCAGACGCTCCTTATGCTTTCAAATTGCTCTCGTGGTACTTTGATGTCATACACCGATCGGTCTGCGCAGTGCTGCTTCAAGTTGAACACACCTTTTAACTTATCAGGGGCGTGGCTACAAGGTGGGCGGCGTTTGGGCTGCACCCATTCAAAAGCACTGCTTAAACATTTGAATTTTTAGTGATGTTTAACTGAGAATGCTTGTTTCAACTTAAAGTTAATCTTAAAAAAAAACACTAATGAACTGATAAAATTTGTACCTTGAATGGTACTTTGATGTCATACACCGATCGGTCTGCACAGTGCTGCTTCAAGTTGAACACACCTTTTAACTTATCAGGGGCGTGGCTACAAGGTGGGTGGCGTTTGGGCTGCACCCATTCAAAAGCACTGCTTAAACATTTGAATTTTTAGTGATGTTTAACTGAGAATGCTTGTTTCAACTTAAAGTTAATCTTAAAAAAAAACACTAATGAACTGATAAAATTTGTACCTTGAATGCAATGTCACTGCATAAAATTAACTGATAAAATATTTACCTTAAATGGTGTCAGTTTACATAAAATGAACTGATAAAATGTTTACCTTGCCAAATGTAAAAATATAAATATGTCTAAATTCTCTTGTGGCATTTAAAAGGGTTTATTTTAGTTTTTAGTGTTTCATTTTTAATTTATTTAGACAAACAGTATAGAATTGGCCATTTATTGGTTTTTGGTCAATTATTGGTTATTGGTACATGAAAATAAAGATCGACTTATCAGGTAGAATTTATAGAATTTTTTATGTATATATCAGAGCATCCCTAAACACTGTAAAAATGATACAATCAATAAGTTATGACAACATATGTTTTTCCATTACTTAAACTCAAATAAAAAAATTAATTAAAAAAATAATTGAACCCATTTCTCTCAATTTTTACACAAGTTACCCAAGATTCAGAATTTTTTTAATCAGTTTAATATAATTTAAGTTGAAATAACGTGTATAGCAAATTTGATTATACTTGAAGTTGAAGTGCATGGAATATTTTTACAGTGTATTTTGCATTACAGCGGTAGTGTCATATATTTAAAATAGTTAAAACACTTTATTTGAGTGTTATTTCTTCTCATAATGACTTAATGTTCCATAATGACCCGGGATGTCATCTGAGTAACATCACTGACTCAACAGGGTGATCAGCTCTGGGATGATTCTGCTTGTTTTGACTGTGGACCAAGAATTAGCACTGGCTGGATGGCTTCATTCTGGCAGTGGCTTACAGAACTACACAAAGTGTGAATGGCTTCTCACTTTATCCTCAGGGGTGCCTGTAGGAGAGTCATGTGCCATTTCCACGTCAGGCAGGGAGAGAGTGAGAGAACAGGAAATACAGCCAAGAAGGAGGAGATCTCTGTGTCTAGGGGTGTTGCTGATGTTGGCACAAATATGGGGGGAGAGACACACACATTTATGAATCTTGCCCTGTGGCAGCCGTGCCCCGCCGATTCTGCATACTCATTGAAATTCCCCCTACTGCAGTCTGACCGTAGCCAAGCAGTCACAAAGAACAGCCGCAGCGGCCCACAATGCCGCTGACTCACTCACCAGCTATTGTTGTGCAGGGCAGTGAGTGTGCAATTTTACCCCGCGAGAATGCAAACGAGAGCCAAACCCTCTGAGAGACAAAGAGAACATGATGGAGGGTTTTATGGATTTTGCAGCCAGGGTAGAACGATAGAATGATGCATAATGGTCCGTTCGCTAGAACAGTGTGCACAACGTTACTCTGGTTCTCCCACATAACTGCTGATGGCAGGGGGAGGTGGAGATATGTGACTGGACTTTAAATTTGCATCAGATACCAAGTGATTTTTGCCACTTTAAAAAATTGATTAGCTAAAGAAATTAAGTACTTCAGACAAATACAGCTTGTTTGGAAAAAATCTGCTCTTTCGACAATCCACAGCAGCTTTTAAATATTACAGGCGAATTTAGACATCACAATATTATAATTTTTAGTATGAAAAATGGATATTCATTTTGAGATTTGCTAGAGACTACATTTAACAGTGTTATTAAAGTATACGTTTGCCAGTTTTCAATCAACTTTGTATTGTTACAATGTCGGTAGCGTAAATGAACAATGTGTATTCTTTCTCCATGTTACACACACCCATCTCCGCTCATGGACAGTTGGATTGAGCCCAGTGCATTATGGGTGTTGAAGTTTCCTACCTTTTTGGCCAAAGGGAATGCCACAGCCCTTTTATCTGTTTTTTTCTAGTCATTTAGCAACTTTTTTTTTTTTTACTTTATCTTAAATTCACCACGTTTTATTAAAAGCCCATCTTGTCAGTGGTGAATCACCCTTTAATTGAGCTTTAAGTAAGTGTTATATGATGATGTAAAATGATCTCTGTATTGAGATCACAGAACCAGGCGTGTCTTGAAATTTAACTTTTCCAGGGAACTTTTTCCATTTTATTGTACCCAGAGTAGGTGGGGGCAGCAGAGAGGCTAATGCACTGTAGAGGTTTTTTAACAGATAAGATGTATGTCCTAATACTGTGTTCCATTCAATGTCAGATGCGAGATATTCCCACTATATTTTGTACAAGTTGTCCAATTAGATTTTGTCTTATGCTTGGAAAATTACGCAAAATGGCAATGATGCAGTAGCATTTGTTTTGCAGGTGTGCAAATATCAACAGAGATAGTTATGTACTATTTTTAACTGTCTCTGTAAATATTTACTTCACAGGTTTTATTATCTGTAATGTAGAATCTAATTTTGAAATCATTCCTTCAAACAATAGAGTATGGCACTGGCAATGCCAAGGTCATAGGTTTGATTCCATGCGAATGCATGAACTGATGAATACCTTGTATACGTTGAATGCAATGTAAGTCGCTTAGGATAGGAGCATCTGCCATAAATAACATAAATGTAACAATTAACTGTGCCCTCACTGTCATGCATTTTTATCAGTGTCAGTTTTGAAGAGTTTGAAATCTTTGTGGCGTTCTATCGCACTTTTCCAATTAAGTTGGAAATTCCAATTTTTTAAACTGAATGGAACACTGCATTAGTTCACCAAAAAGGATTAACATATTAAAGAACTGTTAAAATCTTCCATGATGTCAACCATGATATTTAGCTGGTAGTCCTAAATATGCAGAGATCTTAAAGAGTTTTAGCATTGAAGGAAAAAAAACAAAGATGAAGTGAAAGTAAGACAAACACAGAGACAGTAGATGCATGTATTATGATGTTAGCTGTGTAGAGGCAGTGAAATATCCCTCCCCACAGTGGCTGACTATTGCCCTCTCTTCCTCTGCAGCTGAATGGCAGTGGTCAGGTGAAGGTATCCAGTCACTACATCTCCTCTCAGATGCTGGCCCCTCCGCTACCCCCCGGCCTGCCTAATTAAGTATTAAATTATATTTAATATGAAACGTAGTGCAGTGAAAAGTACAATATTATGCTTTGGAATGTTGTGAAGTAAAGTTTTCTAAAGAAAAACACTCTGATAAAGTACAGACACCTGAAAAGTACTTTTACAGCAGAGTAAAAATACTTCACTACTGTCCGCCTCTGTATATATATATATATGAAATATATATACATATATATGAAATGTATGAACTAAAAATACTTTTTTTCTTGAGCATTTTTAGCGTTTTCTTTCATTTCAACTGAAAAGTCAGCTTTGCCATCACAGGAATAAATGACATTTTAAAGTATATTAAATTAGAAGACAGTTGTTTTAAATGTTTTTACTTTATACAATTATTTTATTATTATTTTTTTAAGTAAATGCAGCTTTGGTAAGCAATTCATTTAATTATTTATTTACATTAATAATCAGAATAAACAATGTTTCATATGTTTTTTAAGTTAATTAGCATACTGTAACTATTGGCTTTTTACAGTTGCCATGCAGCATTGCAACTCAGCACATTCATATATATTTTAAAACAGCTTCAAAGTGAACTGTCTGTTATAAAAAAATGCTGATTTCAATGTGAGAGAAACAAAGCAAGTGTCTTTCTATCAGTAAACCGTATAAACACAGATACATTTGGATGACAATTCGATCAGCTTTAATGGGCCAGTGCTTGCTGCCCTGTCCATTAATCATGCTAATTTAATTATTAATGCAGAGAACAGCTCAATATGTTCACCATCCGCTGTGCTGCAGAATCCCTGATGATCAATCGCCTCAATACACCATCTCACACAGTCGGACTCAATGCTCAGCATGATTATTCAGCTAGAATCACGTCAGCTTATCCAAAGGCCCGTTTGATAAAGATGGATGCATAGATTATGTTGTGTGTTCCTTATTTACCAACAAGACGAGGAGCATTTCCAAAGAAACATAAGAAAGCACATCAGCTTCTGTAATTGCTGATAATACAGTTTTTAAGAGATGAAGGCGCACATTCACTAACAACAGACTGAATTTACATAAGCAGACAACAGAATGAGCCTCCGCCACACAGAATATTTATTTACACAGTCTGACGGTTACAAACACAGAAACTGTGACCCAGTTTCAGCATCAGTTCAATGTCTGTGTGAAACAGATGCGTGCCATACACGCTCAAACTGCATTTTAGATCTTTACAGAATATAGTAATATTAAACTGTGTGTTTTAATCACTAAATCTACCAGGAACCAGATTTTGAAACTGACATTACAGAGATTTGCATAATGTTGAGAATTTCTCATCTTTTGGATGCTCTCACAACTTTATGGTCCCATTTCATTCCAATTTCTCTCTTTCTTTCAGCATACTCTGCTCCCGGGACGCCACCTGCCAACCGCTCCTTCGTAGGAATTGGTTCTCGAGACGCTAGCAGTCTGTATCAGGCACAGGTATCATAACACAAACCTCCATATACATTTTATATACACACAAACTCGGATTGTCCACTCTCAAAAACACAGACACACACACACACACACACACACATACACACACCTCAAATGAAATTGTAATGCTTATTATAGACTAAACTGAATAACTGCATTTTAACTACTTAAAACTTTGACTTTTCTTGATAACTTTCAGAAACCTAACCACCATGAAAATGTTAAAAATTCGATCTTAATTTCAAGCAGTACTTGAAAATTTCCCTTGAACCCCAGTGCCCTGAGGAAACACTACAGCAGCGCTAGTCTGGACCCTCTGAGAGGCCCAAGCCTTCTGTGTTCAATTATAGATCAGAAATGAGCAGATACAGGATCTACCGCTGGACGCTCAGCTGCCAAAAGAAATGTAGTCTTTCACATTAAATATAGAGCCAATGTAGATACAACACTTTAACTAATATATGGGTGATTCATAGAATGTCTGAGGAATTATATAACATTTTTTTTTTTTTTTTAGTTTCTCTTTTTTTAAGATAAAATAAAATAATGTAATATTAAGACTTGTTTTCAGAGAATATTTGTATTTATATAAAATATTTTTTATTTTATTTCAGGTTGTTTTAAAATAAAATCTGGAGTTTGTGCTTAAAACAAAATATATTCTCTGAAAACAAGCCTTACACAATTGTAATTCTTATGTAAATGATTATTTACTTGATTATTTTTATTATCATTCATTATTATATGATATATATTATATCGTTATTTGATTATTTTTATTGGAAAACAAGACAAAAAATATTATTAAACTAAGGCTTTTTTTGCAGTCCACCATATAATCCTGTGTATTCTTCAGCCTTCATATTTATGAATCACATGAGAAACTTTTGCATGCTCAGCAAAATCCTGACCTGATTAAAAGGCACAAAATAGCATCTGACATTTTTTGTGATGCTTCATGAATCCTATAGGCCCAGAAATAAACACTTGAAAGGTCTTCCTTAAGTAATAGCTGCGGTTACGTGAGATTTGGCTGAGGAATGCGGCAGTGCTCAGGTAAAATCTGAACTGTGGAGGTGATTGAACTGCATGGCTCGGGAGTCCGAGTGCACTGCTGAATTGCAGTGCTTTCAGCGCCATAAAAAAGTGTAAATGCACTTGACTGAGCTGTGTGATGAGAGAGAGAGACAGAAGAGTGATCAACGAGTACTTGAGGACTAGTGTGTGTTATTATGTATTAGAGATCATTTCTTGAAAACCTTCAGCTCAGCAAACGACAAACAGACATAGCAGGAACACAGCAGTTAAGGTTCTTCTGTTACTGTTGTTTTGCATGTGAGTTGTGCACCAGGGAAAAGTCCAAACTTTTCTGGCTCTCATGTAAATGTGTGTCTGTGTCCCTTTGAGAGTATCATGAGCTGAGAGGGAGGGGGAAAGAAGTAGTCAAATGAACGAAGGAGGGGAGAGGAGGTTCCGTTCATTTGCTCCGTGATGGTCACGTCCAGGGCTGTCTGGTTGCTAGGGGAAACCAGACATGATGTAATTGTCGGATGAACCTGTGCTTGAGGGAGTGGAAAAGGAAGAGACCACTGTGACCAATCAAACTGACCAATCGGTCTTGTACGACAGAGACTAACACTGGACTGGCCTGGGAATCATTGACTGTCCAGACCTAGTTTGACAAAACACACTTACTGTTCTTGCTATTTTTACCTGACTATTAAAAAAAAACGTGATTATTATTAAACAATATTTTTTACTTGAATACAACTTAATTAAAAATTATTAGTTTTATTTCTAAAAATAATCTGAAAAATTAAATTTTTAATGAAAAATTACAAATAAAAATAAACTAAACATAATCTGAAAAAATCATTTTAATCTGAAATCAAATATAAATAAAAGATGAAAAACTTAAACTAATCAAAAATTTTAAATGTTGCCTTGGCAACTAAATGAAAGAAGTTTAAGTTGAAGCACTAAAATTAAATGAATAAACACTAAAACTAAACTTTTTAAAGTTTTAAAAATAAATTAAACATAATTAAACGTAAAGTAACTGAAAATATTATTAACAAATATAATAATATCTAAATAATTCTAAAATAACACCGGTGAAAGTCCTGTCATACCTGATTTTACCCTTAAAAATAAAGTAAATAATTATTATAATTATTATTATTAAACAGTATTGCTGAATTTATTTTTAACATACCTGTTTTTTTTCCTTTCCTTTCTTTTTCACTCTCATTCCATGTCTTTGTATTAAACTCAGTTTAATGGACTTCTGTTTTCTTTTCTCTGATGAAAAGGGTACGTTGCTAACGATCTTTGTTTTTAGAGGAGCTTGTATTTCAGCCTCACCTCCAAGCTCTCCTGAAGCATTGTAATTAAAGGGAGAGACTGTCATTTGTTAGGCTCTTGTGGTCTAATATGTCCCCCTTCTTGGACTGTGAACCCGCCCTCGTCTCAGCTTTATATTTTCATAACATAAACCACCTGTCACCAAGACAAAGCCTGCAGCTTTTATAGGGAACTAAATATTTTGTTTGGAGTGAGTGAACGCCTAACCACTGTTAGCCTGGGCTCTACTGGTCGCTGTGTCCTTAGAACAGAATGAGTGAGAGAGAAAGTTTGAGCTTTGGATGAAATAAAAATGAAAATATCAGGCAAAAGAGTACAGTCTGGTAAAAAGAGAACAGTCTGGAATGGTGGACTGAAACCCGTGTGATGAGACAAAGATGGAATGGTTACTCTCCAGATTTTATCCTTGATTAAAAATTACATTTGTTTGCCATTATGAATATCAAATAAATTATAAATGTGTTAATTAAATATTACATTTTTCACAAATGTTCACAATGTATCATTTTCACATCTGGAGTTTGGCTATATCAGCTTTTAGAGTGTATAAATATATATAAATCTTTTATAGACTTTTTAATAATAAAAACAGAATATTTGTCATTTTTATAAATATAACAGAAGTTGTGGCAGTATGGTGTGCTTATAGTTTATCTAGTCAAGCTTTTACGTCTTAGCTTGTGAATTTTCATCCATTTAACCCATTTGTTTATTGTTCCACCAATCAGCCTTAATCTGACTCAGCTCACCAAGATAACTGACCACTGAAAACTTCCATAAAGAAAGCAAATAGTATGTCATTTCATGGCACAGTTGGGTAATGTTGAATATCTACTTAATTTAATGTCTTTAGTCAGCTTCACTAGTGGTTTTGCATTGGTTTGGTTGTATCAACATTTGTATAGATGAATTTGATGATAATTCATCCCCACTTTCTGGCCAGTTTCTGTTGGCCTTCACATAAATCAAAGAAACAACAGGAGACGACGATCATATTTAAGTGTAAATTCTAATCAGGCCATCAGTTTGAGGTGAGATTAAAGATTATATCTATCACAACCAAGAAGAGAGGCATATGTTGCAGCACATTTTCCTACCAAAAAAATATTGAGTTTCCATAACTTACGCTGGAAATATATTAAATCTCAACTTGACTCTCTAGAGAAAGAGGATTTAACTTATCAAGAGACATTTTCAATATAGTAAAATGGCGTGTTGTCACTTGAACTCAAAGCCAAGATGATATCCAGAGCTCTGGAGTATAGATTTGTCTGTGAGTGTGTGTGTGCGTGCGTGCGTGCGTGCGTGTGTTTCTCTAGAATATATGTATAAATTCAGTTTTTCCTCAAGTATTCAAGGATAACATTTAGCCTTTCGGTTTCGGGTGAAATGCATTTTGACAAAGGAGTGGCTATAATTGTGCTGTCAAATTCACAAGACTCACTCTCTTGGGCTTGGATTTGATCCAGTAATCAACACGAAATATGATTTGGGAAAACTGCATCCCAATACACTGTAGTAATCATTCAGAAAGCAGCATTTTTGCATTTCCCAGCAGTGTCGGCTGTCATTATAAACATATTTCTCTTTCTGGCAGTAGTTTCTAAAGTATGCTGAAGTGTCATGTGTTGTGTAAGGTTAACCTTAGCTCAAGTTTCCATATCAGAATCACACCATTCTCAGCTAGCTAGTAAACCGAAGTCAAAATAGACTGATTTCAATAAGTAAAGATGTTTATATACTGTAAGCTTAATAGCTTGTATTGTGGCATGTAATTTTAGATACCTGGTCCTGCATGTGGTCCATAGATTGTCAAACCCAACTTTTTGCTGATCAGTGACCAAGAGCTGCCAAAACTCTTTGGCGCCACGGCTGCCGTGTGCACTGTTTTTATACCTAAATGTGTCAAATTTTAACATAGATTCTCAAGGCTGTGTGCTAATATCTGATTTGGGGAGTCATTAGTCTGTGGTTTGGTGTTGTACAAGAATCAAGCCATCAGTCAGATGTATACAAACTCTTCAGCAGGGAATGGGAACAAATTTTCCTTTTTTAGCATTATTAAATCAATATATTTGGGGGTAGTTAAAGACGTCTGTTGGACTGCTGTGAAATTACTTAAAACCTTAGTGGAAAATATTGAGCCAGGGGCTTATGGCATGAAATCCTTTTTTCTGTTTTTAAACCTTGTCAAATTTAAAAAAAGACTTCAGTGGTCTGTGAATGAAAGCCAAAATCCTGTTATGCTTTTAAAAGGTTTGGGTGGGAACCTGCTGAGCTCTCTCTCACTGTCTGGCACTCATAGCATTTTACTCTGTATTAGTTTTAATAGGTTTCTCAATTCTGGCCCCCGACTAAGTGTTTGCCTCCCATTATCAGAAAGCCACTGATTGTAGTTGTAACGTCCAGCTCATTAGATTCTGCTTTGGAGAGTTTTTACATTATTTAGATCCTCATGGACAGGACACATACCACTTACTGTCACCATCACATTCAAAACCTAAACACACACACAACTCACACACTAGCAGGGTATATGGATGTTTCTTTAGCTACTGACACTTAAATTGGCCAGGGTGTGAATTTTTTTTTTTTTACCAAAAATATCCACCAAGGCTGCATTTATTTGATCATAAATACAGTAAAAACAGTCATTTAGTGACACATTATTACAATTTGAAAAAACTGTTCATTTTTAATATATTTTAAAATGCCATTCCCTCTTGTGATGGCAAAGCTGAATTTTCAGCAGCCATTACGCCAGTCTACAGTGTCACATGATCCTTCAGAAATCGTTCTAATACCTTGATAGAAACATTCCTTATTATAAATGTTGAAAACAGTTGCACTTCTTTACATTTTTGTGCAAAACCGTCATTGAGTTCAAAGGAATAGCATTTATTTGAAATTCTTGAAAAATGTTTAACGATGTAAAAGCCTTTACTGTCATTTTGATCAATTTAATGCATCCTTGATGAGCAAAAGTATTAATTTCTTTAAAAAAAAAACGTAGATGGTTGTGTAAATATCACTTGTGAACAGGATATTTTTATTGTGTATCATTTCTAATCAAATTATAAAGTTGTCAAATTATGCATTAGGATACATGAAAAGTGAAATGACTGTTGGCTATGAAATAAGTCATAGCAAGTCAAGAGTAGTTGGCCTTTTTATTTCAGAAATGTAATTTCAACCACAAAATGCTATAACAGTACACAATTTGAGATGTGATGGAAATGACATTGTGGTGGAAATGTTTATGTGGTCTGAGAAAAATGGCAAAATGACAGAACGATGAATGTATGTTTGTCCTGTGTTGAACATTGTTAGTAGACAAAAGCTAGTGTGAAAAGTGTGTTTTAAGAAAGTTTATTTTTCTAAAACTGTACAAAGCCAAAGGTGCCCATTGTTTAAGAAAACCCATATAAATCGCCCTGTGCATTCAATTTAGATGAAGCTGACCCATCTCGACTAGACTGCAGTCGGGTTCCGATGAGTTTTTATCTGATTTAGCTGGATATCCCATAGCACTCCTCCTATTGTGTTACTTGTGTTTGTACAGATGTCTTGGTGATTTTGATTCTCTCTCTTTCTCTCTCTTGCAGTCCTGGTATCTGGGGAACTGATCATCACACACACGCAGACGAACCCGAGGAGGCACAGACATGGATTTGAAAAATCAATTTTTGGTGGAATTTACAAGAAAAAAAGTTGTGAACGAGATGCAAGAGGGAAAATCAGATATATATGCAGTATTTGTATATATACACACACACACATATATATATACACAATATGTGTGTATAGATATATGTGCACACATATTTATATATGCATAACAACGTACAGTATAAGATGCTTCAATACACATTTTTTTTTTTAAAAGACAATGGAAAAGGATAAGAGCGTGAGAGAATGGCCATAGATGGAACAGAAGAAAAGGAGACAAAAGAGGAGGATTTTTTTTGTTTTTGTTTTTCTGGGAGGGCAGCCCAAACTATGACGTATATTGACGGACGTGTCGAAAAGGCCCACTCTGCCTCCTGGAATGCCTCTCCTCAATCCCCTCCTTCTTTTTTAAAAGACAATGGAAACGGATAAGAGCGTGAGAGAATGGCCATAGATGGAACAGAAGAAAAGGAGACAAAAGAGGAGGATTTTTTTGTTTTTGTTTTTCTGGGAGGGCAGCCCAAACTATGACGTATATTGACGGACGTGTCGAAAAGGCCCACTCTGCCTCCTGGAATGCCTCTCCTCAATCCCCTCCTTCTGCTACAGGTGCTGCTTCCTCCTATATGCAAAATAAGTATCCTTTATTTTCTTAACGAACAGGGAAGAGAAACCCCAATGAAAGAGTTTTTCTGCTAGCATTTCGCCACAGGTTTGGAGGTGAGCGCGGTCTGTTTTTATTCTTTTTTTAAGTGCGCAAGGCAACACGACATGGAAAAGGAAAGGAAAAGGTCGATGCTTCCGTTCACATGACATTTTGGAAAAAGAAAAGAAACGAAAAGGCTACTTTTCATCCAGTTTTATTGACAATCATGTGTCTGCGTCCTTGGTTTCATTCAGAGGGTGATGTTTTCTAAATTGCATTCTCCACCGTTTTTAACGGAGTCCACTTTTTGGTGGAAGCCTGTCGTGTTTTTTGTACATCAGAGGAATATTAGTGGTATCTCAGTGACATTATACATCACAGTCAGCGTCTATACACACATGCGCACACACTTACATGTAAACACGCCTATCTTGAGGCAATGGCATGTACTGTTAAAGGCTACATGAGGTGTGTGTGAGCTGTGAAGTAGCCTTCATAGGATGAGCCATGGAATAGCAGGGGGGAATTAGCACCTTTCTCTCTTCGCAATATGAAAGCCCCTCATTCCCTGGACCCTGCTGTAAGTGTGTGTGCGTGTGCATCCGTGTGTTTGTGCGTGTCATAAACATTGGTAGTCCCTTATTCATCTCTGTGAGTTCACAGATTAGGGGGTTTTGATTCATGTAGATACGTGGATTTTTCCACATAGTGACAAAGGGAGTTGAAATATAGTTCTGTCATTACTTAGACAGTATTGGGTGTAGAGGATAGAATTTTTTGTTCACTATGTGTAATTTGTTTAAATTCATTGGAAATTACAGGCATTGCACTACTTAAAATTTTTATTTTTTCTCTTTTTCAAATTCCTGTTCGGCCTAATCATATGGAATGCTGCGAGTCGATTATTTTTGTCATGTTCTGATCTCGCGATAGATGAGGGTTGGTTTCCTAGTAGCTAAGAAGCTGATCAGAACAATCCAACATTTTCTATGTAAATGTGTCCATGTTTATGTGATTACTTTTATACAACTCCCATAGTTTAAGAAGAAAAAAAACATGCTTTCTTTTTTTCCCACATTTCTAATGCAAGAAACTATGACTGTTTTTATTTTGAAGCAGATTATACACTTAAATCCGTAGGAATGTCAATGATTTGGATGTCTGATGTGAGACGGGCTGTAATGCCCTACGACGAAAATACAAATGGAAGCGAGTGGCTATGCTGCCCATCCCAGAGTTCATTGGGAGGTGGACGCCTACGACCAGCATGTCTCTGGTTGGTTGCCTCAGAAATGGGTTATTCTGCACTCTGAGATGTGTTGATTTGTACTAATGAAATAACATCAGGGCTTAATCTACAATGCTACCGAACCCAAATCACAAAGCCATGAAAAGTGCCTGAGACATTGCGAGATTTTCATTTTAATTCTTTTTTTTTTTTTTACCTTTTTGACGTTTTGCTTCATCTGCTGTGGGTTGTTGTTGTTGTAGGAGTTCGAGGGGTTGTTTTTATGCCCAGAGAGATATTTTAAAAGGCCTAACAAGCCCCCAAGCCCTTCATCAGCTGCATGGGCTAATGCTTAGCCACAGGAAACGCAGACGGCAGAAGAAAACACACACACACGCACCCTTATAATCTGCCAGAACATGACAAAATCAGCACATATCAGAGCTTTACTAGGTACCCTCACAAACACACACACACCGATATTATATAATATCCACAAACTCTGGTTGCTTTAGCTAACCTTTTATAATGGCTTTGCATAGACATTCTATTGCGTTAACCATAGTAAGGCCCAGAATACATACGACATGACTTGTTTTAATGGTGCTGATATGAAAATTATATGGAAATCTCTATATATGAATTATATATAACTGCATGGTGCTTTCAAAAGAAAAAATCATGAGAATTGAGCTCAAATGACCACCGTATCGCTGACATGGGCGCATGGCAGATAATCTTAGTATTAGCTCTGAAGCAAAATGCTCCCCAACTCCTCCTTAATATAACCCCCTTTGAGCAAAGAGCCAATGACACAGATGGATTTTACCTTTGTACTACATTGGTTTGACTTTTATCCAACGATCCCTCTTCTATTTTGCACGATATTTTATGAAACATATTATGTGCCTTGCCTTTAGTTAAGAACGATAATGCGTAATTTTAAAAGAGTCGATTGATTTTTTCTTTATTTGATGTAACCAGTGTCACAAAGGAAAATAATGCTGCATGTTTGATTGCCTGTCATTATGAGAAGAAGACTAACAGGTTACCTGATATCTGTAGTTTTGGATGGGTGAGAGGCTTTTTTTTTTTTTGACCCTCTTCCTCTTCTAAAAGCACTGTAGTTGGCATGAAATCTTCCCTGCATTATTTTCTTACCGTTTTATTTCCCTCTTCCGTTCATATAATGAGAAAGTAACAATCTGTGAAAGATGTAGTACCAGCTCTCTTCATATTCCGTTTTGATGTTAAGTTTCTCTTAAATTGTTTAGATTGTATGTTATCATGTGTTTAAATGAATTTGTACCCATTATGGATGTGAAGAGGAGCGGCCAGAGATGGACATCGTGAAAATTAGATGGCCATCCTCTATAAACCCATGACCTAGTTTTGGTCAGGTTTAAATTCAACAACTGAGCACTTAGCAAATTATTTTGCAATCAGCAAGACTTTACATCCCCACAGAGAGATTTTTGCTTTATATCAAAGGGTCACATTTACATTTCATTATTTCAGAAAACCCAGGCATTTGTTAAAGGGATAGTTCACCCAAAAATTAAAATGTACACTGTAAAAAAAAAAAAAAATCAATTACAAATCAACAATTTAAAAATATTTACTTAACACTGAATTTTTTTTAACATTCTAGCAGGCATTATACCAACAAAGCACAATTTAACTTAAAATTAATAAGTTAGTAAAATAATATTTTTTGGCGATCAGACCCCCTTCTTGAATCAGGCATGTATTTTTACTGTAAAATTAAAAGCAGCCTTGCTGAGAAGAGACTTCTTTTAAAACATTAGAAAATATTA
>NW_015544153.1:724674-738001 GCF_001515605.1 Sinocyclocheilus anshuiensis
ATATATATATTAGTTGTAAATAAAACAAAGATTATTGGAGTATGTTTTAAAAGAAAATACTATTTCAGTATTTCTGCTTAAAAAAAATCGCAGATTTAATTAAATGTGTTAGTGTAAATTGTTTCCACACCATTATTTATTCTCCCTCATGTTTTTCCAAACTTTTATGATGTTCTTTGCTTTTTCTGTGGAGCACAAAAGAAGATATTTTGAAAAATGTTTATATGTTTTGTTGTCCGTACAATGAAAGTCAGTAGAGTCCAGTGTTGTTTTGGACCCCATTGACTTTCACTGTATTGACAAAAACAATTGAATCATTTTCAAAAAATATCAGATCCACAGAAAAAAGAAAGGAAGTCATGCAAGTTTTGAACAACATGATGGTGAATAATTATAAGAAAATGTGAACTGTCCCTTTAACCCCTTTGTGAGGGCTCAACACTGGCTGCAATGTAGTGATGTGTGACCATAAATGATTACTTTAATTAGTTAATTATTTTAATAAGTTGTTTTACTATTCGAGTCCCTTGCATATGTCTATACATTAATTGTAGAATGCTTTCATAGAGAGTAGTTGAAAAGTATTTGTCCAATTCAATGTACTTACACAAGAACCGCAAGAAACCATTGAACTGCTGACTTTGTGTCTTATGAAAATGAATTAATAAATCAGGATGCTTTGTCTTCTTCTTCTTTCTTTTTTTTATAAAATTAGATGGTAGGAGATAATTTATAATTCGTAGTGTGTAGTGTCAGGGGAGTATATTGCAGAGGAGAAGATATTGTGTATTTCTGGAGCTGGGTCAGGAGAGGCCATGTTGTAGTTTGTGATGCAGTGTACAGTATTGTTTCTGCAATGGATATTGCAGTGCTGGTAGCTATTTAAAAGTTTAAGTCGAATGAGAAAGAACAAGAGATTTTGTTTACATCATGCACGTGGTAAGATCTTGGTCGTGGATGATTTGTGAGCCCGCCGTTGTCCACCCTGGCCGAAACGGAGTGCTATAGCAGAACGGCATTCCATCTGTACCATGATCCAAACCCTTTGCAGAAGTGCTAGCATCATTCAGCAAGCAATTTTCCTTGTGTTTAACAGGACAGGCGACAGGACGGGGGTCTGCCTCGGAGAGTGAGGCCCAGTTGGATTATTTTAGAGTGGTTTTGAAGCAGAAATGGCTAACTTTATAGTTGTAAATGACCTGAAGCTCCGACGAATTGCCCCGGTCAGACTCGCATGACCCGCCGCCTGTCCTGTGAAGATTTGCACTGCTCCATTTTCATCTTTCTAAAGCTGTCAACCCTCTGGCCAGGTTGCGACGGTGGGCTCAGTAGAACAGGGGTCTGATCGTAGTTTCGCCAGCGCAGCGGCTCTGTGGTGAGCTCTGTGAGCATGCCGTCTTCGTTTGCTTTTTGTATATGATAAAATTGGCTACACGCTGCTGAGAATTTGAAACACTTCAAGAGCAGAATGTTGCCCCAATGTGTGCTTTTTAAAGTGGCCACAGGTGATTGAACTTGCTATGACATGAATAATGCATTTGAGCTAATGCATGTAAAAACACATTATCTTACTGTTTTTGAAATTTTGAAACCCTTGTCTAATATTTTTAATATATTATAATTTTTAATGCTTGTTGTTGAAATGTTACATTTTGAACACAGTTATCTTGTGTATAAATGTTTACCATATATCCAGTAGAATGAGGAAAAAGACAAATGTATATAAAATTGAACTGCTGACTTTGTGTCTTATGAAAATGAATTAATAAATCAGGATGCTTTGTCTTCTTCTTCTTTCTTTTTTTTATAAAATTAGATGGTAGGAGATAATTTATAATTCGTAGTGTGTAGTGTCAGGGGAGTATATTGCAGAGGAGAAGATATTGTGTATTTCTGGAGCTGGGTCAGGAGAGGCCATGTTGTAGTTTGTGATGCAGTGTACAGTATTGTTTCTGCAATGGATATTGCAGTGCTGGTAGCTATTTAAAAGTTTAAGTCGAATGAGAAAGAACAAGAGATTTTGTTTACATCATGCACGTGGTAAGATCTTGGTCGTGGATGATTTGTGAGCCCGCCGTTGTCCACCCTGGCCGAAACGGAGTGCTATAGCAGAACGGCATTCCATCTGTACCATGATCCAAACCCTTTGCAGAAGTGCTAGCATCATTCAGCAAGCAATTTTCCTTGTGTTTAACAGGACAGGCGACAGGACGGGGGTCTGCCTCGGAGAGTGAGGCCCAGTTGGATTATTTTAGAGTGGTTTTGAAGCAGAAATGGCTAACTTTATAGTTGTAAATGACCTGAAGCTCCGACGAATTGCCCCGGTCAGACTCGCATGACCCGCCGCCTGTCCTGTGAAGATTTGCACTGCTCCATTTTCATCTTTCTAAAGCTGTCAACCCTCTGGCCAGGTTGCGACGGTGGGCTCAGTAGAACAGGGGTCTGATCGTAGTTTCGCCAGCGCAGCGGCTCTGTGGTGAGCTCTGTGAGCATGCCGTCTTCGTTTGCTTTTTGTATATGATAAAATTGGCTACACGCTGCTGAGAATTTGAAACACTTCAAGAGCAGAATGTTGCCCCAATGTGTGCTTTTTAAAGTGGCCACAGGTGATTGAACTTGCTATGACATGAATAATGCATTTGAGCTAATGCATGTAAAAAAACATTATCTTACTGTTTTTGAAATTTTGAAACCCTTGTCTAATATTTTTAATATATTATAATTTTTAATGCTTGTTGTTGAAATGTTACATTTTGAACACAGTTATCTTGTGTATAAATGTTTACCATATATCCAGTAGAATGAGGAAAAAGACAAATGTATATAAAAGTGTCTTTTTTTTTGTATGATAATTTTTTTTAATGTTTGGATTTAGTAGACATAAGCTTGTGGTCAAGCCACAAAAAATTTTGAAAGCTCCTAAAGGATCTGCTGTTGAGAAGAAAATGTCAGCACCATTAGCACACACCTTTCACACAGTTATCAAGTGTTATTTTGATCACAGAATATGGGCTCCAGTAAATTCAGCATCACTTGTCGTCATTTTAAACAGAGCCAACAGCTTCACTGAGCTTTAGAGGTTTATGCAGATTCCATTGCCAATTTCTGTTATCTCCAAGACTTATTTGAAACCTCTGCACTTATTTTTTTGTTGTTTGCCATGCTAGCTTCAAGATCTTTAAACACATTTTTCCTGTACTTCTACTTGGAAGATTGCACTAGATAATCTGGTATTGAAACTTTGTCTAATAATAATGCTTCTTTTTAAGGTTTGCTTCTCTGTGGATATTTTTCAGCCTTGATGATCATGATGAATAGAGACTAATGATGAGAATGAAAGAGAGATGAAGCTGCTTGAATGGCATCCATTTATTTACCTGTTGTCATTTATGTGATAAATTTACCCTTTTAAGATGTTGAAATCATGCCAGGTTCCTGTACACTGCAAACCGAGGTTTGAACCGGATTGTTGAAGTAGAAACACGTAGTCACACTCCAACAATCATCTTCTTAATCAGTACTTTGTCTTTTTCTATTAAAAATTGAAACATCCTTGAAACAAAATGCATTTACCTTTGAATCAAGATTGCATAAGATATTAAGAGAATATTATGTTTATTTGTCTCACTCCATTGGCAAAGTGCTTTTTAGTAAAAAAAAATAAAAAAATAAAAAATATATATATATATATATATATATATATACACATTACATACATAATATACATTACCATTCCGAAGTTTGGGGTCAGTAAGATTCAGCAAGGGCGCGTTACATCGATCAAAAGTACATTTATAATGTTATACATTATTTGCTTTTCTTTTGAACTTTCTGTATCAAAGAATGAAAAAGAATCATGGTTTCCACAAACATTGATAATATATAAAAATACAGATTAAAGATTTTTTTTGGTGCATTTTTTTAAAACCAAATCTGGACAATCAGTGGCATGGTTTACCTCAGCCCATTGATAGTTTTATGGAGTGTGTGTGTACAGGCTAACATAACTAGCAGGACTTTAGACCTCACTCTTCTGAGCGCCTTCCTGGATTCAGCATCAAGCTGTTGGATGTGGGTTTACTGTGTGTGATCTTCCCCCTGGTTTTGTAAGATCAGCCTACTCATGCCTGTATATATTCAGAATTGGCAGAATGTGCATCACTGAAAAGATTGTTTAATTCTGAGGTCCATGCACTTTAATTAGTCATCGACACATGTAATTATGCTGAATAGAATGTAAATTTCCCAAGTCTAATTTCCCTGTTCACCCACTGACATAAACAGGATGTGAGGAGACCCTACTCAAGCATACGTGAGAGAATTAGACATGCATGACTGTTTCACATTGTACCGTTTCCTTTTGCGGTTTGTGTAATGTAAACCTTGCAATACCATGAACTTTGCATGGTAGATAGAACCATGAGCATGCGGACAGATCGTTGTTTTGTCTCCTCTCAGTAAGGGCTGGATAACCTCTTCAGGGCTGAGGCACTGGAATGCAGTTTCTACTCTTTCCTTCCTTCCATTTTCGATGTTGTGACACTTGGCAGGATGTATGTCGTAGTTCTCCAAAGTTGATGAATTGACATGTGACATGCTTGATACTGGCAGCAACTGGTGAATCTGAAATTGATGATGTGCAGTTATGTTAGTCTGCACCAGTTTGAAACCCATAATAACAGATCAATCAAGCTGCTCGGTTTGAAATCAAACTAGCAGTAATACACTAAAGATCTGGAAATTGTACTTGTGTAAAAACCTGAATAGCATCTATGCAACTAATTCAGGCTTTATACTGAAATCTTTGTGCAGAAACTTCTTTCTAATGTTAAGGACTAAGCCGTCTAAGCTGGGCTAAACCTACCATTATAATAGTCAAATATAGTGAAAAAAGACTGTTAGTTTAATACTGCATTTACTTCTGGTCAGAATTAACATGTAGAGATTCCAATATGAGATGTTCACGAAATACCTAATCACTACATCAAATCACATCTTCATGCTCTTGCAAAATATATAAACAAAGAAAAGAAACCTGTAATAAAATATAATGTACCTTGATATATATACGTATATACTCTCGTTCAAAAGTTTGGGGTCAGTATTTTTTTTTATAATTCCATAAGGATGCATTAAATTGATCAAAAGTGACAGTAAAGACGTTTCTTTTGAGCTTTATAAACTTTAAAGAATCCTGAAAAATGTATAACAAAAAAAATTCAATTTTAAAATGTCTTAAAATAGAAAAGCTATTCTGAATTGTAATATTATTTCACAATATTACATTTTTACTGTATTTTTGGTAAGCTAAATGCAATTTTGTTGCGCATAAGAGACTTATTTAAAAAACATTTTAAAAAATCTTACCGAGCCCAAACTTTTGAACGGTAATTCTGACATGATGTGAATGTAGCATTATAAAATTCTTTGCCTCTGGTTTTTGCCCAGGTCTGAAACAATATGCTTCTGAGAGTGCATTTGTGCATAGGTGAGGTCATTGGTTATACTGACATTATCCCATTTAAAGTACGCAATTCAAACTTCTCAAACACTGTTTCAGATACTCATGTTGCTGATTGAGCTGTGGGGGTGATGGATGGTTTTAATCTGAACTTTGATGACATTTTACTGCAGCGTTGATGGTGGCACACTGTTTCTGGGGTACAGTTCTATAGCAGATTAATATGATTGAAGACCCATCCTTACACTCTAAAAAATGCTGGGTTAAATACAACCCAGTGCTGGGTAAAATAGGAATAAACCCAGCAATTGGGTTGTTTTGACCCAGCGGTTGGGTTACTACCCAGAAGGTTGGGTTAAACATTTAACCCAACCGCTGGGTCAAAACAGCCCAATCGCTGGGTTTGTCCCTATTTTACCCAGCACTGGGTTGTATTTAACCCAGCATTTTTTAGAGTGTAATTTATGTCGAATGGCTTATTATTTTTACACTCCCTTTTTGACACTTAGCAAACCAGCAGTTCAAATCGAAGGTATATACATGGATATAAACGCTGTAATAAATACAAAAATGGGTTAAAACACAATTTTAACATGCAGTGCCTGTCATTTTACTGCTTTGTTTTGGTTTCTTTTCTTCACCCATGTGTTCTCTGTAAACCATGAGCTGTTACGTGGGTTTTCACTGTCCCGTTGGCATCATCTCTGCAGTGTTGGTCTGGATTGGATACACCTTTTGTTTTTTGACACTCAAATGTTTTTTGAAACAAATTATCCAACCAAGGGGCCAGATTTGCCAAAGCCTCTCAATAACACAACCTCGGAATGCCGCAACATATTGACATTGAGGTCAGTACAGTCTGGCGATGCTAAGAATGTTAGTATGTGCTAAGGGCTTTTTAAAATCTGGCCCTAAGGTTAAAATGGCTCAAAAGGGGTGAAGAAAGCGTATTCGGTCAAAGGGGAGAAAAGCCATTCGTGGGCTTTGCCATTTATGCAATATTTTGATACGGCTTTCACAAATTAATTGCCAAAAACACCCTGACATACCGCCTACTCCCGAACGTTAGAGACCCCCAAAACAGTCACGCATCAATGTTTCAGGGTGCCCTCTCTCCCATTAGAACAATTGTTTTGTTTTATTCAGTTTGTTTTTATTCTGAATTAAGGTTTAATTTCTATGAATATTGCTATCTTTGTTGTTTTGTTTGTTTTTAAGCATGCTGTTTTCACTATGTTTGGACGCTTTGAGTTGAAAGGACGAAGGTTGAAATGTTTTTCAGAGAGCATTCTAATGCAGTGTTAAATTTCAAGGTTTTTGTTGGTTTTTCCTTCCTCTTTTTTTAATCACATTATTCTTTACAAATATTACCATAGTAGTTACTCATTAAACGCTTGCTTGCTGCACAGATAAACACTTCACACCAGGAAGGGGCATGTGGACATTTAGTTCAGACATATTCACAACTGGCATGATGACATGCATCCATGTTCTTTTGGAAAGCATCTGATTTTCGTTATTTGTCTGTTTCTCTTAAGAACCTCGCTAAATTGTAATCTATCAGCAAAAGTCGGTATGTCGGTTTTGAAACGGATGGGGAAAAATGTGTTTTTCTCATGCACAACAAACTAAATTTGCCATGTGTTTTTGAACTGGTGTGAGGGGGAAATTACAGCTTTAACAATATTTCATTATAACATTGTATTCAGCCATCGCTGTACAAAAAAAAAAAAAAAAAGAAACGCTCATGAATACAGTACTGGAAGTATGTTTCCCTATGCAAAAAAATAAAGAAAATGAAATGTAAAAAAAAAATAAACAAAGCTATGCTACAACTCAGAAATGAGGTGACTGTGTTTTTCTTTTCAAACCAATTAGACACACAGTCTGCTCAAGTTACTTGGCAGTCTTGAATGTTTCTATCAGTCGTGTGTCTTTTGGAAGTGTGATATCATTGCTTTGTGTGTGTTGGATGTTTATTCGCTGTGTTCACATCCCTCAAATGTGGCCCCAGGCGAAGACGGGCCTTGTGCCTGAGGATGATCTAATTTTAGCTCAGCTAAGCTCTTTCGCCATCACTATTACAGAGCCAGAGAGAGGAAAGATGTTGCTGGACATGTCATGATATCTTGTTTCTTATTATAATGATGCGTTAAAAGAGTCTTGTGGCAAGAAACATTTTGGTTATTGATATTTTGGTGAAAGATTTGTCGCTAATTAGTTAATTAGCGCATGCATTCCATTTCAAATAGCCAGAAGCCTTTTAAAATAAATCTACTGGATTTAACTAAATGTAAGGTTGACCTAGAGTCAAACATGACTGAAGAAACAAACTCGGTGAACACACATCATTGTACTCTACTTACATTAGCTGTATTTTTCATGCTAAATCTTAGATAATAGATTTTGTCATTGTAATCGGCACTCGATATCGGTTATGCAGGAAAAGAATGACTCATTTCTATGCAGAACAAACTTTGGATCACCAAACATTTTAAATGACAGTTTTAATTCTGTGAGCGCGAGCTGCATAGAACAGGAGAAATGGAAGAAAGAGAATGAAAGAGCGAGCTGAACACTTGTGGTTAGAGGTTTGTTTTCGGTTCAGCTTGGCTGAGGAGCGTAACACACCTGACTCTAATCATCCCTCAGTCCATTACCCCAGATACAAGATTGCTGGAGCCGCTTTTGGAAAAGTATAATTTCAGCTCTGGAAAGGAAGTCAAGTTTTATTTCATTTTAATGGTTCAAAATAGCACAAGCCAGCACAAGGTCTGTTTTCTTTAAACATACGAAGGGGGTGAACGAGTGCAGTAACCCTTGTTGAAAGCTTCACGTGTACCTCACCAGGAGCCCCTCATGAGCTCACTGAAGAATGGGAGTCAAATTTCATAACGGACACTAACCAGAAGTACCTGTTCAGTTTCACTATTTCCATGAAACGTTAGCTTTTGGACAGCAAAGTGATGACAAGCCTGTATAATTTTGTTCTAAAATTGATTCAAGGGATGAAAATATGTAATTAGCCCAAATTACATCCTAGTTTTAACTACGCAAAAACACCTTACATTACTGAATATACACACCTTATAAGTGTATATACAGAGAGAAAGCTATATAAACTGATAAATACAGTAGGCCTATGGACGTTTATATTACAGTTGAATAAACAAGAGCTCAATACTGAGTTATACTTATATTTTAGAAGGTTACTTTGTCTATTTTTGCTCGCCAAAGAAAATATTTATGAAAGCAAAGTAAAAGTTCTTAAAGAATCAGCTTTTTTAAACAATTCAACTGAGTGAATGAATGCATCCGTTATTGCATATTCTCGGAGTAGGTACTTCTTTTGATCTTTACTTTATGACTTAAAAAATGCCTTCTGTTAAGTATGAATATAGTAGTATGAATGTGTGTAGTATGAAGATAAACCAGACATAGTATAGGCGGTGAGCATGATTTCACCAAGTACAACATGTTCCTGGATCAACATTCCAATCAACCAATCAGAATTGAGGGATAAGTTTTAAAGAAATGTCAGTTTCAGGCTTACAATCAGGGTTAGATGCTTCAACACCATTGTTATTCACCTATCATTTCCCTCTGATTTTAGGAATAAATTATGGGTAGGGTTAGGTTTAGTGGAAGGGATTGGGTTAGGTCTATATGTTTGGACAGTAATGTTGATCCAGGATCAACAAAAATGCTGATCCAGGAATATGTCTTACTTGGCAAAATCACGGCGACCCTCCTGTGTCCAGAAGGTTAATACTCTTTTCACTGACTGTTTTTCGCCTGCTATATAGTAGGAAAGTATTTGCTTTCATATGCAGCGAGAATGCGGTCTCTGCAGAACCAAAAAATGTGTTTCCCAGTTTCGGGCGTTTTCAAACCGGGATAGGTGTTTTTCAGCTTCTTTACCTGATTTGCGGGCGATTCCCAGAAAGACACTGAGAGATCGCATGTATATGAATGTAAGCGGATTGTGGTAAACTACCAGTTGTTTAACGTTTTTGATTAATTTGTGTTAATTTGCTATTTATCTATAAACGCTCCAAGCAGTCTAACGTTACTTCCACTCAGAGTGCGAGAATGTCTAGAACATAGAAAGAAGTTTCATATTATGAAGCTTTACCTGTAAATAAGATGCATTTCTAGCTTTTACTGATTTTAAATCATAATTTCTGTACTCCTGAAATGGGTATATTTCAGGATATAGCCTAATACTATATAGTATATATATTTTGGGGATCTATAGAGATCCCATTGTTTAAGGTTTTCTGAGTCCTCATTCCGCATTGTTACAAGGTTACTTAAATATCAGTAATACATGCTTTTCCGCTAAGGAAGTAATTGTAGGCATCCAGACTATATGCTTTTACCGCTTCTCTCGTGTAGATGCACTCGGTCTCAGCCAGGTAGTGATACACATCTGGATACGTTAACGTAATTCCTTCAGGTAAACATTTAACGCTCTGAGTGAAAAGTTGTCGCCTCAATGTCTGATTTAAGAGGTCCGGTAATTCCACGTTATCGTCTATTTTTAGTTTTAAATATCTTAACTGTTCTATTTTAGTTAGACTTAAAAAGTACGTGCTAGTCATTTTGTTTTGACCGGTCTGTGATTTAAAAATGGCGCCACCGGAAATTGTATACTGGAATAGTAACTGATTTGAGGTTGGACTGGGCTACAAGAATTATCTTCTGTCAAAATGCTTCATCCTAAAAAGCATGAAGCATTCTTTTTTTATTTCTTGAGTTCTCGTTATCTTGAGATAACTAATTGTTTTATGGTGGTCTAGGCACAACAAATCAGTTGAGATCATGAGAAAAACAAGAAAGAAAAATAAAAGAAATAATAACGAATGGCATTTTAGGGCTTCCATACTTTTTCATACTTAAACTGATTGGATAGTTCAAAAAAACACCTTATCCCAGTTTGAAAATGCCCAATAAATGGGAAGCGCCCCGTTTTGGTTCTGCACAAACTTACCCTGCGTCTGAATGTTCATACTATCCATCCTAAATAGTATGTAAGATTAGAATAAGTGTGTCCCAGAGCATAGTATGTTGAAAAGAGTATGCCAAAAAGTCCCCGGATGGTCTACTATTTCAGGTAGATTTTTGAAGTGTGGATCCGTACACACTATAATGGTTAATATTGCCCACAATTCGTTGCACTTTAGTGAAGAATTAGGTTAAGAACTACGAACACGAATAAAAAGCGTTAAAAACTACAAACATGGCAGATGTGCACGACCGACGGAGGTTTAGATAAAGGGGTTTATGTTACTAATAATCAACATTTAACCTGATAAAAAAATATTTATTTAATGCTATCTGTGTTATATTTTATCTGCAACAAAAATGTGAACTTTTATAAACATCTGTTTGGTCGTTAACTTTTAAATGCATCATTATGCAGAAAATATTAGCAGAGTTCTCCACATAAAGACCCATTGCTGGCAGATCAACGTGCTACTTCTTTTCTCTCTGATGCGGTAGGAAGTTCAATTAAAGTAGGCCTAAATGTGGAGGATGTTAACTATGACAAGATTGACAGGCCAGTTTACAGTGACAGGGTGTATGTAACTATGCGACAGATTACTCTTCTACTACACACTCAGAAACTTGTACTTTTTCTTCACCAAAAGAGTCACTTGTTTCCCAAATCCTGAATGAATCGGTGAATCGGTTGAATAAATGAATCTCTGATTCACTCATAAAGATTGTCGCTTATCGTCACCTACAGGTAACAGAAACTACAGACTTTTTTACCGTCTATGCTAACAAACGTAAAGCTTCAAAAGTGGTCACAGAAATTAATTGGCCTCATGGTTCAACATTTATTCCAACACAGATGTAAACACATGTAACTTTAATCTTATTTAAAGTGATTCGACAAGTCAGCGAGAGGCAGAGACCAAAAGAGCCTTGATGTGGTGCCCGGTGTGACTATTTTTTATGATCTTTAGTCATAGAGTGCGCCGCTAACAGCCCAGCTCCCCAAAGCCTGGACCAGACTTCCCCCAGCTCGGTCTGAAACTACAGTTCTCCACTCCAAAGAAAACAGCTTCGCCTAAGGAGCTGCCTGAACTGCGGCTCGCCGGCAAGAGGAAACTCAGCTCGATTCACGTGATTCACGAGTCTCTAAAGGAACATTTTAATTACAGGCTGAGCTGATGTTGGCTGAATGATGAGGACACCAGCACTGCCATACGTACCAACACAAAGCCTCTAAACATATGGTACGTCGAGGTCACGGATGTAAACATGGTATATAGGGGATAAACAATTGTCCTGTTCTGTAAACATGCTATTATTGTAAACATGTTAATAGGTAGGCTACCACAGAGCAATTCAGTTTTGCTCATAATCATCTGAAAAGAAGATCTGTTGAGGAAAAATATATGAAATTAATAGAAAGGTGAATCTTAAGGGTGCACACATTTTATAATTTATTTTATTTTATGCATTTTACTTTAGTTTTTTATTTTATTTCATTTTCAACCAAGGGGTCAAGGCTAATTCGGTCATAAAATGGGTAAATTAAGTACCTTTTTTTAATTGTAAACATGAAAAGTCCAGAGACTTATAATGCTTCAATTTATTTATTTATTTAATGGACAAATATGGATTACATATATATATTTTTTTTTTTTTACATATATTGGTTTTTATATTTTGACATTTTTCAGAATTTAACAACAAAAACCAAACACAACCGGTCAATGTAAATTGATTTATCTGGATGTTTAGTCTTATCATAGTGACTGTCTGTAACTGTATGTATATCTCACCTTAAGGAAGTCTAAACCTCTCTGTAATTCTCTTTTCTTTGTCTGAGCACCTGCAAGGACTTTCTCTTTCAGTCTGTCTCAGGTTTTTTCCTGCTTAATATTTCTTGTCAATTTAACAAGCTTGTGAGACTTTTTAGGCAGAGTCTAGTCCCTTGTAGTCCCTATATTCATTCATTCATTCATTCATTCATTCATTCATTAACTTAATTACTTTTACCTGCTTTGTCCCCACAATGAAAATGATGTAAGTGGGTGAAGTTCATGAAAGGATGTCTTTTGAGCACTATGAATTCAATTAATGTGTTTTTATATCAGGTTCAGTGAGTTTTAGCTAGGTGGACTTATTAGGAAAAGTAAGGGTTATTGCCGCCCTTCTTTATAAGCCCACTTGAAAAGAAGTTTATATGTATATGGATTATAATTACAGACAAAACATTAGATCTTTTTTTCTTTTGGCTAAATGATTTTCTATAATGTTTTCTTTTAATATGGTGATCAGCTGTGTTTATTCTTTTATGTTGTTCTACGGCATCTATCTTGGTGAGCATTACTCCAGGATCGCTCCACATACTCATTAAGTCAATTATAATATTGAAAATTATAATGTTCAATTATAGAATATTGCTTTTAAATACTATTAAAATAAATTATGTAAATCTCTTCATTTTAAAATTCTTATAAATTCTGATTTTATGAGTTTTATGAAACAAAAAGTATTTTGGGCTCAAACAGTAAAGTTTGCATGATTTCAAATAACTCAAGAACTGAATATTCAGTCGGCTCCACATAAGATGTAAAACAGAGTAACAAATGTCTACTTGCTGTAAAACAAATCACTTCTCTCATGTTTTCTCTAATACGGTGTTTTTTATTTCAAAATAAAAAAATATATAAAATAAAAAAGTGGGTTAAATGGTATGTGGGCTTATTATTTATGGTCAGTTTTTATATTAAAGTCATGTTTTCCAGTGCACGAGACTCATAAGAGCATGAAATGGTTATATATATATATATATATATATATATATATGTGTGTGTGTGTGTGTGTGTGTGTGTGTGTGTGTGT
>NW_015544153.1:738051-766082 GCF_001515605.1 Sinocyclocheilus anshuiensis
TGTGTACAGGTTGAGGGTGGTCTATTCTTTGTTCTGCACTTTGAGCGCTGCAGAAATTTTAATTGTGATTGTTTTGATTATATCTCTTTAGACTTGCAGGTTCAAAGTGATTTCTCTTTCCTCGGTTTCTCTCTAGCTGTGC
Source organism: Sinocyclocheilus anshuiensis (assembly GCF_001515605.1). Classification (NCBI taxonomy): domain Eukaryota; kingdom Metazoa; phylum Chordata; class Actinopteri; order Cypriniformes; family Cyprinidae; genus Sinocyclocheilus; species Sinocyclocheilus anshuiensis. Next base: position 738,194 of record NW_015544153.1, read on the forward strand.
TTATGAATTGAATATTTCGATTTACAGTACGTGATGTGAAGGCCTTGTAAAAGCATGCAACAGTAATGTGCTCCAGATGTCTTAACAAAGGACTGCAACACCCCGAGGACTCCCCTCTTTGCAATAAGATCACAATCAGGTCACTCGGCTATACAGAGAGATTTCTGGAGTGAGAGTGGCGTGCCTAATGCAGTATGAACGTGACTCACGCTTCTCGCAGGCACAAGTTTATGTTGTGAGTTTTTTATTGCACTTTACATTTTATATTTATGCATTTGGTAAATGATTTTATCCAACGAAACTTACATTGCATTCACACTATACAGTACATTTTATCAGTTCAAGCATTCTCAGGGAATCGAACCAATGAGCTTGGTGTTGCTTAAACATTTAGCTGAAATTCAGCTTCTCAACTTTAGCTTTAGTTGAAGTTAATGCAGTATAGTATTTTTTAAATGCATATTTTAATTTTTTTTAAATGGTATTTCAGGTTCACTACTGTTCAAATGTTTTGAGTTAATAAGATTTTTTTTTAAAGAAATTAATACTTTTATTCAGCAAAGTGTCAGCAAAGACTTTTACAATGTTGCAAAAAAAAAAACTACTAAATGCTGTTCTTTCTGTTCTCTGTTCATATCAAAAAATCCTGAAAAATGATCACAGTTTACAAAAGAAATTAATACTTTTATTCAGCAAAGTGTCAGCAAAGACTTTTACAATGTTGCAAAAAAAAAACTACTAAATGCTGTTCTTTCTGTTCTCTGTTCATATCAAAAAATCCTGAAAAATGATCACAGTTTACACAAAAATATTAATTTATCATAACAAGAAATGTTGCTTAAGTACTAAATCAGCATATAACTTCTGAAGGATCATGTGACACTGAAGACTGGAGTAATAGCTGCTGAAAATTCAGCTTTGCATCACAGGAATAAATTACATTAAAACATAATAAAATAGAAAAACGTTATTTTAAAGTCTAATAATATTTCATAGTTTTGCTGTTTTACAGCATTTTGAATCAAATAAATGCAGCCTTGATGAGCATAAGAGTCTTAAAAATCTTACCGGCCCTAAACTTTTGAGCGGTAGCATTTATTGAATTAGATTTATTGATTCAAGAAAATGAAACAGATTTAAATCAGATCTGCAGAGCTCAAATGATTTACTGATGGTTGTTTCATCAGTATCTCTTACCCTTTAGCTTCAGAATGTTTTTATCTGAGGTTTTGTCATTTAACTTCACAGTAATAGAAGAGAACAAATAATTCATCTGTCACCAGCTCTCAAGTGATGCGTGAAGCAAAGATGATGTCGCTCAGGAACCAGAATAAAAACAAGGAAATAAACATTTCAAGGCAGCAGTGGTGAATGAGAAAGAGGAGACTAAAGTGAAGTCTCTCTCTCTGGTTTCATGCTTCACTTATTGCTGCTGACTGTAGGCTTAGCTACTGTCACTCATCAGCACTGTTTCAGCTAAACTGTTTCCCATGTATAGGAAACCTTGAGAAGTTCAGCCAGGACAACAACATCTAAATGTTAATTAAAATGTTATGAAATACCAGTAGTTCTTAAGTTCACATTAAGAGTGTAAACCACATAGAAGTACCATATCGATATAATAAGCATGCGTTAGGGATTTTATTACATCATAACAGCTCAACAGTTTTACTAATCACAGATTGTTCGTTTAGGCAACGCCAGACCAAAGTCCACTTTAACTAGAAATGCTGTATACTTTAAACTACAGTTTAACACAAATATAATGGTCTCCACCATTAACACAATAGAACACCAGGCCATTTGTTTTCTGCTATTTATATTTTCATCATATAATCCCCGAGACAAGCAAATGGTTTCAAAGGCAAAACTGTGTTACATCATTTGACTGGAAGCATTTAACATGTCCAAACTGCCAGTCAAAATGAGTAATGGATCTCATACCCATGTCTATTTAGTATATATACATGCTGAACTCAGACATGTCATATGAGTCAAAAGCCAGTTAATCAGAGCATTATGTGCACAATGTGACACATTTAGGGTGCTCTTCCAATGTTCTCACTACCCTAATGAATATTTAAACTTTAGGCAAGTTACAGTTACAGCAAAGTAGTCTCTTATGCTCACCAAGGCCGCATTTATTTAATCAGAAATTTGGTAAAAACAGTAATATTGTAAACATTTTATTGTAATTTAAAATAACCGTTTTCTATTTTAATATATTTTAAAATGTAATTTATTCCTGTGTTGACAAATAGATTGACTATTTTCAAGATTATTATGATGAATAGAAAGTTCAAAAGCATTTATTTGAAATAGAAATCTTTTGTAACATTATACATTAATATTGTTAGTATCATTAGTATTACTTTCTTAGAAATCTTACTGACCCAAACATTTGAACAGTAGTGTATATATTGTATACAATAAAAATATATTGTCAAAGTGTTACATTAATGTTTAAACATGTGATATGTATTTGTTCATTATGTCTTTAGGTGTGTCTTGGCTGATCTTGAATGTCAGGTGTCTGAACGTGGCCTTGACAGTATCTCGAAGTCATAAAATGTCAGTAATTGTTTCAAGAACCATAAACTCCTCATCACCATCATGACTAATCTAACTATCTTTAACTAGAAGTATTACTGCTATTTCGAAACTCTAAAATGTGTATCACGCATTTCAAGCATTAAATAAAATTCACTGTACTGTAAAAGTTATGTAAAAAAGAAGAATCATGTATTTTATGATCTATGTAGATTTTATTATCATGACGTAATGTACAGCATATATTGTCCTGAAACATTTCAGGTCAGTACTCACTTGTCTTTCTTGAAAAAGAGTCTTTGCATGATGAGGAGGACGAAGACAATGAAGAGAAAAACAACAACGGCTGTCAGTCCCACCAGCCACGGCTGTAATGTGACTTTAGCTGTATCTGATGATGCCCGTTGACCACCTTGAGTATAACATTGTATCACATAAAGGTTATACAACTTTTATATATTAAATCAATTCAAGGAGGTAAAATTTAGTAAACAAAAACAGAAGAAAAACTAGTCAATTGAAATGTACGATACTGAAATGTACAATAATGGCGCTGCTGGGGGAGAAAGGAAGGCAAAAATGACAAATCACTCACCAGCTTGAGCCTGACAAATGGAGGCAAAGAGTATTATGAAGGCAACAATATTCTGTAGATGAAACATGAATTTACAGTCCGCATGCACTGCTGCGTTCCTCTTAGTTGTCTGTAAATATGTGAAGGATTCTTGGTGTCCAAAGTACAAAATCCATTAGAGAGATCAGAAATCACAGCGTGTCACTCAGAGAGTAAGTGTGCATGATTATTCGTACACAATCTCCCACTGAATATGTTACGTGCTGTTATGCTGTAAAGACAAAAGATTTACTTTCCAGGCTGGCACAGAACTGAAGGTCATGCCAGTCTAAACTGCTGTAAGGGCTCATAGACACAAAAACCTGGCTATTGATATTTCACAAAAGAACTAGATATAGTGCAACAGTATGTCCAAAAAAATCAATAAAAAATATATAAAACACTTCATTTATTCAAAATTAGAGTTTCGTTGTAATATTTAGACCATGTGTGTTTATATGTGTGCTATATGCTACTGCTCTCATAAATTTCACTTTGAGCAGATATACACATTAAAAAAATGACAGTCTTTCTCTAATGGGCAAAGCAGAGGAAAAATAACGATGACTCATCTTGCAAAATTTTTGTCCAATCAAATTCTCTCTGGAATGATAATTTCCTGCCCCCTGAGACCACATGCTGCTGACTAGCAAATTGTCTTCTATTCATCTTCCATTTGATACATCCCAACTTCCTGTTTCAAAAGGAAGTATTTCAATAATGGACAGAAATGTGCCAAACTATTTCATGAGGTCTTTTAGAAGAAAAGGAAGAACAACCTGTATGTACATAGTTGACACAATGGATTCTTGGGTGTTAGTTTGAAAAAGATTTAAGTACATTAGTGTTAGCATTCAGAGGAGAAAAGCTGCCGCTAACATCTGATTGAATGGAGGATGAAGCACGAGGCTGAAACAAAAAGCTGACAAGCTTTTGCTGCAATTCTATGGATGTTTTGTCCAACAGGTCTTCGAGCCAGTCACGTGACTGAAAACTATGCATTGTAGCCTCTAAATTTGATAATGCTCAACACCATGGCTCGAAGCACTGTGCTTGGTATAGCCTTTTTATCATGCCAGACAGTAAAGCTACTGGAATCTCAGTTTACCAGTTGCTGAGTGCGATGCAGATTTTTTCAAATAGGATACACATCTCAACCACAGAACGTCTCTGTTCATGGTATGTAAACACTCAGTTCTATGTTTTAAAATATTGCCCTGCTCACACTGAGCCAATATTTATTCTGATGACTTCCGTGTGACTGATCACGCTGTAGCTAGTATGAGTAGCCTAATAAAATGCTTTCTCTGTCCAGATTTAATAACTGACACTTCAAATCAACATTTAAAGGGGTCATATGATGCTGCTAAAAAGAACGTTATTTTGTGTATTTGGTGTAATGAAATGTGTTTATGCGGTTTAAGGTTCAAAAAACACATTATTTTCCACATACTGTACATAAAGGAAAAATTGAAATCGCATCATATGACCCCTTTAAATTTCAACTTTAACTAAATGTAATCTTTAATAATGTCTGAAAATATATCAGTGAATAACCTGATACAAGTAACATGCTTTATGTCTTAAGTTCTCACTCTGCAGCAAAGGGTTATATGTATTTATATTTATACAACAGTTCGTTCTGGTTCTCAAATCTGATTGGTTGAGAACCGTGAGATATTGTGTGTCACTCGTTGCCTCTGGCCTAATTATTATAAAATAATAATTTAGAGGTTAATATTTAGTAAAATCCCCTTAAAATAATACAAATATTAAAGAAAAAAAATATTATTGAGCTAAAATCACAAAAGCACAAATATATATTAATTCTTATATAACGCTGTCTTCATTACTTTGTATGTTCATCTATAAATGTTTGGGCTGTTTAATATTAAGATTTTGTTTAAAATCCCCCACAAAATCAAAGATTTTGGATAACTAGGTTGGCTTGTATGTTTGGTGCTGTAGGGGGCCCAACTTCATTTTCTTTCATAGGGCCCAGCGGCGCCCCGGTTTGTACTTGCTTAAGGGGAAAGAGAGCATGGACATTTGTAAGGTATCTTGTTACATACCTGCCAGATCATGGATGAGATATTGGATGAGGTGTCTTATGATGGCGAAAACGGTGACTCCTATGCTATAAATGACATGCTTGGGTAGAGTGAGCGGATCATTTTCTGTGGGTTTGCTGTCCTTGAAAAAGTCCTCATCAAGACTTTTATTGTTTTTGTCTAAATCCATAAGTATCGTTGTTTACTCCACTGCATCTTTGAGTCTAACCACGTAACAACAGCTTATCAGTTTTCATACATTTCCTGTTGATCTGTATGAAAATAAAAAGTAAACATTTATTGAAAATAATGTATAATTTGTTGATACAATTTATTTATTTTTGTTTTGAATGTTGTAGAAATAAATCTCTATGTTCACCAGGCCTGCCTTTATTTGATCAAAAATACAGTAAAACAGTAATGTCAAATATTATCACAATTTAACTGTCAACTCCTTTTTATTATTTTAGTATATTTAAAAATGTAATGTATTCCTGTGATGGTAAAGCTGAATTTTCAGCAGCCATTACTCCAACCTTCAGTGTCACATGATCCTTCAGAAGTCTTTCTAAAATGCTGATTTGGTGCTCAAAAAGCAGTTCTTACTATTATCAAAAAAAAAAAATCTGTTGAATAGAAAGTTCAAACATTATAAATGTCACTTTTGATCAGTTTAATGCAAATAACTTTTATTACTATTACTTGAATTGCTTCTGAATGGTAGTATAGAGTATAGGCTATATATAGAATGTTATAAATGTAACCATTTCTATTGTCTATATTTATGTCTTTATTTATTATTTTGGGTCGGTTAAGATTAGAGATGAACTAGTGATTAGAGGTAGGGTTAGATACATTATATCTGAAAGTCAGTATAAGTTAGCTATGTTTATGGTCAGATAATAAGATAATATGTTATGTACATACCCTGCAAAGCATTTTTCCTCATTGACAGACACCCGTCATCTGTCTCGCCCTCCTCCTCTCTCTATCTCTGATGCTGAATGCTCATTAGACTTCTTCCTTTTCGCTGCATATTCACAGAATCACAACAAAGTATGTCATAGAATGATGGTTTCCCTGATTGGCTGTTTCTTCATTAGTGGCTGTGACAGGACTTACCTCAGACCTGATACTTTGACTGTAGAAGACAATCAAGCTAATGTGCTTAGTGGCGTAAGGAGAAGCCTTGAGCCTGGATTTAGCCTTTTTCTAATAGGTGTCTGCCTCTCAACTCCTGTTGGCGTATTTTAAAGTGCAACGTAACCAGTGACGTCAATGAAAAGTCATTTGTAACTTTGTCATGATATTCAGTTCAGATTCAGTTCAGGCCTAAATTTCTAAAACATAGTTTTCTGTGAAATCAAAACAGACTTAATCTTAAATCCCTGAATGTCCTGACTTCATTACGATACACCAACCAAAGTTAGATCATGTAGCAGCAACTTCTTAATGTAACAACTGGACATATCCGCAAGCCCAAACACATGGCCACGTGGATCACAGTACAGGATGAACAAATTGCATGTAACTTAAATAAGGTTTGTGCTTTCATTGACTTTGGAGAACAGAAGTATGTCCTCTATGTTGAGCACACAGCACCCTCTATCTGTGCTAAACATCTTGCCGGAGCCAGCGCATGCTAATCATGCTAATCCGGATCAGAAAGTACAAGATAACAATTGCCATGTAAACAACCCAGCGCTCTATGTTGTATTCATTTATTAATGAGGGAATGAGACACATGTAGAAGAGTAAGACAGATAGATTTTCACAAAACCTGTGTAGCTATTTGCTAAATATAGTGAAACAAACACGAAAATACAAATAAAAAACATCTCCCGCCTACAGACTTCAATTCAAACACATAAGCTTTGTATTTTTTGGTAACTTAGAGCAGGTGGAAATGAGCAGCACTGACAAAGAAAGATAGATTTTTTGGGGGGATTTTAGTGATTGAACGAGAGATTTGGGGCTTGTGGACATGGCCTAATGGATGAAAGAGAGAGAGGGTTGTTCATAAACCTATTCAGTGACACCTTTTTAACCTCATGATTTGTGAAATACAGAAGATTTAAATCCTGGCACAATTTCTATCCGTCCACTTCTGGGTCAAATGGCAGTCTGTTCCTCCTTTGTTCTTATTTTCTCTCCCTCATCCCTACTTTCCCAAAGATGGACTTTGGTGGTTCTTCTTCTTTCTCTTCATCACCAGGGTCACGACCAAAGCCTCAACCTGTGTGTAAAAGGAAATTTAATGTTTTCAAATGTAGATATATAAATTAATATGACCAGAGTTCATTATTCTGTGCTAAAGGCCAGTGAATGTGCTCTGAAGTAGCCTGATATGATTCTCTTAATCCCAGGCTTAATCCTTTGTCTCGCTGACTCTGCTATTCAATTGCTGGTAATGGCAGCTGTCTTTCATGAAGGTGAAAGCTATTAATCAAGGGTTAGCTGTAATCCACCTAATCCTGTCTGAGATGCTCCTGTTCACTTTCTAGAGGGAGTGGGTGTGTTTTTAAAGGGTTTAAAATGACATTATACACCAAGTATAGGTTATACTAAAACAGAAAATGTATATACTGTGCCATAATTATTCCAGTTGGTTTTATTTCCAGTGTATGAGAATGGACTGATAAAACAACATCTGAGCTAAAGCAGGGGGTGGAGCAAAAAAACAAAATAAATAAATATGCTCAACTGAAGACTAGTTTGAACGAATGATACACAAAAATGCTCTGCAAGTCAACTATCAGATAGATCAGAAAGAGAATTTTACAGACATATAAGACTGTATAATCATCTTTCTGTCAGTGAAAGGTTTTAGCCTTAATTGTTGTCAGTTGTGACTCAACTCAACAACTAAACATTCAGAACTTTGGGGTCAGTAGATTTTAATGTCTCTTCTGCTCGCCAAGGCTGCATTTATTTGATCAGGAATACAGTAAAAACAGTTATATTGTGAAATATTATTACAATTTACTATTAATATATTTTAAAATGTAGTTTTAATGAAGCCATTACTCCAGTCTTCAGTGTCACATGATCCTTTAGAAATCATTAAAAAATGCTGATTTGGTGCTCAAGAAACATTTCGCATTATCCGTGTCCAAAATGGTTGTGCTGATTAAAAAAACAAAACAATCAGGATTCTTTGATGAATAGAAGGTTTAAAAGAACAATTATATGGAATAGAAATAAGTCATGAAATTCCTTACTGTCAAAGTAACTAATAAAATAAAATCTAAAATATAAATAGTACAGTAATGAGACTTGGTGCTGAAACTGTTTGCAGGATTCAGCTAGTTATATCTTGTAAGAGTAATAGTCCAATGACTCGCATAACATTAATACTTACTCAGATGGGAATTTCCTCAGGTGGTGGAGCATCTTTGATCTTCTTGCAGAAAGCCTGAGACAGAAGAAAGTTCCAGTAGACAATAGTCAAACTTGTGTTGGCTGTCACTATGCCGATCAATAGGGGATGCATGTCTAATTTCAGCTGTGGTGTTGTCCTTCCAGAGGCTGATTCTGCACAAACTCTCTGAGTCTAACTGACTGAATGACTGACAGAGGAAGAGCTTTTGTGTGGTTGAGTCAGTGATTCAGACAGATCTGATCCTCTATGAGTCAAATCTGATATATTATTCATCTCCTGCGCATCTTTAATCCTTTCTCCATGCATGTTACATAGATTGTGAAAATTATAAGGGGCTAGTTGTCGAGACGTTTTATTCCACCAAGTCAGGGTAGGTTTATTACTGTATATACAAATACCATAAAATTTAGATTACACACAAGCTATTGAACATGCCTAGGAAAATACATAGTTCAATTAACACGTGTTGACCTTTACAGTTGACCTTTTAATAGCAATCACAATGGAATCTGTGGTTTATTTACAATAATTTTGAGAAAAATATATGTTCTTAATGGAATACTTAATCTAAAGTTAAAATAATCTAAAAAAAAAATGTATCTGAAGTAAAATCTTCACTAACATTTACTACCATTCAAAAGTTTGGGGTCAGTGTTTTATTTTTTTTTGTTGTCAATACAGGGATGCATTAAATTGATCAAAAGTGACTGAAAATTTTCAGTGAAAAACTAATTTTATTGTTACAAATATTTTTCTTTTGAACTAGAATCCTGAAAATAAGGTAATATTGATAATAATAAGAAATGTTACTTAAGCGTCAAATCAGGATATTAGAATGATTTCTGAAAGATCACTAAAGACTGGAGTAATTGCTGCTGAAAATTCAGCTGTCATCAAAGGAATAAATTGCATTTTAAAATATTTTAACACAGAAAAGTTTTTTTTTTTTTTAATTTAATAATATTTCATAATATTTTTAATAAATAAATGCAGCCTTGATGAGCATAAGAGACTTACTGGCTTCAACTTTTGAAGTGTAGCATGAAGCAATAACCCGTTTTTCAAAACTGTTAAGAGGTGATTTAATGTCTTTTCCAAAATAAAAAAAAAAACAATTATGAAACAATAAATAATTTAGGAAACAATAAAAATTAAAATGGTAACAAAAATATGAAACTGTTTTATATTTATCCCCCTCCCCCCCATCCCCTCCTTTTTGCAGAATAAAAAAGAATAAATAAAAATGTTATGTTACCTGAAAGTAATCCAGATCCTGGAGAGTTGGAGTCATGGAATATTTGCTCAGGTCAGATTATTCAAATGGCAAGATCTCCCCCCACCCCACCCCACCCACAAGTTTTCTATATTATTAAATAAAAATGTAAGGCATAAAAGAAGATCCTACTCTAACCTTCCCCACATGTAACTATATGCAGGGTTGGCTAAGCATGGTTGTCTTTTTTGGCTTCATCGTCCGTCTTCTTGTGAAAGGCTTCTGTCAGAATGAAGATCCAGTATGCAATGGTGATGGAGGTATTAATTGTGACAATACCAATCATGAAGGGGTGTAGCATGTTTGCAAGTTTTTCCCTGACTGCCGTCTACTAGCGTCACTAGCGCTCTTAGCTCTGCTAATCACCTCTGCTCATGCATGGAGGATTTAACATGAGTCACACAGACTTTACTGATGATTAGAAACTTGATTAGTGACATCTCAAATATTCATGACGCAAAATGTTAAGAGTTTACAGGCAGAATAAGACAAGTATATGTGGTCAAATAAATGCTTTTATTATGTAAACGTCTTCCTGTTTTTTCAAGAGAGATCTGCAAGAATGTTTTTTATTAAATATTCAAGCATTCAAAATGCTTTAACTTGAGTTTGAAATATGGATCAGCTGTGTAACATTAACATGTTTTAGGAAATGTGTTTCACTAAGCGCTTCGCAGTCTGAGCAGTCCGTCTGCATATTGGAACTGCAAGCTGTTCTCATACTCCAGCATGTCCAGTGCCACCTCACAGCTCTCCTTCACCACCCGCTCCTGGTCCTTCCTGTAGCGCTCTAGGATCTGTAAGCACGTCTCCTTCCCGATGGAGCCCAGCGCCTCTGCACACTCATGCCTGACCATGGCGTTCTCATCTGTTTTCTCCAAAGCTGCCTGCAGCTGAGGGATGCTGGCCTCGTGTTTGATCTGACCCAAGACGTAGCCGATCTCATGGCGGAACAAAGCACTGCTGCACTGAAGACCTAAAAGAAAGAAAATAATACTTTTATTCAGCAAGGATGCATTAAATTGATTAAAGCATGACTGTAAATTTGTAAGGTTACAAAAGATTTCCATTTCAAAAAATCCTGAAGAAATGTCACCACAAAAATATTAGGCAACAACTGTTTTCAACATTGATACTAATAGGAAATGTTTCTTGAGCACCAAATCAGCATATTAGAATGATTTCTGAAGGATCATGTGACACTGAAGACTGGAGTAAATTCATGAAAATTTAGCTTTGCCATCACAGGAGTAAATTACATTTTAAAATATATTGAAATAGAACACAGCTATTTTAAATTGTAATAATATTTCACAATATTACTGTTTTTATTTGACTTTTGATTAAGTAAATGCAGCCTTGGTGAGCAAAAATCTTACCAAGCCCAAACTTGTAAACACTGTTATTTACAAAGTTCAACATTTTTGATGTGACCTAGCACTGCATCTTTCTCACCATCTCCAAGAGCCAGAACAGCCTCTTCAGTCCCAAGATTCCTCAGTGCAAACATAGCTCTATAGCGGTCAAACAGCGACAGGCTTTCATCTAAGAGCTGCACCCTCAGTTCTGGGACGTAATAATATTTCACAATATTACTGTTTTTATTTGACTTTTGATCAAGTAAATGCAGCCTTGGTGAGCAAAAATCTTACCAAGCCCAAACTTGTAAACACTGTTATTTACAAAGTTCAAAATTTTTGATGTGACCTAGCACTGCATCTTTCTCACCATCTCCAAGAGCCAGAACAGCCTCTTCAGTCCCAAGATTCCTCAGTGCAAACATAGCTCTATAGCGGTCAAACAGCGACAGGCTTTCATCTAAGAGCTGCACCCTCAGTTCTGGGACACTTTTTCTAGCAGCAGGGGGCGCGGGGTCTACAGAGCAGTAGGGGTTCTCATCTGTCCCCTCTGCTGTCTTTTTCCCACCATTCATGAGCCACTCCAGCCTCCGGACTGCCAGCTGACATGTTTCTGCCACCTTTATGAAAAGAGAATTACATGCTTCTCCTAGAATTTAAATTATAATAAAAACACTGAATATGACATATTTAAAAAAAAAAAAAAGGAAAGAAAGAAGGAAGAATATGACTCTGTAAGTTTCACCTGCTTCATGTCTGACCATTGGTTCTTGATTAGTGTCTTTCAGGACTGTCTCTAGGATAGGAATGGCCCGCTCGTCTTGCATTTGGCCGAGGCAGTATGCCAGCTCATGCTTCAGAAGTGCAGATTCATCCACAAAAGCTTCACTGATCCATTTAATGGCCTCTGGTCCACCAAGGTTGCGGAGAGTAAAAAGTGCTCTAAAGCGCGTTGTCAGGTCCTGCTTTGGGTTGATGAGAATCCTCCCCACCGCTGCTATATCTGCATCATTTGCCATGAGGAAGCTTTCAGTATCAGGACGATGTCCTTATGCACAGGTTAAACGGAGTACTCCAGAGAGCAGCATATATACAGAACCTGCATTTAAAAACAACAAAAGTTCAACCCTGCTTAGTGATAATTGACTCTGTAGTAGTAATGAAATGTCAGGACTCATATGATGATTAAAAACCTTGTGAACTACCTACTTAGACAGCATTCTTGAGCTTGTAAACAAAACTAATCTTTAGGACTTACTGTTTGTCTGTCTACTATTTAAACAGGGACATATCCCATTTATCTATTTGTAGTCTGACTCGTTTCTGTAGTCTGAATCTGTTCTTTCAAAACCAATTCAGAGGCATTCTGTTACGTCATGATGAGATCCTGACTTACTCAAGATTTTTTAAAGAATTTAGAAGCCTATATTAACAGACAACTGGAATGTATTCGTATTCGATGTGCTTTTTATTTTCAAGAATGACATTTTGGAATGTAGAGAACAATATGCTTTTACAATAAACAAGATTAAAATTCAATGCCAAATTGCCCAAAAAGAGACGGTTCATGAACGAATCGTTGACTGGTTTTGAGAACCGGTTCAATGAAAAGTTACAGGGTTACACTATGCAGGAAAAGGCCTGAACATTGCCATCTGTGGCCGCAGTACATTACCCAGGCGTCACTCTGCCAGCTGTGTGCAAGCGTGTTATGCAGCCGGCAGAATGACGGGTTTAAAGATATTACAGCGAACCGAGTTCACAATCTGATTCGTTACAATCGCTGAATTCTTTGTATTCTGAACTTACTACAAGCGGAGATGTGTTTTTCGCTCATAACAAGGGGCTCTCCATCAACCTTCTTCTTCTTCTTCTTCTTCTTATATCTTTCCGGCAGTGTAGACGCTACTGGGCGTATTACTGCCATCCACAGGTCAAAGTTTGAACTAAATTCTTATATACAGTCCTGTATTATGCAAGAACTGAAGAACTACCTCAGAGCTTATATTTAATTCAGTTTTGAAAATTATGAGTTCTTCTTAATATTCTTAAAGCTTTATTTATTTCTTTAACAACTGCACTGCATTCATCTGTCCACCAAGGAACCACCTTCCTCTTCATTTGCCCATTACTTTTAGGAACTGACTCATTAGCAGCTTCATGCAATACTGTTTTAAATTTTTTATCAATCTCCTCAATATCTTCACTTAAATCTATTTTGTCTAATTCACTCTCACAAATAAAACTAAACTTTTCCCAATTAGCACGGTTAAATATCCACTTCCCTATTCTTTTCTCTCGTTGTTTATTTTCCTGTATTAATATTCTACAAAAAAACTGGATAATGATCACTCCCCACTGATGTTTCATAAATTACATCCCACTCACATATCCCTGCTAAATTATTTGACACCAAAGTTAAATCCAATACTGACATATTCCCTGTGTGTACATACATTGCCCAGATTCATGATCTTCTCCACACCTGGCACATCTCCTTCTGCCTTTACATACCTTGGCTGTATGTCCAAGTCTTTGGCAGTTGTAGCACCTCATTGGCTTTGGAATATATTCTCTAACGTTATAGCTCAAAAATCCTAACGTCACTTTTTTGGGTAGCAATTCCTCTTCAAAATCAAGTACAACATACTCACTGTCTTTCCTCACTCCCTCTCGAGTTATTTGTATCCACCGAGCACCTTTCAGAATTCCTCCTTTTAGGCTTGATTTAATTTCCTCCATTGAGACTCCTACCGGAACTCCCCAAATCACTCCTTTACTCCACTTATTTTCCCTTTCCACACGACTTGTATTTATTACTTTAAATTGTCTTATTTCCTTAATTCTGCCAGCCCTCTCCCTCTGCTCTTCAGTTCTACAAACAATCAGTAGATGTCCATCTCTTAAAACCTTTGCCATATGTATGTCGCCAATCTGGTTTCGCAAAATAGTTGTCAATTTCACTGGACTCATTGATGATATTCCCTTCTCCTCGCCGAATCTCAGTATCATTTTAAATTTCAAACTTTCATGGTCACTCTCTTCTACTCCTCTTTCAAAACTTCGACTACGCCTGGTTTTCTTTGCTCTAATCCCTTCAAAGGTATTTTCTCTTTTCTACCTCATTCTTCCGCTTCCTTGACTTGTTTCCATACTATCCACTATATCAGAATCTCCCCACTCTGGTCCATTCACAACACAGCTGTGCTTACCCGCCACCGCTTTCTTCTTTTCATTTGACTTTCCCATTCTTATCATTTTTCCCCTTTTCCGACCTCCAGTTGATAAACATGCTTTTCTTCCAAGATCATCGGTTAAATTTCCGCGATTTTTAAATTTAGAAGTTTTGACCATATAACTCTTGCCAACTGCAGATGCCAGGTTCAACTCTTTGCACTCAGCGAGGACTTCCGGAGAAAACCAACTTCCGGAGTTAGTTGTCAAAATAAAAGTTCACTGGGCGTTTTCACACCGGGATAGGCGTTTTTAACTATCCAATCAGAAAAAACCCTAAGAAGGAGCCAAGTGTTATTATTTTATTTTTACTGTCTGACGTTACCAGCTATTTTATTATGTATAGATCACGAGAAAACAACTTATGTAAAGTTTATGATAAATCAAGAGAAAATAAATCATGCTGCATGCCTTTAGGACATTCATAAACCAGGGAACAAATGCATTTTTCCTGGTGCACAGGCGTACACGTTTAACAAAGTCGCCTTGAAGTTGTGCATCTTCGGAAGTGGAGCCAGTCTCAACTTAAAACTCATCTATTCCCTTTGTTCTCTAATATTCTATTATAAACAACCTCTTCTTTCCTTGTTTTTCTCCATCAACCTCCCCATGCCGTCCACTCAAAAAGGAACTGTTTCACTTGTGTAATCCAGTGGTGAGAGTTCAAATTACTCGCATTAGTCCATCGCCACCTACTGGATTGGAGGGGAACCACTCTAAAATTTGTAAACAAGCTGCATGGTTATCAATCTTTTTAACTGTAATGCCCCCAATTTTTAACAGAGACAGGAAGCATTGAAGCTGTAAATTAATCACAGGTTTAAAGAACTATTTGTAACTCAGAATAACCAATAGTTATTGAAGGAAAAAGAACTATGATTTTTTTTTATTAATTTAGATTAATTAATAATTAATAATAATAGGTAATTAATTAGTTATAATGACAATATTGCCTCCTAATTGGTCATGGCCTCCTGATTGAGAGCCACTGATTTACATTGTTTCAACCTGGTAAGGCTGTATTCTTTTACATGCGATGAGAAATTTTGAAAATTTGGATACAGCACTTTCAAATTCTAGGAAAGTCAATGTGGATTGATACACACAGTGCATCACATTTAATAATACAGGACATTTAATATCTTTTGTGTTCCAAGGATGAAAAAATTAAGTCACATAGGTTTATATCAATGTGACATGAATAAATGATGCCTTTTGGGTTTACCTAATTCTCCAAAATTTCAAACAAGCATTGAATTGCCATAAGTATTTTTGTTTATTTCAACCAAAACAAAAAAATCACTTTGAACGTTATATAGATCCACTGTTTACAATATTGATAGATTAGACGCCAAACAAAACTTATCAAGTGATTTAAAAGTCATATTAAAAGTCACTCATTTATAAAAGTTAATAAAACAGATAATCTTAGAGTCATAAAATATAAGACTGGGATTTAAATACAATCAATTTAAACACTTTCTGCCTGCTTAGCCATGCTTACTTTTGTAACATATTAAATGGCAGCTACAAACTGACTATAAACAGGCTAATAAAATGATCAGTCTATACACAAGCTATGCTGTTCCAGCATTGTCCACTTGAGGTGGCTCAGGTACAGACAAAACCGGGCTGCTTGTTGGAGACTGATCTAGTGTTTTGCGCTGCTGTTTTTGCTCAAAGTAGCTACAGAGCAGGGAACGAACTGCCTCTGCGTTCGGATCATCTATGTAGACCGTAGACACATCTGTGGGCTGTGGACATTCATTCTGACTGAGTGCTTTAACCCACTCCTCTTTAAACGGACTGTTATGCACGTTACAGAAATTGTGCAAGATACAGCAAGCTACAGCCATCTTGGATACCAAGTCTATGTTGCTGTCATTTCTGTTGTGCAGACACTGCCATCGTGCTTTAAGGCACTGGAAGGCATTTTCAATTACTTTAATGCCGCGGTTCAGCTGGACATTGAAGGTTTGCTGTTGCGGTGTTAGATTTGGCGATGAAGGATAGCATTTCAGTAGCCAGGTCTGAAGCATCCCGCATCCCCCAGCAGCAGAAATCCCAACGGTTGACCCAGGAGTTCTTTGGGTGGCTGAGAGCAGAAGCCTCCCTCTTCTGCCATAGTCCACAGCTCTGAGCTCTGCAAGATGGTCGTGTCATCTGTGCTGCCTGTAAAACCAGAACAAACGTCCCAGAAACTACCTTTTGCATTTACCACACCCTGAAGCACCACAGAGTGCCATCCTCTCGGGTTCCAGCAATCCTGGGTGTCCGTGGAGGGTGATTTAACAGGGATGTGAAGGGAGTCGATGACACCAATGCAGTGAGGAAAACCCCACAGAGTATGAAACTGCTCTACCTGTTCTTCAAGTTCATGATCTGCAGGTAACTGCATGTAAAGGGGTTTTAGTAACAAAATGATGGCTTCACACACCTCTCGTACACACTGACACACAGCTGGGATGGGCACACCGAAGAGTTCGCTTAAGAAGCAGTATTCTGTGCTGGTGGACAAACGCATTAAGGCCATGGCAATACATCTCTCCAGTGTAATGGTCTGTCCGCTTTGTTCTATATACACTTGCTCGAGCTGGGGCTTGAGTTTAGCATGCAGAAGGAGGAAGATGTCTCTTGTGATGTGGAACTTGTCAAGCCAGTCTTCTGGTCCAAACTCAGTCATCACAACTCTCCCACCAACCTGGGTCTGCAGGAATTGGGACAAGATTTTGCAGATCTTCTTCATTTGGTGATGGCAACTAAAACATTGACAGAAAAAGATCTTTGATCTGCATGAATGAGCAATTATTTAGCCAATAAGGCTGGCATAAATTCAATGAGGAATTTATTCTCTTTAAATCTTACTGCATGAATGAGCAATTATTTAGCCAATAAGGCTGGCATAAATTCAATGAGGAATTTATTCTCTTTACTTATGTATTGACTGCACTGCACGGACACTAGTCTGCATCGCTGATTCTGTTATTTTCCTGTTCATTACTGCGAAGCTGCTTTGAAAGCATCTGTATTGTATAAAGCGCTATATAAATACAAGTAACTTGACTAATATGCACACACTCTTCTCGTTACTGTGCAGAGCATGATTGTGATTTCAAGGACGTCTACAGGTGTCTTAAAAATGCGTAGCAAACATATACAGAAACTACTGTTTACCGTACTCGTGCTCCGGTAATTCAGGAAAAGATGCCTTCGATATATGATTCGTTTGTGAATTTCAGCTCGCCTGTCTAGTATGTGGTTATGAATTTCTTCTTTTCGCCGCCTAATTTTGGATGCAAGTAAATATTTCATCTCCGCAGCATCTCTCGCCTCGCCTGTTTTCAAGTATGAACGTGGCATTTTGTGCGACGTGTAGTAATAAACACTCTACACAGTGGAATGTATTCTTTTTGTGATTTAGGACAGCAGCACAACAAACACAACCCCATGACGGGCATAAAGCGCCACTTCCGGTCTCCTGTGTGCTTATCTTCTTCTTCTTCTTTGGAATTTTTTGGCGTATTCCGCACCATAGGCACATACCGCCACCAACTGTTTCTAATCAGACATGGATGATGGTCCCGCCTCTATTCATATTTATTATAATTTTTTTTTTTTAATTGTTCATTTTATTTCGGGCTCACCCAAGCTGTATTTCTGGCTGCTGCGTGTTCAGCTCCCATGCCAAAAAAACCCAGCTTGTTTGTTCCCCTATTCCTTTGCTTTATTTATTTATTTAACTACCAAATTTGTTTATTTAATCCTGTTTCTACTATATATTCCATCACTATTCTTTGATTACTACCTTCTCTTAATCCTTTTCCTAATATCCAATTTATCTTCTTTTTTTCTTTATTATTACCATTTAAGTTCTTTATCATTTTAATTCTCTCTATATTATATTTCAGACATTTTAATATTATATGTTCAACAGTTTCTATTACCCCACAAATAGCACATTTACCTGTAATATGTTTAGCTATTTTGTATAGTGATACATTTAGTCCTGTGTGCCCAAATTGTAAACTATTTAAAATCACCTCATCTTTCCTACATCTTCCAAAATTGTATACTTCTTTCTGCGTTCTTATCAAAATAAAAGTTTGTTTTTAGAACAATGGAAAAGGAAACAGAAATATAATATAATTTTATGAATTTACCGTTTGATTTACCTAGCATCTCTTCTCTTATCTCTTTCCTCTTTTTGTATAAAGAAAATAAGGTTGCATTATACAATAAACAAGAAGTATTTGAGTAATAGTACTTCACTACTATACTTATAATTTGTGTTTTACTTGAGTTCTGTTAAAACCAAAACTGAATACGTGTACTATTACTCAATTACATTTATATGGGAAAAAATAGATTTTACATTATTACATTTTTAGAGACATAAAAGTACAAAATACATGTCAGTAATCACGACTTAAACTTTTGCAAATGATTTAAAAATAAAATTAATGTTTTTCTTTATCCTAATGTGATATTGCATCAAAATACTAAAATGAGAAAATTACTACTGTTTTTTGTTTTTAACGTTCAATTAAAAAAAGCTAAGAAAAATGTTTTACTTTAGAACACTTCAGTATAATTAAATATGTATACTTTTATGCAAGTATTTATTTATTTATGGTACTTTTTAAACTTTTAATTGAGTAAAATTAAATGTATAAATACAATTCACAAACTTTCCATAATATATAGTATGCACTTTTTAACAAAATGCTCAATATTAATTTTTTCCCGTACAAAAAAAATAAATAAATAAATTGAAGTTGATCTTTTCACTTTTAAAAACATAGCAACGTTTTTGTTTTGTTTTGTTTCAAATGTCGTGACGTCAGTGTTTAACTCAGTCCCATGATCCCTTGCGGTGCCATCGATAACAACAGCCTCGATTTGCTAACAGCATCGGCGCGGCGTGTTTTATATCCATTATGAAATATATATTCTCATTTTTTCAAGGTTGACACTCGATGCGTTTGTTTTGGATAAGGTTCTGCTGATCAGATTATAAATTCACCGAATATCGTAGTCAAGGTAGGTCCGATGACTTGTGGGGTCAGATTAGCCTAACTTGCTGCTCAGTAATCCATTGTGAACACCAATAATCAGTGCATGACAATACTACATCTTCTGTTGTTTTATTAATGTATACATTTAGATAGCCTTGGGTCAGCTGAT
This sequence comes from Sinocyclocheilus anshuiensis, assembly GCF_001515605.1. Taxonomy (NCBI): domain Eukaryota; kingdom Metazoa; phylum Chordata; class Actinopteri; order Cypriniformes; family Cyprinidae; genus Sinocyclocheilus; species Sinocyclocheilus anshuiensis. Next base: position 757,839 of record NW_015544153.1, read on the forward strand.
ATATAACGCTGAAATATTTTTCCATAAATGAACACAGACGTTGATAGTTAGCCATGTTGACAAAGGAATCTAGTATCTCTTCATTCAGGACTGAGAGCAGCTGTGGGGTAATTGCTTTCTGACATTATATTGATATTTTGTCTGTACGTTTCCTGTTAGTAAAGAAGCATTTAACTTCTTTAATCCGTAATAAAAATGTCATTGTTTGCTTAGGCCACGAAACGATTGCATTTAAGACTTTGGGTCTTTTATAAAAATGTCATGAACTGGAAATCGCAGTCCAGCATATTCTTGTCTCTATGTTCCTATTGTTTGGAAGTTGACGATTGAGCAGCTGTTCTCTAACACCTGTTTATGGGGTATTGAACAGATGGCATCTGCTGACGAGTCTTGCAGCCTTCTGCCTCGCTAACCAGACAACCTAAAAGTGTAGACCTTTAACAATAGTTGCATCGTTGTGACCTTCTCATAAAATAATGTTCCTCCCATATAGTTTCTAAACATGTTTTTATGTTGTTTCCATGAATGCACTTTAGGCACCTTGCCCCTGGATCTCCACATTCGCAGATTTCTGAATCACATCCATGGATCAGGACTACGAGCGCAGGTTACTGCGGCAGATCAACGTCCAGAATGACAACACCAGTCCCATGGTAAGTCTGTCGTCTTGGATATTGCAGACTTGAAATTTGATTTTTTTCTGTGCAGTTTGAATGTTTTTAAAACGATCCATTTCCGACTATTCATTTGATCTGATCTGATTCCTTCTTTTTTTGTATACAGAAAGTAAGAGATGTGATCTGTCACCTGACCCCCACCCCTGAGTCACCGCTGTCATCACCAAGCAAGCATGGTGACAGATTCATACCGTCTCGAGCTGGAGCTAACTGGAGCATCAACTTCCACAGAATAAATGTGGGTGAAATATTTTTTAAAAATACTAGTAATGGAGCTTCCAATTAGCTTCCATTTGATTTGAATCAAAGGAATGTGAAGTGTCAAGTGCATATTTATTTACTCTGTTTACAGGAAAATGAAAAGTCACCAAGCCAGAATAAAAAAACCAAAGACGCAACATCAGATACTGGCAAAGGTGAGCGAGAAGAGGATTGCATTGATTTTACCTGCGTAGTCTGCATTAATAAAGCTGATCAGGCATTGGTGTTATGGTATCTTCTTTATAGAGAGAGACAGACTATACTTTAAATGAACCTCATTCTTGAAGGATCACATTCTCAAATATGATACTCAACCCTCTTGTGTTGTGCAACTCGTGTAAATTCTGTCGTTTGTCTGACAGCGGACGGCTTGGCGTATTCTGCCCTGCTGAAGAATGAGTTGCTTGGTGCTGGGATTGAGAAGGTCCTGGATCCTCAAACAGAAGATAGAAGACTACAGCCCTCCACACCCGAGAGGAGGAGCCTCTTTAGTGTAAGTCTGTCTTATCCGCTGATCTGTTCACTTGATGCCACATGAGTGTTTGGATCTGTGTTTTCAGCGCCTACTTTGTGTTTGTGTGTACAGTATTCACTCAGTGCCAAAAGATCCACACCCGATGATAACAGTGTTTCCCCGTACTCCCTCTCCCCTGTTAGCAGCAAAAGGTAAGCTGAGTCTTCTCCTGAACAATGTGATTGATTAGTAAAATGCATTGTTTTAATTGCATGCATTGTTTTTGTTTATAGTCAGAAGCTGCTGCGGTCACCAAGAAAACCCACACGCAAAATTTCCAAGATTCCTTTTAAGGTGCTAGATGCTCCGGAGCTACAAGATGATTTCTACCTCAACTTAGTGGACTGGTCCTCTTTAAATGTGCTCAGTGTTGGACTGGGGACTTGTGTTTATCTTTGGAGTGCCTGCACCAGTCAAGTATGCATGAGACACATTGACTGTTTATGCATATTTAGAGTCAGTAAATACCCAGTGAACTCTTGGACTAAGTTGTGTGTTTTTTTCTTTGCTTTGTCTGCAGGTAACACGACTATGTGACCTATCAGTGGAGGGTGATTCAGTTACATCCGTGGGCTGGTCGGAGAGAGTGAGTTAACCTTTATGACTTGGACTATCAGAAGTTGCTTTCTGGATTTTGTGGATTGACCGTTCTTCTCTCATAGGGCAATCTTGTCGCTGTAGGTACACACAAAGGCTTTGTACAAATTTGGGATGCTACTGCCGGCAAAAAGCTGTTTGCCTTGGAGGGACACACAGCAAGAGTTGGTAAGAATTTCTTTTTTAATCCTTATGGAATGACTGGAAAATTATAGAAAAATCATTGAAATTCATTGGTCAAGGTGTAAGAGTTTGTAATTAATATTTTATTCAGCAAGTAATAGTATTAATTAAATTGACTAAAATTGACATTAAAATATTTCAAATGAGTTCTGTTCTTTTCATCATTTTGTTTCAATGAAAAAAAAGTATCATATTTTCCACAAAAATAATAAGCAGCACAACTGTTTAACATTTGTAAGACCACCAAATTAACATATTAGAACGATTTCTGAAGGATCATGTAGCACTGAAGTCTGGCGAAATGACTGCTGAAAGTTCAGCTTTGCCATTGCAGGAATAAATTACATTTTAAAATATATTAAACTTAAAAAAAAAAATTAAAAAAAATCTTATTGTCCCCAAACATTTGAACTGTAGGACATATGTTCACTATTGCTCTTAAGCTTCTTGTTGGACTGATTTAGTGTTTCAGTCCATTTTTGACATTTACTTTCTGATGTGCTTCACATTCTAGTGAAATGTATGTGTAATGTAAACCTGTTATGAAAAATCTGCCCTCAGGTGCATTGGCCTGGAATGCAGATCAGCTGTCATCAGGCAGCCGGGACCGGATGATACTTCAGAGAGATATCAGGACGCCCCCTCTGCAGTCAGAGCGCAGGCTACAGGGCCATAGACAAGAGGTCTGCGGACTCAAGTGGAGCACTGACCATCAGCTGCTGGCCTCCGGAGGAAATGACAACAAGGTGACCTGACTGTTATATAAATAATTTAAATGTACAAAATATTCAAATATATTAGCACAAAAAAAGATTTTTAGCAAAATGCATCTCTCTAAAAGCATTCCTGTGATTGATCCCTGCAGCTGTTAGTGTGGAATCACTCAAGCGTGTTACCAATGCAGCAGTACACAGAACACCTGGCCGCAGTGAAGGCTATTGCCTGGTCTCCTCACCAGCATGGACTGCTGGCCTCTGGAGGGGGAACGGCAGATCGCTGCATCCGCTTCTGGAACACTCTTACAGCACAGCCACTGCAGTGTATCGACACAGGCTCACAAGTCTGCAACCTGGCCTGGTCCAAACACACCAATGAACTGGTATGTTTATTCTAATCAGCTAACCAAATGCTCAGTGTTGAAGTTTATTGTTGGTTATAACATGCATTAATGCTGTAGTGTAGAATAAGACAAACAGGCATGATGGTGAGTCTTATTGCTTGTTCCATTGTCTCCAGGTCAGCACACACGGTTACTCTCAGAATCAGATCCTCGTGTGGAAATACCCCTCGCTCACTCAAGTTGCCAAATTGACCGGCCACTCGTACAGGGTGCTCTATCTGGTTAGTACTTCTGTGGTTTTATTTTAACAAGTGACACATTGTAAATAAGTATTTTTAAAAGCTGTTTACTGATATTATCCCTTTATCTTGAAGGCAATGTCTCCAGATGGAGAGGCAATAGTGACTGGTGCAGGTGATGAAACTCTGCGTTTTTGGAATGTATTTAGTAAAACACGATCAACAAAGGTTAAGAATTTTTTTTGTTTACATTTTTGTGAAACTCTGGCTTTTCCTCAAGTTCATATCCTCAATTTAATTCTCGTTTTTGTTGTCTTTCAGGAATCTGTGTCAGTTTTAAACCTGTTCACCAGAATACGATAATTGGGCTGCTAAAGCGGATCGAGTCTTTATAACATATCTATGTCATCAATCACATGCAATCTACACCAAAAGATCTACTGTCTCATCCACAACTCCTTCCCCCCCCCCGACATTTCATTTTAAGTTCAAATGTTATGTTTACTTTTATGTGTACAGTTCAGTTCATGATTTTATGTGATTGTTTTTGGTTACAGAGAAGTGTCTATGTCTATGTATGACATGTTATCCAAGCCTTAAGCCAGAAACAATGCCATTGAATCAGGGTGTAAAGAAAATGTGACACAGCTGCCTCTGGAATCATTTGTAAGCATTCTAATGAGTGATCTTTTGATTGTGAGAGTGAAAAAATGTATATGAAAGAAAATTCCGTTTTTAACTTCAGTTGCTTAAAATTAATACTGAGTATTATAAAACACCCTGAAAAAAAATTACATGCTTTGTTGTCATTTGTTATAGAGAATAATTTTGCAATTTGATGAATGTTCTTTACAAGGTTTGAATCAGTAGACATGGAATGGATTTTGCATACACTAGAAAAGTTTCATAAACTGGGCTAGGGGAGTTGATTAAAAGCAAATAATTAATTTTATTAATAAAAAAGGGGGTTCGGCTGACAAAAACGTTTGGAAATCTCTGTACTGGAAGGTTGTTAGATGCACAGAGGATTAGAAACATCTATATGGCAAGTCCTGATAATTGCCTTGCTGCCTTTTTTTTTTTTTAAGGATTTTTCTGTCTTTAAACAATTCGTAAAACAATTATTGGAGTATTAAAGCAATGGCATTTTTATGTCAGACGGAAATGACTATAACACATTACTCTCACATAAATAACTATCTGGGGTTATGTTCAGCAACAATTAATTAAGTGATAGATTAAATTGACATTCATAAAAGCAAATAATTAATTTTATTAATAAAAAGGGGTTCGGCTGACAAAAGCGTTTGGAAATCTGTACTGGAAGGTTGTTAGATGCACAGAGGATTAGAAACATCTATATGGCAAGTCCTGATAATTGCCTTGCTGCCTTTTTTTTTTTTTAAGGATTTTTCTGTCTTTAAACAATTCGTAAAACAATTATTGGAGTATTAAAGCAATGGCATTTTTATGTCAGACGGAAATGACTATAACACATTACTCTCACATAAATAACTATCTGGGGTTATGTTCAGCAACAATTAATTAAGTGATAGATTAAATTGACATTCAGCAACAATGGATTAAATTGATCAAAAGTGACAGTAAGGCTTTTACAATGGTACAAAAAAAAAAACGGATCTTTTGAATTCTGAACAAAAATCACGATTTCCACGAAAACATCAAGCAGTGCAACAGTTTTATACATTGATAAATGTTATTTCACAATATAACGGTTTTACTGTATTTTTATCAAATAAATGCAACCTTAGTGAGTGAGATGTCTTTCAAAAACATGACCGCAGATTTTTGAACGATAGTCTGTTAGTTTCCTTATTAGCTTTGAAAACAGCCCGACATTTCACTGTTCAAAAACACTTATACAGCTGTACATTTACACAGGTTATCGATCACAGCCTTTTAGGGCCACACAGGACTGAACATTCCGATTATACACTATCTTAACCAGGAAATGACCTGAAATTACATCAAGAGCTGGATGCCCATAGGCAGTCATCACAAAGTTACTTTAATTGTGTTTGCATATAAATGTTTGGTCTAACCCAGTAGAAGTACCACCACTGTTACCATTCATAAGAGAATTACATAAACATTACATAAGCTCCTACAAGAGGGTACTGAGGTTAAACACACAAAAACAACACCGGTAACAGCACAAGTATTCTGCATCTTATTAACTTCTACCTTCGGTAGGGAGATTTAAAATGCCACAAAACAAAAGACATACAACTGCTCCTTTATTCCAGTGTCTATTAAATTATTTGAGAAATCCAGAAAAAGTGCATCAAATATTTCTTGAACAGGATGCATCCTCAAACACAAACTGAATATGTTGCAGAAAAGTTAACTAAGAAAACCTACTCAGGTTATTTTGAGTGTAAAGTAAGAGTAAGTTGAAAGAAAATGAAATACAAATTATGCACAGAAAGTTGCCCAACATAAACTTTGCTCTCAAATGCAAAACTAATTCAGGATTCCTTTGTTGCCAGTTTCCATCGTTGAAGCCACTGTTGGAAAGTCAGTCCCTCTCTCTGCATCTCTGGCAGGGCAAACTGACCAGGCTGCTCCCACCTGCACAGACAAAATCAAACAGTGCGTTAAAATCAGTTTGAACAGTTTGGGATCAGTATTGATGCTTTAGCGGTTAGTTACAAACTATTCAAACTTTATCTCATTTTTTAAGTTAATAATTTAATAAAGCATAATTGATTCTGTTACTGTCCTGTTTAATACTGTGAAGCTGCTTTGAAACAATCCCTACTGTATGAAGCACTATAAAAACAAAGGTGATTTGACGATTCCACAAAGAGCCCATGTTGGAAACATTTGAGAGCATGTCATGTCTTACCAGTGTGTGATGGCAGTCTTCACTTGTTCTGTGTAAAGAAGGCCTTTCGAGCACCTCTGCGTGAGCTCATGGGCCCGTGGGAGCAAAGTCTGCAGAATCTCTTCATCTACCATCTTCACACGCTGCACTAAAGCTGAAATAGACATCAAAATAGCATTCTCTCATAGCAAGGAATCTAGGCTCTTTTACCATTCACAAAAACTTTAATTCAGGAAAAAAAAAACAGGTCAAAAACAGGTGGTTTAAGTTAAAAAAACATTGCCATAATGACATACTCTGCTGATCAGGTGATGGTAGCTGTGCTGTCAGCTTCTGCAGGTCTGCTGATGACTCTGAGAACAGCTGAAGAAGTCTGCGCAGATTTCTTAACTCCAGCTGTAGAGTTGTAGCCTGAGACCACAGCTCTTCTGGAGCCTGACAAAGACAGACGAGACTCCTACCATCAGTTTTTACTGCATTTTGGGTTAAGAAAAAGCTTGATATGGAAACTGTCCATCATTGACAAACATATTTAAACTGTATATGATATGAACAATCATCAGAAAGGTGACACTTACTGTAGGTGGTAAAACAATGGACTTACTAACTGCTGCTTGATGAGCTAATAATTGAAATGGCTCTCAGAAAGATGATGAATAAATGTAGATTATTAACAGACTAAGTGTGCATCTCACCATATACATGGGAAATGAGAGACTTTCACAGAGTTTGTGGAAAGCTGGGGACTGTATCCAGTGGATGGAAAGCTGAGCTGCTGGTGGTCTCTGCCCTCTGCTGATTAGAAAAAAAAGACTAGTTCGCAGAGAACAATTAATTTTTTCCCCCAATGATTCTTTGATAATGCAATATTAATGTGCAAATGGTAACTAAGAAAAATTTCAACAACTTTAGCCTCTGACTCCATGTTGCAAAGCAACTGAAAATGCCAGTGAGGCATGGTATCATGTACAGGCACTGGAGGGAAAAAAAATGGATTTCGGTAGATTTGCTGACCCCTTCATGACCCTGCAATCCAGTGCAGCCAGTGCTACACAGCTAAAGTGCTTGGCCCCTTGTGACACAGAGTTGCGCAGTCCACTGCTGGCTTTAATCACATTGCAAAACTGAGCATTAAGCTTCTCTTGAACAAACTGTCCAACCTGGAAAAAAAAAAAAACAAGCATTGTTGTATATATAGATACATACATACACACAAAATGCTGTTCAAAAGTTTGTCAGATTAAAAAAAAAAACTTTCTATTTATCAAAGTATTCTGAAAAATATATCATAGTTTACACAAAAATAAAGCAGCACAGCTGTTTTCAACATTGATAATCAGAAATGTTTCTTCAAAACTAAATCATATGAATGATTGCTGAAGGATTATGTGACACTGAAAACTAAAGAATTTATTGCACGAGACGATACCTCTGCATGGACACAAGTTAACTCAGTCTTCACAGTGGAGTTTCCCTTGATCAGGCGCCGTATCTGCTCTTGTCTTCTGTCCTAAACAGAAAAACACACATACCATCTCCAGACTATGAATGTTCAGTCTTTTGTTAGGAATACAATTACATACCACAAGCTGTCTGAAGTCCATGACACTTTGCCACTGTGTCTGCAGGGTTCTGATGGCATCCAGTCCCTCTCTGGCCTGCAGCTGTAGCTGAGCACACTGCTCTCTGATGCTGTCTCTAACTGCCGCTTGCTTCACTCCCTCCATCTCCAACTCAAACACACACCTGCTCACAAACAGAACAAAACTCATTTCTATTACAACAAACATGTCTTTTTCTTTTTTTTAAATAAATACCCCCCAATATTTTTTTTTTAATAACTACTATTTTAATAATTTACTATT